>NC_091120.1:143533237-143864487 GCF_040183065.1 Periplaneta americana
GGTACATACTTTGGCCCAAGGTTATATAATAAAATAATTGAAAAATACCCAAATTTGGAAAATTTTAGTATCAGAAATTTAAAAAAAAAAAACCAGCGTTAGAAATTTATTTTTTAAAGAATATATGTTGATTATATATAGGGGAGAGTCGGGTAGTATCGGACATCGGGTAGTATCGGACAGTGCGTTTATTTCATCTACCACCATATGGTAGTACCTGAATGACATGGTTACGTTTCTCTATGCGACATCACAGAAACGTAACCATGTCAATCAGGTACTATCATCGTGTGGTAGATGAAAGAAACTCACTGTCCGATATTACCCGATGTCCGATACTACCCGACTCTCCCCTATATGAGTAGCTTAATATCAAAGGCGGACATCTGACCTTCGGATCGAAATTTAGATAATGTGGATTCTTATACATTTTTCATGCTCTTTTCAGTTATGGTGAAACTATATGAAAATTCTAACACTACATTTATAAAAATAAATTGTGTTAAAATATTACAAAGAACACTGTGAAACAAAAAAGTGCTCTAGATCAAAACTATGGAGACGACAGATGTCCGTCTTTGATATTAAACTACTCATATGTATGTATGTATGTATGTATGTATGTATGTATGTATGTATGTATGTATGTATGTATGTATGTATGTATGTATGTATGTATGTATGTATGTATGTATGTATGTATGTACGTACGTTATGTACATATGTATGTATGTGTGTATGTATGTATGTATGTATGTATGTATGTTATGTACGTTATGTATGTATGTGTGTATGTATGTATTTATGTATGTATGTATACATGTATGTATGAGTTAAATTGTTAAAATTGAAATTGTATTTTTAAAGTTAATTTATTTCTATAATATTTTTTTTCGCTACACATGTTATCTAGTTAGAGTTTAAAATATAGAGTTTGAAGACAACCTGGATCTGCACTTTTCAGCAATCAACAATGAACAAGAATACTCAGCATATTGCAATGCACAAAGCCGTGATGGAATTGCCTCTTTACTGTAATCTTTTCATGATATGAATTTTTAACTTCTAAAAATTAAAGATAATTATCAAGCAAAAATTACGATTTGTAAGAAAACTTTTATCCTATAAACCAATTTCCAAATTTAAAAATCTTTATCATGAAATGTAAGTCCTTCAAAGAAGATTTTTAAAAGCAAAAACAATAAAATTCTGAAGCCGTCAAGGATGTTTTGAATTTACGCATAATTTAACATCATTAAAATACGCGAAAATTAATACCTAATGAATGAAACTTGATTAAATTTGGTACTTTTATTTAAACGTGCAGACACAACGAACACGCCGAATTTGAAAGAAATTAATCAAAAACTTTAAAAGTTACGAAACTCAGTCCAGTATCCCTTAATATGAGTTCTCAGATCCTACAGTAAGTTGCCTAACTCAAAATGTTCAGTAGAGAATTCACTATTATCTTTATAATTTTTGCACGCTTTTACTGAATCATTCTGTATAGTTACAATAGAGTAGATTTAATATATTGTAGATCTTTCCTTTCCAAATCGTCCCTTTTGTGTTCCCTTTTTTTTTAAATTGCTTTATAGTTTCTTTTTTTGCAAATACTTTTTTTTTTTCCTATTTCCTTATTTTGGTCTCTTAATTTTCGTCATTTCATTCTTTTCTCTTTCATTTTTTTTCTCATAAGTAGCTTTTCCTTGTTTCTCTTCCTACTTTAAATTAACCTCTCCATAGTTTTGCGTACTTATTTTACTTTCTTCGTTTCTGTTTCTCTTTCTGTCTTCTCATATCACATCTTTCTTTTCCTTATTTACCTTCCACTTTTCTTTTTTTTTTAGTTTCAATACATTTATTTTCTAATTCTGACTCTTACGCTTCTCTTCTTCGTTCTTGTATTTCCTTCATATATTTTTGTCTTTCCCCATTTCCTTTGTTTCTTTCTCATTCAATATACGTTTCATTCCATGTCATTTCCTTCTTTTCGTTATCTGTTTACTTTCTTAGTCTTTCTGTTCCTCTGGTTTTCTTCTTTCGTTTCTTTTGTGCTATTTCCTCCTTCCTCTTTTTATTCCTTTCTTTCTCTGCTTTCTTTTCCGCTTATTTTCTTTCTTCCCCTGCTGTCTTTCTTTTCCTTCTCTCTTTCTTTCTTTTCCTTCCTTTTTTATTTCTCTTTCTGCTTTCCTTTTTCTTTCATTCCCTGGTTTCTTTCTTTTCCTTCTCTCTCTCTTTCTTTCTTTCCTTTCTTTTTTATTTTTTCCTGCTTTCCTTTTTCTTTCTTTCCCTGCTTCCTTTCTTTCTCTCTCTCTCTTTCTTTCTTTCTTCTTCATCATTTGTCTTGCTAATTCTATTTTCTTACTTGTCTATACTTATCCCTTTACTTTTTCATTCTCACTTCATATTTTTTCCTCTATTTCTCTTTTTTCTATCTTTTCTCTTCCTTATTTTTCTTTAATTTCCTCCACTTTTCTCTTTTTCTTCTTTCTCTCATTCTTTCTTTTTTCTATTTCTTTCTTGTCTTCTTCATATCTCTTTTTCTCAACCTTTCCCATGCTTTCTTCCTCTTCTCGCTTCTTTCCATCATCTCCGTCTTTCAGATATACAGTACACTGAGGTCAAATCTGTAAGTCATCAAGTTTTACCTTGAAAATGTTAAAAAGAAGAACAGTGACATATTTTAATGCATTAATGATATGTAAACAACAGCCACTGTTTTCGCAATTGATATAAGCAAGGAAACTGACAATAGGTGTGTGGAAACCTATGCTCAGAACTGTACACCTCTCTCTGAATAGACCCTGTGGTTCAAAAGGGTCTGCCTGCCTACTTATGTGTAAGTAACAATTCTATAAATGGACGTGCCACAGTTAGTTTCTGACCTCTGCGTGCGTAGGAGGGTGTTGTTCAAGTCCTGCAATTGAGTGGTGAGTGAAATAACTGTTACAAAGGAAATAGAAACAGTTATTCCTTTATGATGATAAGATTAACAAGTAGCTGGCGTTGATTATGCCATTTCAGGATTACATCGACTGTTACTGTTTTCTAGGCCTAAGCGCAGTTCTTTTCTACATTGTTAATATTTATTATAAGAAGCTCTCTTGATGTACAGGAGATTGTTTGATATGTTGTTATGTCGTGACTGCGGTTTTACCTTCTCATAATTATTTTTCCGTCTCTTTTGTGGAGTCCTTTAATGTATTTTCCAACCCTTTATTTTCGGATATTCAATTTCTATAACTACAAATCCAAAATTTGATTTACTGCACAATCAAAAATAGCCCCTGAATTTTGAAGTGAAATAAAAGAAATTGTATTAAAATAAGAATATAGAGCAATTAAGTGTCTTCAATTATTTAGGCTGCAAAATTTCAACAATTATAATATAAAATCGAAAAAAAGTCGTGTACGCAAATGAGTTGCACAATATTTGAACCTTAAGAAAGTAATATATGTAAAAATAACGACAGTACCTTTAACATATTTACATCGCCGCCGCGAGTAACGGTTAGCATATCTGATCATGAACGAGCGAGTCCAGATTCAAATCCTGGTTGAGAATTGTTCGGGGTTTTCCCTCAACCCATTAAGAGCAAACGCTGGGTAACTTTCAGTGCTGGATCTGGACTCATTTCGCTGGCATTATCACCATCTCATTCAGACACTAGGTACCCATAGCAGGTGATAAACTGTCGTACAATAACCAATTGAAAAAAAGCATATGCTATTTAAATATGGACCTCAAGAATCACACTACTACTGAAAGTCTAAGAACGAATAGAGATTTTAATATGTTGCTATATTGAGTAGCAAGACCAATAATTACTTGTCATTAATATTTGTCAATTATTATTATTGGGTTATTTTACGACGCTTTAACAACATCTTAGGTTATTTAGCGTCTGAATGAGATGAAGGTGATAATGCCGGTGAAATGAGTCCGGTGTCCAACACCGAAAGTTACCCAGCATTTGCTCATAATGGGTTCAGGGAAAACTCCGGAAAATCCACTATCAGGTAATTTGCCCCGACCGGGATTCGAACCCGGGACTATTTATGTCAACGCTAATAATAAATATTATTAATAACAAATTATTTTAATAATAATAATAATAATAATAATAATATACTAAAACAAAATAAAATAAACATTTGAAACTAATTGAGAAAACAGGAATATTACAAATTATATTTGTTTCTGTGTTTTTAGACTTTTATACATAACTGAGGATTCGATTCTCAGTTGAAGTCGATTGATATAATTTACAGATAATTATTAACATTGTTCACATCCCTCCATTTCCACAAACCCTGCATGGCTTTTAAGTGAACTCTTCCATAAGACAATTACAATGTAAGTTCCCTTTTGAATTTATTTTTCATAACTACAGTGCATGAGGGTTAAGTTGGCGTGATTTCTACTATCCTTGTCTGCGGTCCTTGTCTATCGACTGTCAACAGATGTAAGGGGGGAAAGGTTTTCTTTTGTAGAATTCTTGGAATTCCCTTCCCTCCTTCTCCCTTGGCCCTTCTAGAACACACTTTTGCAAATCCAATTAGTGGGTCTCTCAGTGGCGTCTTGGCGTTGTTCGAGTTCATTTATTCAGTAGTGTTTAGTGAATAGTGAAGTAAGTGTGTGTCTCGTTGTGTCAATTTAATATAATATAATATAATATACAATAATTCACAATTTAAACAAAATGTTTTCGGAATTGCATGGTTTCCCTGTTATCTTAAACATTGTAATGTGTGTTGTGCTCTTGTTTTTAATAATCATGGTAGGCAATATGGGAAAACGCGGGAAAGCCTTGAAGTCGGACAGTATGAACATGGTTATTAATGTACACAAATTCTTTACTGAAGAATATGAGGCACTGAAACGCGGAAAGCAAACAATATCTGTGTCGAGTGTTATCGAAAGAACTGCTGCAGCGACAGGTATATCGTCTCGTAGTGTTAGCAGGATTTTAAAAAAACAAAGGGAGGCACTAGAAAGTGGAAGTGTTCTGCGAACTCCAGGAAAGAAACGCCCAAACAGGACCCCTCAGAAAACTGCAATTGACTCATTTTCTGCCGCCGCTATAAGACGAGTAATTTATTCTTTGTATCGGACTGATTTTTTGCCTAGTTTGAAGGATATAAATGACGCATTAATTAAGGAAAGCTTATTCACTGGAAGCATATGGAGTTTGAGAGAAATTCTTAAAAAAATGAAATTTAGGTATGTTAAAAATACTCAAGGCAGAAAATTTTTAATGGAAAGGTCAGATGTTATTTTAAAGAGATTTAAATTCTTAAGAAAAATGAAAGAATTACGCGCCACTGGACGCGCCGTTGTTTATCTAGACGAAACTTGGGTTAATGTGAACCATACGAAAAGCAAAGTTTGGAAAAGCGATGATCACGAAATTGACTTCCCACTTCAAACCCCAATAGGAAAAGGTCAACGGTTTATTATTTTACACGCCGGATGTTCGACAGGTTTCATTCCAAACGCGCTTCTAACTTTCAAATCTAAATCAACTAAAGACTACCACGAGGAGATGGACAGCACTGTATTTAAGAACTGGTTCATTAATCAATTATTACCAAACATTCCTCTCAATAGCATCATTGTAATGGACAATGCCCCCTATCATTCAACAGAACTCAATAAGGCACCAATTTCATCAACACCGAAATCTGAAATGCAGTCCTGGCTTCGTAACAATAACATTGAATTTGATTTACGATCCACGAAACCTGTATTATATGAACTTGTAAAAACTAAAAAAGATAATTTCAAAACATACGAAATCGACCAAATTGCGACAATGCACTCCCATACTGTAGTGAGACAGCCACCATACCATTGTGATTTAAACGCGATCGAATTAATATGGGGGCAGGTTAAAAATGACGTTGCGAAGCGTAATATTTCGTTCAAAAGTAAAGATGTGAAATTGTTGTTTGAGAGCGCTCTTGCAAAAGTGACGGAAGATAATTGGAGAAAGCCCTGTGAACACGTGGAAAAAGTCGAACAATTTTATTGGGAGAAGGACGGACTAGTAGACGAAATTAGCGATCGATTCGTAATAAATTTGGATGACACGGACACGGACGAGGAACTTTCTGGCGGAGAGGAGTCAGAATTTGAAGAGGAAGAGAGTGCCGCCGCTGCTAACTCCTGGTCGCTGGAAGGAGTGTCGACCATACCGCCGTCACCATAAATGAGGGTAGAGAGAGATGGTGAGTATTCTTTCTCTTTCTAAAAGGGACTAGACAAGTAAATCCTCATGGACTTGTAAGTCAGAGACACGGCTATCACACTATGAGGTCATATGAAATTTGAGGTAAGCTCCAATAATCCTTGCAAGGAAGCGCACCCCTGTATCTTTTAAATTATTTCTCCCACTTTTATCCTCACAAATTAATTTCTAATTTGTGGATTTGTTACATATTATCATGACAGTTAACGAAAGCTCATAACTAGAGCCCGGATGTTTGGCAAAATGCCTTTTTTACTGGGTGCAAGTAAATCATTATTTTCATAGATATAAACGTGATTTGGGGTAAATCAAAGTGACAGGGCCAATTTTTATTTAACCTATTTCTTACTAATTCAAAAATAAATCCTTTTTTTTGTCATTTTAAAGCAATATTTCTTGTTTATTTGCAATTTTCTAATTAATTGCAATGTAATGCGTATGAAATGTATGTGAAACAATGACTAGCTTTACGAACAAAATAAAAGTAATTTATTTCGGTGGTTAATCTACTAATAATCGTGCTAATATAATAACTAATCTTCATCAACTTGGTGAGGTTGCCAAAGACAAAGATTGTTATCAGTAGGCCTAACATTTAATATGTGACATTAAAAATGTTTTACAAAAAATTTGTTGACAATAAACTGAAATTTACAGCAGAAATGTTTTGCAATAATGAAAATTTGCAGTAAAATGAAAGAAAATACAGATATAAAATAAAATAGAATGAGAAACTTCAACTGTAATTTAAATTGAAGTACGAGTGTCGCCGTAAAATCTGCAGAGAACCCTTCAAAGCTATCATAGAAATTTCCTTAATTGTTGGAACTCCAAATTTATGACAGAATGACAAGAATTGTTTTGTTGTTGGTGTAATATGAATACTGATCGACAATCCACAGTTGCAAATACAGTGTCATTTCTTCACGTTACCAACAATCGGCTTTATAATTTTTAAATATTAAGCCCGTTCCCATAGAAGTTGTCATGTAGCATTTTCCATTATTTTCAAATCTTACTGTTACAATTTTGTGCTACATGTGTTTATTATTGTAGGAGAAAGAAATTTAAGTGAGGAACAGTCCGTTATTGTCGGGTGACAGAAGGTTAGCTGCAACGCCTAAATTCAGTAAACCATTGAAAATTAAGTGAATTTGGTGCCCATGTCTTTTCAACCGATGGAACAATTTTGTTATGTAAGGTTTGTGTAGGCCTAAAGACAGTTAGTCACGAAGAAAAAGTATTTTACAAGTCAACATGTGTCAACTAGGAAATAAATTTAGATTTATTGCTAAACTAATATGCCTTTTAAAATTTATAATGCCTTTTTCAAAATTTATTGTGCCTATTTTTACGTGTTATTGCATTTTTTGCGTGCCTATTTTAGCTGTTATAGATGCTTAAACATTCGGGGTCTACTCATAAACCTTGTGAGGGCACCCTCACTTCCTAATTTTTAGATTATTTTTGCTTCATTTACCTTCAATACATGTTTGATGTCTCGTGCAGTAACGTCATGGCAGTGGTTCCAAAAGTGTACTCCGCGGATTCCTGAGGATCCGTCAACACCTACAAGGGATCAGCGATTGGTAACATAGGCTATATTTTGAAATAAATATCTTATATTATTGCGAATTCTAAATGAGGTAGTAGAGCAAGTGGACAGCTTCAAATACTTGGGATGTATTATAAACAGTAACATGAGCTGCTGCCAAGAAATCAAAAGGAAAATAGCAATGGCAAAGGAAGCTTTTAATAGAAAAAAAGAGTATCTTCTGCGGACCTCTGGAGAAAGAACTAAGGAAGAGACTAGTGAAGAGCTTTGCGTGGGTGTAGCATTGTATGAGGTAGAAATATGGATATTACGACGAAGTGAAGAGAAGCGAATAGAAGCATTTGAAATGTGGATATGGAGAAGAATGGAGAGTGTAAAATGGACAGACAGAATAAGAAACGAAGCTGTGGTGGAAAGAGTGGTTGAAGAAAGAATAATGCTGAAACTGATCAGAAAGACGAAAAGGAATTGCTTGGGTCACAGGTTGAGAAGAAACTGCCTACTGAAGAATGCACTGGAAGGAATGGTGAATGGGAGAAGAGTTCGGGGCAGAAGAAGATATTAGATCATAGACGACAATGGACCATATGCGGAGACAAAGAGGTAGGCAGATAATAGGAAAGACGAGAAAGTTGGGTTTTCAGTGAAAGACCTGCCCTTGGGCAGAACACTACGAATAATGAATTATATTTTTTCGACGCGGTTGTACGCGACTGTACTTGTGAAAGTTAGTAAATCAGCAAGAGTAGATGACCAGATCTCACCCTCGCGTGATCTAGCCTACGAGCTGTTATAAAAAAAAACACGACTTTCTCTCTTCAGTTAATGTAGTCCATTCTATTGAACATTTTTTGTCTAATTGGCGAGGGTGGTGAGTTAGTTCTCATCTGCTTGGTGTGTGTGAATGTTCGCAGTTTTTTCTCTAAATACCAACAGTATAAGAATAAATTTTTGTAAATGTGATCGGAAACTTAATGTCTTAATTACTGTAAAATAAGACTGATTGACAATGTTATTTAGTCAGCAACTGAAACGCATTTTTAAAAAGAAAAGCATTTCGTTCATTGTTGTGCGCACGTTCTGCTTCTGCTACCTTTATTGTGAAGTCAGTTTTTATTTATTCAGTACGAGCAGGCTTATGTGAGGTATTTGTGTTAATAACCAGGTGTTTTTGATCCCGAACATAATAATATTAATTAAATATTACGAATAAATTTAATTTTCATATTATAAAGTGTCGTCTCAATGGGTCGGTGGCTAATAAAAGACAATAAAAATGACAGTTCTACAAATTTAGAAACCAGTCGATCACTTTGTCATGTATCACACCCAGTGCTGCTAATTTAAAAACGGACGAATCAACCAAAAAATAAAAATATGATGAATCATATTTACGTACACAGAGAATAAAATTGTTTCGGACTTGTGCTATGTAACAAAGTGTTAGGTAACAGTTGGAAAGAAAGCACCCCGAATGTAAGAATAGAAACATATCGTACATTTTTTTCAACGTAAACTTGAAGGATTAAAACAGTATCAGAAAACGTTAGCGAAAAGTGCGAAAATCGACAATGAAATTTGTGAGACGGGAAACAACACCATTTTTCACATTAGCAATTTGAAGGTACTTTTTTTTAATAATTGTGTATGGAATTACTGATAAAAAATACACGCAGTTTATCAGTACTACAACATGTGTATGAACTCATGGCTATGCGTGGTAATTTATATAGCTGTAGACATATTGCCGATGTTAATTACGTACAGAATATAAATATAGAGATAAATTAAATTTATATCTATATTAATCTAGCGATTAAATTAAGGTGAAAATTACTTATGTTCCAGCCACTATATGAACCTGATAAAATACCTTGAAAATCCCTTGGATTTATCGTATTGTTTAGTAGAAATTGATGTGATTACTGGGAGAGCTGTATGCCCACCCAACCAGCCCTAAATACGTACCGTACCTTACTTATATACGAAAATCGTCGTGCGTGAATGAATACTTATCTATCTATCTATCTATCTATCTATCTATCTATCTATCTATCTATCTATCTATCTATCTATCTATCTATCTATCTATCTATCTATCTATCTATCTATCTATCTATCTATCTATCTGTCTGTCTGTTTATCTGTCTACCCATCCATCCGTCCAGTCGACCTGGTTGGCGAGTTGGTATAGCGCTGACCTTCTATGTCCAAGGTTACGGGTTCGATCCCAGGCCAGGTCGATGGCATTTAAGTGTGCTTAAATGCAACAGGCTCATGTCAGTAGATTTACTGGCATGTAAAAGAACTCCTGCGGGACAAAATTCCGGCGATGCTGATATAACCTCTGCAGTTGCGAGTGTCGTTAAATAAAACATATCATTTAACATTCCATCTATCTATCTGTCTGTCTACCTATTTATTTATTTATTTACGTATTTATTTATTTTTTTTATTTATTTATACTGGCAGAGTTAAGGCTATAGGGCCTTCTTTTACACTCTAACAGGTCACAAAGTACACAAGCAGTGACATATATCAAGGATTTGGAGTTAAATTTATTTTTTATTTGTAATAATGGATGAAACTGAAACAAAAGCAGTGTCTCATAATAACTTACTGTGTGGGGTATTGTGATCTATTCTGATACAATGCTATAAATCTGGCTGTATTATACAGATCAATGAAGTAAATAGGTCGCACTTTCAAAATGTTTGGAAACCGCTGGTTTAGACTACGGCCTATTACTCATCCCATTTATCTTTACCGACACATACTTGAAAACAGCTACAGTGAGCCTAGGTAATGTGCACTTAAACCGCTCTAGCACAATTATCGACGGAAAATACTCTGTTTTTATTATTTTGGTCCATGATGAAATACTGATTTTTACTGCATTCGTATTGTACTTATGGTCCAGGAAAAGTGTTCGTCTTCTGCGAAAGTACTGTTCTTATATTTATTTATTTATTTATTCTGGTGTAGTTATGGCCATCAGGTCTTCTCTTCCACAACACCAGGTAGACTATAGAAGCCTATCATTTTTTTTGGTCCAGGAAAAATACTCGTACTTGTATTTTTACGATGATTTTCTTTTTGAGATTTTTATAGCTATGTTCATGAACACTCAATCGACAGACAATAAAGACATCATTAACAACCATGCCTCGCTAAAGGAAAGCTCATGTTTGATTAATTGATTAGGTAAGATAGTACAGTGACATCATTTTATTTTTACTAACATTTTTAATATTAACCTGTCTATACCTTTAGAGAACCGGAAACACCGCTTGCTCCCCCCTCCAAGACTGGAGTTCGATGATACTGGCGTAAAACACAAATCACTCTACTAGGTATAGGATGGAAGAAAAGTAGTTCATCCATTTACGTAAACTAGGAAATATCGCGATTTTGAGTTTGATAATTTTCATTAGGTTTCTCTTTAATCAAAGTACAGTACTGTATTAAGAACAAGTGTTTTTACTCACGAAGTGAGTTATCCATGCGAACGTATTCATTATGCAGTGTATACTGTCTACAGAACATTAGCGTACAATATAGAGAAAGAAGTTAAATTGAAAAATAATCATAATATGAATATTTAAACACAATTTTGTAAATGGTGGTCGTTCATTTCGATACAGGCTTCAGTTCTTTTGTGTATATTATCGCACTATAGACTATTGCATCTAATTCCAATTGCCAGTTTCGTCCTTCGTACTAGTAACTCATGTTGAAATAGTTCTATACCTACTCTACGAACTGTGAATTCAATCTTCATTTCTGCCCGACCCGAAAATATAAAATTACTCAGACATGCTCTCTACTGTCCGTCCAAGTGGTTATGCCGCAGGATTGTAGAAAGGGAGGAAATCACGTAACAGTTAATTACTTAACGAGGCCCTTTTATTTTAAGTTAAATTAAACAGCTGTATAATATTACGTAAACGTCCAATTCCTAAGAGAAATTAATGTTTTCAGAAAAGAGCTAAGACAGCCCAGCTTTTACAGAGGGGCGAGCAGAAGCAGAAATCGGGATGCGACGTAGGCAAACGGACAGTACCTGGGCGAAAATATGATTCAATATTGAAAGCTCTTTCGTCACTGGAAAACGCGAACATATTTCTGGAACGTACTATACCCAGTAACTCAGTACTGCTTATATCTGCGGTCTTGGTTCTGTGTGGAGTTGGAACTTCCTTAGTAGAAGGGGTGGGAGTGAAGTACATTCAAAAACTCAGGTACAATAAAAATTGAAGTAAAAATAAAATGATGTCCCTGTATTTATAACGCTACAAGCAGGACCGGATTTAGGTATAGTGCCGCCCCTAGACAGTGCTAAAATTTTCCGCCCTCAACTCTCACAAACAGTTTATGAGCAGCTATTATACAGGCCATGTTTAGTTTAAATTAGTTTTAAATGAAATGATTCAGAAAACAATAAATTATTGGAAGCAAAATAAATGAATTTTACTTGTGATTTATAGATTTCCTTCGCACTTTCTTCACAGAGAAAGCATTGATGTCATCAAAATCGATCTGACGAAGCACATCAGACTCGATGCAAAGAAATACAGTAGGGTATATTCAAACTTATTAATTGTTGAAATAAAATTGACTTTTTGAAAGGCAAGCTGTGGTTTATTTTTAAGCATCGGTTTTGTTGATGGTACAATTATTATTATTATTATTATTATTATTATTATTATTATTATTATTATTATTATTATTATTATTTCTTACTTCAATAGAAAGTATAAAGTAAATTGAAAAATAAACCCCAACTCTTTGCGCAATAAATGTTTCATAAAGAATTATATAATGTACATGCTGGAAAGCGATTAAATAATATTGTTGACGATATATATTGGAAATGTAACTGAGTGTTGTGTTTATTATGCATAGCGATAATATAATAAACACGCATCCAATTTTATTTTCAATAATGTATTCTTCTTTATACAAGCAGTTAAATTTAAGCAGTTTCATAGTATAATAACGTGATACCAGTATTACAATACAACTATGCAGCTGCACGCTTTCCTTTTACTCTCGCCACGACCACGACAATGCTATAACAAAACAATGCCCAACTTCCACAAGGTGTTTAAGAACAAACTTCAGAAAATATTTACCAACAAGTGTTTTAGAAACAAATTTCACTGTAAGATGAAAATAGAAAAAGGAAGCGAAAGAGAAAAAAAAAATGCCACCCTCCCCTTGGAAGTTGCCGCCCTAGGTAACTGCCTAGGTTCCTAGGTCTAAATCCGGCACTGGTTATAAGATAAATTAAGAACTCTTGCAAGGACGTGTGTTCCTGTGTCACGTTATTTCTCTTCCATTTAATCTCACTAATTCATTTTTAATTAATGAAAGAGTAAAATCTCCGTTAATCGAACTTTTGTCAAACAATAACCAGTTTAACAGAAAAGTGTAGCCATGTAATTGAATTTGTATAAAGGAATGCAGAAATTGTACTATGTATTGCATTTATGAAATACAAAATTTACGTACAAATGTACCTTACACTCATAATACATTTCTTTTTTATTTCGACACTTTATTTGCAAAATATAAAGTAAAATAGAAGCAATTCCGCAGCCTAATGGACCTTCAAGGCAACCATTTTTATCACTTTCACTATACTGCCATCTACGACTGCAAAAGAAGTTACGTTGTAACCCTTAAGGAATTGCATGCATAGAGCAACTGTACTTCCATCTAGCGGTCGTTAACAAAAAATGCCTTTTCGACGGTGGGGGCTCTGGTGGTTGTTCTCCTTTTATGTTGCCATTTCGTAACATGTTATGCCCCAATCTGATATATAGTACGTCATCAGGGATGTCACTAAGCAAGTCAGAGGAATGCGAGCGAGAGCAACATCGCGTCTTATTGTTTACACGAGCCGGCTAAACCCACCCCTAGCACTAAGCAGGAGCGGCATTGCTGCCAGAAAAAGAGGCGAATAAGAAACCCAACAGAACAATTGGGATTATTTTCTTAAATAAATAGTGAAGAAGTAATGTTTAGATTTGATAATACTGTACCTACTCTATGCATTGTATCAATCTTTTCTTTTTATACTCACACAACTTACGAGTCAGTTTATAACTTTTAACGGTCTTACTAATAAAAACTCTATATACAGACGTTTAACTGTCTTATACTTATACAATGAGTAGCTCGTTTATACGTCGTGTGTAAATTCCTTACTAATAATCACTACATACGTCGCGTATAACAGTACAACTGTTACACAGCTACGTCATAGTTTCGTCATTACTTCGTTACGAAAGATAATAGAATATCTGAGGTTCTCTATTGCATCCGGTAGAGCGCTCTAGTGTGGCGTGTTAAGTATCGATAGTACAACTGGCTCTAATCGATTACCACACTGTATTTTGGTCAAAGAGTACAAGTTGCAGCAATATTATTATAATTTTTCTGTGCTCTTTGGTTTGTTCTTCTGTGGTTACAAGGCAACCATCATCATAAAATGACAATCGATACGAACAGCTGTTAGAGTGGCAGCCATTTTTTCTCTATATACAACGCTTAAACAAGGGGTTTCGTGTATATAACTACTGCAAAGCATTTCCCATTGAATAGTTACAGCCTGTTTATACGTCCATCGCTTATGCATGGTTTATTAGTAACGTTTTCTGTCTCAACTCTGCATAAGTCTCGTATAAAAACTATACACGGTTTATTAGTAAGACCGTAAATTTAAAAAGTTTTACATTTAGCCTACTATCCGAATTGAGGTCAGCCCCCTTTATTTCGGTTAACAGAGGTTTCAATGTTGATAAGTTTATAGTGAAGGTAGCTTCCAACAACCAATGCAAGAATATGCAATCCTGTATATACAGCATATATATAACATACATACATACATACATATACATATACATATACATATACATATACAGGATGATTCAGACCACCCGTAACAGTCATTTCGGAAACTAGTGCATTAAAATTTTCTAGACAAAACTATTTATAACTAGACCACATGTGAACTTTCACTTCAGCTTGATTTGATCAATCAACCTTAACAGGGAGTAGGATCAGTCGCGTATCATTTTAAAATTTCAAGTGGGAGTCGGGGTCAATTAGGGTACCATTTGATAGGGCTCTTCAAAACAAACAACTTTCATAGGAAAAGTTTTTATTAATTCCTATTCTTTCACTGGAAAAACGTACGAAAAGACCGTGGGTGATTCGGACTAACAGTCATTTATTTCGGAAACTAGTGCATTAAAATTTTCGAGACAAAAATGTTGTTGTTAGTGGGGTTTATAAAGGGCGCGTAGCTACTATGGCTATTTGCGCCCTTATCTAAAATCCTTCACTAAACACAAATCGAGATAAAAATATTTATAACTAAGGCACATGTGAACTTTCACTTGAGCTTGATTTCATCAATCAGCCTTAACAGGAAGTAGGGTCAGTGGTGTATCACTTTAAATTTAAAAATCGGAGACGGGGTCAAATTGCGTACCATTTGATAAAGCTTTTCAAAACAAACAACTTTCATAAGAAACGTTTTTATTAATTCCTACTTTTTCAATGAGAAAACGTACGAGAAACGTAATATTGAGAACTGTAATAAGAAGAAATATATACTTAATTTTAAAGAGCAAGTTTTGTACTTTTTATAAACAAAAAATTAAAATACGGATTTTTTTTACCACTACAGTCTAACAAGACTAGAAAAGTTTGACAGTTCAGCGGCTTCTAAGCGTCACCATGGCAACCGCTCACACTAGCCAATCAGAGACCATGACAGCAGGTCGACGTTGTCGACTGATTCGCAGCGAGCACATGCTTTGTTCGAACTGTTGAATCTTCGTTACTGTGTTCAGGGCCACCGACAGAATTTATATGCCCTTATGCAATACTGTACTCGGACCCCTGTTGAAAAAAGTAACAATTACAAGTTACCAGTTATTCTAACCATAATAATTATTTGCAAAATAAATAAAAGATAGCCCCATACACAGATACGAACCTAAAAATATACACTTTTCTTACATTGAAAACTTTTAGCAAAACTTCACATTAGCACAATATATTATATTCCAAACACCTGTAATTTCTAACTTGGAGTCCAACATCAACAAACAACTCTCCTTGACTTCATTGATGCAAAATCATCAATTGTATCACCAAAATTTAAAGACCTAGCAAGATCGCTCTCCAGACTAAGGAGGCCAAGATTACTCAGTCGTTCTTGACACATTGTTTAACTGAATACATTTTTATTTCCTTCATTTTGCTGAAGGATCTTTCAGCATCAGCACCTGTCACAGGAATTGTATAGAATATTCTAATGGCTATGCAAATAGTTGGAAATAAACTGTCCAGTTTTAATTCCCTCACACTATTTAGGAGATTCATAGTTTTCAGTGAGGTTGGCCCTAAATTAGAGGCATGAATTGATTTCAAATATTTCGGCTCATCACTGATCTCTTTGTTAATGTCGTCATAATGCTTTTCACGCAGTCTAGCACCCATATTAATATCTTCCAATTTTTTCTGTCTCTCCTTGTGCTTCTCAGCTCCCGACTTATGCCTGTATACTTGTCCATGATGCAGTTAAACTATAACCGGTAACACTAATGAATAGAATGTACTAGACAAACGACAACGAAAAGACGAAAGTTTCGACACGAAACATACAATGTAGATACTGAAAAGGTAACGTGATCCTGTGACTTCGGTTTTGGAGTGTCCATTAGCATATTGCGGTGGTAGTTAAAAAGCACAAGCCAATAAATAATTAAAGTGCTCGGTACAAGCGATGGGAACATAGTTCAGGCAAATGCCGGGGCCCTCAAGTGTCGTGTCGGTGAAGGTTAATGCGAGAAACCGATATTCTATTATATAAAAGTCAAATATCTACATATAAAGTGGTAATTTGCATTAATTCTACTATTGTTGAGTTAATATGTTAAATTTATGTAACAAATATTCTTACAAAATTTTACAGTACCCGTATGTATCTACGAATAATTATTCATGATAATAAAAAGTAATCAGATCCATTTAATCTGACGGGCTCTAATTGCTCACGGGCCCATATGCACTCACCCCCTTTGCCCCCCCCCCCCTTCTCGGCGGCCCTGACTGTGTTACAGCAAATATTTGTTCTGTCGTGGCTGTTGTTTTCGTAAATATATATATTTTGTTGTTGATGAAGGTAGAATTAGTTTAAATTTAGTTTTAAATTTAATTTAGTTGTGAGTGTATTTGTAACGAGATTTATAGCGTCCGTGTGTTTCACTTATACAATGTCGCAAGGCATCACTTCCGCAGTTAGCGGCACAAAGCGAACCACGAGCAATGAGTCAACAAGGGACAGCAAGAGGTCTAGAAGTAACGGGAAAGGCGCTCCTTTTACAAGTCAGACGAGAGAAATTGTTTGCAATGTGCGGGACTATTTCAAAAAAGAAGAGACAATGCGGGTCTCTTATTCCTGTACAACAGATGGTAAATAATACTGCAGAGGCTCTCAAAATAGGAAAGAACACTATCGTTAAAATAGGAAAGGAAAAATTTAAATTGAATGAGGAAGAGGATGGACCTTCCAAACTTGAAACCCCGGGAAAGAAAAGGAAATTGGAAAAGTGGGTGACAAATTTCGATGCCTTTCAGGAGGATGCAATCCGACGGCATGTATATTTATATTACCGACGGGAGAAGCATCCTATGTTAAAAAAGCTGCGAACTTCGCTTCGAGATGCGGATCTTTCTCACTGCAGTGTTTCTTCCCTGCGCACTGTCTTAAAGAATTTAGGTTTCAAGTATAAAAAAATCAATGGTCGTAAGGTATTAATAGAGAGAAATTATCGCTTACACACTATGTACCATATTCGCATTCATTCATACGTTTATTATTATTATTATTATTATTAGTTTGGTGAAAGACTTCTGCATGATACAAATTTATGAGTTCACAAATTCGTGTCAGCTGCTTAGTTGCGAAACTGCAGACAGGCGGCGCAAAGAGTCGCACTGCACCACGGACTCTGCACTGCACTACCACACAACTTCACAACGTCGCTCCCTTTCAGCGTTGCTAACCTGAACACGAGCGAGTCGGCTACAAACATCCCGAAATTCAGCTACAAAGACTGAAATTAAGCTACGCTCAAAACTTGAAGAATTTGCGTATATGTTGTTCAATGTGCCGCGTTTAACGATGATTTCATTCCCCATTATATTAATTTAATAAAAATAATTCGAAAGAGCTACGAATACAAATTATTATTATTATTATTATTATTATTATTATTATTATTATTATTATTATTTATGGGGTTATTAATGTTAATGTTTATAATAATCATTATTATTTCTTACAAACCGAAAAATCAATACATAGGTCTAAGCATCTATAGGTTTGGTAAAGCGTTGCTCAACCCAATCTACAAACCATGCACCAATATAAAAAAGGGAAAGTATTTATTAACTCACCTAATGAAATCTAGTTGATCCTTCTGATAATACTTGCTAACATATACAAAAGAAAAAAGTCACAGTGTCCACGTGTTTATACATATTTGTCTACGTATTTATAGGTACATATTTACAGTTAAAATTTTGTAAACGCTAACACACATTGAAGAAGCCATCATCCTCTTCTTCTCCCTGTTGTTCGTCACTTGATCCTGCCTTAGGGTATAACACTGACTTGTAATTGATCTTAGCATTGGATGATAACAGGAGACCAATCAGTGTGTTCGCAGCAAGCTTATTACGTGGATTAATTTCTATGTGGCATGCTTTTCTTCCTCGTGGATGATTGGCACTCACTGTCAGATGTATCAGAATTCATGATGAAATCACAACACACTACACTAAACTGCACACAAAAGTTACATTTACTAAGTAGGTCCTATCTTAGTAGAACTCAACTGACTGTAAATCAGACACATGTAAGACTGTTTTCCTTAATTTCCAGTATACTGACGGGGGAAATAAACAACAATGAAACATAAGACTCACACATTTTAAAAACTGGCCCTCCCGGCCTTCCCACTCATAATTATCTCTCTTATTGTCAACTTGTTGCGACAATTTGTGGAAAACACTATGTCATCCGAAGACCATTCGTAAAGAGCGGTATGTATGAAGATAGTTTAGATTGTAGGACTTTAGAGATAGCCCTTATTTTTTGAGTAAAAAATAGAACCGACGATCAATTTTATGATGTTCACAATGTTCTCCTCAAAGTGTTGCAACAAGTGGACAATGGGATATATATGCGTGGGAAGAGCCAGTTTTTAGAATCTAAGGCCCAATTGTATAAAACTCCCTGACTAAAGATCAACTTTGATCGAAGATCGAAAAGTGAACCGAGTTCAGACGCTTCTTCTATTGTATAAAACTTTTCTGCGATCAAATTACCTTGGTTCAAATGCAATCTAAATTCACGTGAAAAGGATTTGGCAACATCGCATAAACAGGTGAAATACATGATGCGCGGACCATGATACACAGGTTTGTTCAGTGTTGCCAATATAGCGACTTTAACTCTTTTTCAACAACAATTTCTTTTAACTTTTATATTGCTTAAATAGGGATTTAGTGACCTTTTTAGCACCCATAGTGACAAAATTTAATCTTTCTTTGTTGATAATGAGAAATCTAGCGACTTTACAACTACTTTTTGGCGACTTTCCGTATTACACTCTGTTGGAGGCACTGGTTTATTTGTGCAATGTAAATAATGGCGGACAATAAGAAGAAGGTTGACTGTTCTCCAAGTTATCATGTTACGGTGTTTGATACTGCTAAACATAATAAAGCTTTATAAAACGACAATTTTCGTTTAGTAATACAATTAATTGAACATTTATGAATGTACCTATCATATCCATTAATAATTAATGGTTGTTATAAACATAATATAATTATAGGTTATGTTATTTGATACTGCTGAACACGATGGAACCTTATAAAATATAAGAATGTTTGTGTATTAAGGCAAGGAATTGAAAGAAATATATATATATATATATATATATATATATATATATATATATATATATAAATGTACCTAACATATCTATTAATATTAATAATAATGGATATTTTATTTGCACAATCTGTCACTCGTATATTTCAAACAGAAAAGAAATAACTGAACTTGGATCATCTAACTTAATCGGAGAAATTTCTTCAGCCAAAGTGGACTTTAGTTTGAGACAAATTAATCTCAGATTAGACTTTATACAACACAAAATTCCAAGTTCAGCTGAAACAAGGATCAATTTAACCTCTGATCTAAGATTAAATGGTTTATACAATCGGGCCTAAGAGGCTTAAGTTTCTTTCTTATTTGAAGTCGGAGTACGGTTATTTTTGCGGAGCAGGCGACCCCTAATAAAAACTCTGCTGTGTGTCGGGAAGTTCACCAACTGTCAGGTTACTGGTTTACTTTTGTTGGGTAGGCGACCCCTAATAAACCGCCTGGCGGATGTCTGCAAATTCACGAGTACAGAAATTGTGAGTTAGGTAATAGGCGCTATTCACATAATAGGAGAATAAAACTGAAAATAGCAATGCTATCCTTGCCATAAATGCGGGTCACACTGTTCAGAATTCAGTCTGTGACACAAAGTTTCTACCGGTATGTTTTCGTAATTTTAATGAGGAAGTGAGGAAATTCTGGTGGGTATTACTATGAGAAAATAAATTTGTTAAAAGAAAGTGTTTACACATAAAAGTAGAGTATTCACAGATGGTAGCTCGATCGAATCTCAATTCGGCTACATTTTGACATTCGGCTACTACCATTCTGCTACAAGCTACATGACTAAAAATTAAGCTACGTTTAGCCGAATTCGGCCACGGTTGGCAACGCTGCTCCCTTTCCGCGTGTGCGGGAGAGACCTGTCAATACCTTTCTAGTTTTGTACAGACTGTAATCAGCAGGCTTCGAAACTTGGGACCCGATAAAATGGGCCGTATTCATAGACATTCTTAGCGCGGGCTTTCGGTGGATGATCAGCGAACTAAGGTTTTTCGTATTCGTAAACCAGTGTCTGTGATATAATATAATATGAATCCTGTTTAGCACGCTCGTAGCCCGGGCTAGTGAAATGTCTATGAATAGTACCCAATAAGTTTACTGTGCATGTACTATAGGTTGTTGACTCGCTGCAGGTAGTGAAAGGTAGAGATGTGTTGAGGTAACAACGTTGCTGTTTAAAGTAGAGTACGGTAGTATGGGGAAACACATATTCTGAAAGTAAATATACATTACACAATGACAATGTCAAAAGAATGTGAGATGTATTTGTTATCCTGTCTTATAAGCATTTGTGTTTAATTATACTCAGTGTTAATGGTGGAAATAAACATGTAGCAATTTTAATTTCTTCATTTATCCTATCGGTCGTCTTTAGGAAGTGCAGTTACAGTGCCGAATTGCAATGTACTACAAGATACATTCCCAGTGTCTCAAACGTAAATCTTTTTCGGTTATCTGCCAAAGTTTGTACTGTGACAAGCTGCGCTCTACGTCGCATGACATGATAGGAGCAAAATGAAGAAACCTAACATCATTGCATTATTTTATTCTCGGGTGACTCTTGTCCACTAATTTGCTGTTTATATACACAATGTTCCATATCCGTTATTTTTACATAAAATTGATTTCCACTTCTGTTTTACACGTTCAGTATCCGGTGTACTTGGTGTCTCATTAATTCTCTGTGTCATTTCCTCAATTAATTTGAGGGCTTCCGGCATCTCTTGCTCTAACTTTTCTAACCGTATAATAGTTTCAGACATAGTTTTAAAATAGGTTTGTATGAAAACCAAATTATTCGACAGAACCTTCAAATCCAGAGCGTTTTCTTTTGCGTATTTGTTGGCATTCATACTACAGTACCCCCACCCACTGTACGCTTTACCACTATACTCAGTACGCCGTTATGCGGATTTCCCACTGAACTGCTCTATCGGGTTCGAAGTTTCGAAGCCTAGTAATCACTATCCGATCCCCTTAAATTCACCACTTCATTTTAGATTAATTAATTAGTTAAGATGGTAGTTAAGATTAAGTTTTAACAACTTTAACAAGGACCAGCACCTTGTACCTGTTTGACTAAATTAACCTCTGTTTAATTTCTTTTCAAGATTGATTTGAATGCTACTGAATCTGAGATGGAGGATAATGATGAAGAGCTGAGCAAGTTGGACTGTCCAGTCTGCAAGGATTACATGCTACCACCACTTTCAGCATGTGAGAATGGCCACAAAGTCTGCCGCAGCTGTAAGAACTTGCTGAAGACTTGTATGATCTGCAAGAAACCTCTCGAAAACATCCAGGATACATTCTTGGAGGAACTTGCAAACAAATCAAAATTCCCTTGTAAAAATCGTAGTTTTGGATGCAAAGTAAAAGTTCCGCTGAAAACGGTAGCATATCACCACATGACATGCAGGTATTATAGCTACACAAAATGTCCCTTTGCATTGCTACCAAATCAGCCATGCAATTGGATTGGTAACATTGTATTGGTGAGTTATCACATTTTGTTGGACCACAGAGCCAGTATTGTTAATGTAAGTGAAATATTTGTATGTAAAATACCAAATATGAAGAAAGACGACTTGCATTATCAAGTTTACTCCACTCTTGGCCAGTTTTTCATTTTTATCTGTGGACTTATAGATGATTTGTATTGTTGTGGGTCTTTGTATTACATAGGCCCGAATCGGTGTGCACCTAATTTCAAGTACTTCTTCACGATGAGTTCAGACGATGCCCCTTTCAAAACTTTGTCTCGAAGAGTACGTAATCTTGATGCAAATAACCTGCATGAAAATGATTTGTGCTTTCATATACCCTACGCAAAAGTATCAAATCAACTCGAGACAAATC
This sequence comes from Periplaneta americana, assembly GCF_040183065.1. Lineage (NCBI taxonomy): Eukaryota > Metazoa > Arthropoda > Insecta > Blattodea > Blattidae > Periplaneta > Periplaneta americana. The sequence continues at coordinate 143,555,949 of NC_091120.1, forward strand.
CTTTGACATGCACAATGCACATTGTACGCATTAAAACAACATAACTATACGTGGGTTTATGAAAGAAGACACTAGACAGTTGTTTAACTGCGCATGCTGAGATGCGCTGTTGCCACGTTCACTGACTTCCCCGACCCGTTACCTGCACCCCTTTTTCCATCTCTACCAACTCTCTCGCGCCGTGCCGTCGTGGTTTAAAGCATCCTGCCTAGGACTCGCGTTACGGAATGCGCGCTGGTTCGAGTCCTCATAGGGAAAGAAATTTTCTCATGAAATTTCGGCCAGTGTATGGGACCGGTGACCACTCAGCATCGTGATGCACTTGGGGAGCTACGATAGGTAGCGAAAATCCGGTTTCGCAAACCAGCTAAAACGGCTGGGGGGAGGATCATCGTGCTAATCACACGATACCTCCATTCTGGTTGGAAGATCGTCCACCTCTGCTTCGGCATGTGGATGTGAGGCCAGCAGCCGGCTGGTCGCTTTTGGCCCTTCAAAGGGCTGTAGCGCCACGGATTTACTTTTCTTACCAACTATCCCGCAACATGAAAATGTTTGGAAGAACAGTGAAAATTGAATGTGTTAACAGACATGCGACACGGTGGCCTGGCTAATTTGACTAATAAAATGTTCCTGTCTACACCAATGATGTCAAATTCGGCAACTGACGGCCGTTAACCTCATTTTGCTCTAAATTCAAGTCCATGGTACTTCTAGTTCCTACATGGCATCCAGTACATAATACAACTTGCTGAAGAAATTGTCTAAATCATTGGATTTCAACTTTGCGGATCCTCTAATATCCAATTTACATAAGTAAATCCACAATAGAAGAATCTATTTACTCACAAAGTTACAATCAGTCATATACACCATGTCTTTCTATAATTTATAAAGCATAGCCTGGCGGGTAAACAATGATGAATCAAGTGACATGTTTATTTTATTGTTTATTGCCAGAAAATGGAATACGAAGAAATTGTGTACTTACAAAATTCTAGCACTCCCCTGAAATAAAGTGTTCTCGTGCTCAGGGGAAGATTCGATGCATAATAAATTTTCATGCATAAATTACAAAACAATAAAATCTAAAAATTAATAATTACTCATATCAAATGGCTTACATACATTTTTAAATTTCAAACTGTAGGAGGTAAATAAATATAGGTATTTCTTTACTAATTTGTTATAAACTCTAGGTACTATGGTTGAAAGAAGTGCCCGTTGAACATTTGGGTTCAAACAAACGCATTGTAGCCATGCTTTGGTTTTGTGTTTGTGAGTACATGGTCTGAAATATGTGTGATTTTTATGTATAAATTAATAATGCATTGATATAAATTTGATGTATTTTCAAGACTTTAAATCCTAAAAACACTTTTTCGGTAGGATAAACAATAGGTTTTTTTAGACATACTAGGACCACAGTCTAGTATACACGGTCACGAAGCTTGAGTTGATGATTGATGAGGGTACTAGGAACAATAGACTGTGCCGGTAATGTTTCACATTGTATGTGATGAGGCGATAGTAGCGATCCTAGTGGTTAGCAATTATCTATGGATGCATATTTCCTACGTATTGAGCTTCGTGACTGTATATACTAGACTGTGCTAGGACCTTCGATAAGTAATGGCAACAATGCTGTAAATTAGTGCTCCTAGCGGTGATCATTGAAATCTTGTACTACATAATAGAACAGCGATTGTTTCATAAATTTGCAATTTTGAAAGTCTCGAAGTAGCCATATTTTGTAAATATACTGGTTGTTTCTCGTAAGTAGTAAACAATACACCCCTAAAGGTACGAACAATGGTGCTTCATAAAAATCCAAGGTTGCAAGAGAAAAACATGCAATTCATTGCTTTAGGGTAATACAAGAAGCCTGTGGAAGAGACGTCCTACCATACTGAACTTCCAGTTGGGTGGAAGCGAGACATTCGCTTTCAATCAAGAGTTGACATGCGAAGAGCTTTAGATTACCAGTGAGAGAGAGAGAGAGAGAGATCCAGATGCAGATGGAGTCCGCCGTCTTCCAAAAAATTGGCAACGTATTGTTGACATGGTAGGAGACTACATTTGAAATATATGTAATGTCAACAGTAACCTAAATAAATTCAGTGTGCAGCAGTAACTATATTGCCATTACTTTTCGAATGCACTAGTATTTTAATTATTCTTCTCTGTAATAATTCTAGTGGATTAAGGTTAGTTTTATAAGTACGACCCCATCCTAATATTCTATATTGAGTTCTAGACTGAAATAGTGTAAGGTAAACTGTACGTAGTACATCCATTGGTAAGTACTTTTGTAACCGAATAAAGTAATAGGCCTACTTAATTATTCTACATAATTTATTACAACGGTAGTTGATTTGTTTGTCCCATTTCAGATGTTTATCAATAATGATTGCTAAACATTTAACCCCTGAAGATTTATTCATGTCCTCCTTTTTAGGCCTTTGTCCGGGAAGGTTTTTAAAAAATCAAGAAATGTCCTCCTTTTCGTAACTTGTATGTCTGATATTTTGAAATTATCTGATTTGACGCCATTTTCGAGTAATTTATCTGTAAGTGGCAGCAGCATTGACGGAATATACTCTTTGACAACGATCATAATATAACTCTCCTTGCCCCTATTTGTTATGGTCGTTGCTTTCATATGTAGGTAACTGTAAAATAACTATATATTGTTAAGTTTTATCATAAGTATGCTGTAATAAAATAGATATTGACATAATTTTATGTATAATATAGGCCTAAGCCTAAATCTAAATAGATAATTTCTGTCTTCTTTAATATTATAGTTCCCTTGACTTTCATATTTTAACTAACTGTAAAATCATCATCACCATCATCATCCTCATCATCATCATCATTATTATTATTATTATTATTATTATTATTACTATGTTTTATCATAATTATTTTGTAATAAAATAGATATTAACATACTTTTGAGTATGATATAAGTCTAATTCTGTACTGTGAATATTTTGTAATAAAATAGATATTGACGTAATTTAAAGTATAATACAGGTCTAAGTCTAAATCTAAGTAAATATTTTCTGTCCTCTTTTTTGGAACAATTTCCTCGTTTTTTAAACTTTGTGTCCTCTTTTTATCGATGTGAATCTGGTCACCATATAGCCTATTTTATAATTGGACAATTACAACAAATTGCGGAACAACCAAAATTGTAAGATTCAATGTTTAATAATAATAATAATAATAATAATAATAATAATAATAATAATAATAATGTTTTTTTTTGGCAAAGTTAAGGCCGTGAGGCCTTCTTTTCCCTCAACCAGAGATTTACTAGTTAATGGAAAAGGAATAACTGTAATTTTAGCAGTGTTAAGATAAGAAATATTCGAATCACTGCGTAAGAATAGATAGCCCTTCCGATTTTGTTTTGTTCTCATTGTAGTTTTCCTAGTTCAGTGGTTCTCAACCTTTGAGAGACCATGGCCCGGTTACATTCTTTTTCCGTAAGACGAGGGCCCGGTCCCAACATATTTCCTCGTAAATATCTTTCCAATTGTTTTAAGTTCATACATTTAACTAACATAAGTATTAATAATTAAGTACGACGTAATCTTAAGACTTAAAGAATATTGGTGCACTGTGAAAACGGTGTGACGTGTTGACAAATAATTCAATTAATTGAGTCGTCCACTTCCAATACCTATTAAGTTCTTCAAACAAAATTTTACAGAAATCATGAAAAACTGCTGTTTGTTTCTAAATTTGCTTTTCTGTAATTCCTTTGTTTAGTTTTATACGGCGTTTTATTCCCTTCTGAGCTATATGCAGTGCTGAAATCATACTGTAATGGTTTGTTTTTAATTAAATATTTTAGGTTGGACTTAACGATGTTAGGTTCTGTAACTGGGACATAACGGAGTTTGGAAATGTATTTGACTATTCAAGATGGCACACAAGAGAGAATACATAAAGACATTTTAGATGAACAATACTTATTTACTGATTTATTATTAATAAAAAATATCGACTAGAATCAGTCTGTTACTATAGTATATATAGTATATAGAGGTTATATTTGAAAACACAATTAATACTATAACGTGGATGAAAGGTAAGAAATTAAATATAATTTTTATGATTCTGCCTTTCTAATGAAGTCTCAAACTGAATTACCATTCGTTCATAGTCAGTAAGTTTCAAGATAAGGCTTCTTGCCTTAACTTGCTCCTTCATATGGACAAACACTCTATCAGAAGGTATGAACGAGTACCCAACGAGGAACAGTAGAATAATATTCTTTACAGTTGTTGAAGATTCTTTGGCTATCCACGAGCATAACATACTTAATTACATAATGTGGTTTTTATTTATTAATTTAGCAGAAATTATTGATTGAGGAAAGTGTGAATATAAAGTTGTTTGAAACTGTATCTTCTATAATGCACTGTTTTCTACTGGACTTAACAGGCTTTGTCCCTGTATGGACAAGACATTTTACGGACCTGTAACAGTCAAGGACTTAAGTGTTCTGGAACTGCAGCCAACATTCAGTCTTAAATTTGAATAGGAAATAACGCATATAGTACATGTAAATATGGCTTACAAGGTGTAAAACAATGCCACCTATCAGATGATGTAGAAAACTAAAATTTGAATTTATGTGGACTTAACGGTTTCTGGAAATGGGCGATTCAATTGTAACATACGTGATTAATGAAATTTTGTAGCTGTTGTAATTTTCTGAAGCCAACATTACTAAATAATTAATGCTAATTTTCATTGATATATCATCCCTTTCTGACCACCAAACTTATATAAAATTTGTAATATTGATTATTGTATTATTAAATTGATTTTAACAATATTGGTCTGAAAAAGAAATGATAATGGGAAGATTGTTTATGCACTGTAACTCAAAACAGAAGTCAGCTGAGCAGCAGAAGGGTGTCAACATCTTGCAGAAACACGTATCATTATCACACATACACATGCCAAATATTTTATATGCAAGGTAAGGAATTTCATATATAAATGTGTATTTATCTCTTAATTTTAACACTATTTCCAACAATAATTCTCCTTTTTCTTCTTTGGTTCTATACCCCTGGGAGGGTTTTGGCCGATTGGACGACAGCTTTCCATCTTGATCTATTCGCCACTAATTCTTTCCATCCTCTTATTGCTAATAGTTTCCAAGTTCTTCGCAACTCCGTCTAACCACCAACACTAATTAATATTATGAATTTAAAAACGTAGCACATTAACACAGCAATAATTAAAATTTATTGAAAAAGTTAACCGTAGTGCTTATAGGCCTACAACTGGCAAAACTCCTGTTCAAACATAGAAACACCGTTTAACATCGATTAAAATTCGATCAATCGGTCGATTAATCCGGTTAGCCGACCAAAATTCTTAGTCTATTGGCAACTCTAATGTTTGTAAGACACTTAATACTCAGCTAACAATAGTAGAAAAATAACGGATATTTATTAATTTGAGTAATATCCTAGATCATATCTGCAGTGCTCGGGAAAAGTGGCATAAATCAGTTTCCACAAACCTTTTTTGATAATTTATTGACAACTTACACTGGTTTATGTCGATTTGATTTTTTTTCTGTATAAATTATTGTAATGGGAGAAATACTTATGTATTTTTTTTTCCAAGCGAGCAGATGTTCCGTAAGTTGTCAATAAATGATCAAAAAAAGGTTTGTGGAAACTGACTTACGGTATGTCGCTTTTCCCAAGCACTGCAGATATATACCCAGATTGCTCGGCGTTATAGATTTTGACGGTAATAACTTTTGTCGGGTTTACTATGCTGCCATCTAGTTGTTACATAAGGAGTCACGTCATAACTCCCATTTGAATTGCATTAGCGACTGTACTGCCATCTCCTGTTCGTTTACGGCGGACGGGTGACGATCCTGGCGGTTGTTCTCTTCAAAGTGCAACCGATTTTAACATAGGAATGAGCAATCTATATGTGATCTGGTGTAATATGTGATTTAAGGTAATATTTGATATGTAATATTTTAGAGCTTATTTTATTCTTTTATTGAGCCTGTTTTAGGCACCTAAAATCTAATTTTTACATCCTAAAAATCCGAAGTCTTTGGGAGCGGACACTGGCGACAAGTAGTCACCGTACCAATATAGTTAATACATTTAATTTTTACAGGAAATTTATAAATAAAAAATATAATATGCCTTCAGCATAATTCAGCGACGAGTTCGTACTACCGTATTGTCACAAATTGAATTGTATTAGCTATTAGAGATGGGTAAAAAATAACAGCAGTTATTTTGGAACTGTTCCGGTCTCCGAATTGTTGCAAAAATGAACAGTAGGCCGGAACCTACTTTTCCGACTCCGAGCTGCTCACTTGTCCAGCTGTTGCTGGCCCGCAGTACTGCGTTGTGCAAGGCATGTTCCGACTCCGAGACAACAGAGGACAGTCTGAACCCGTTCCGTTGAACCGTGACAGCTCCGGCTACACCGGAGAGAGAACAGTTTCCTTGGGGTTATGGAGGACATCATTTACCTCCTACCCCCTTTATAGCTTGACCGTGGTACAGTATATCGAAATATGATCATTTAATAAGGGTATTTTCGGAGTTTGTTTCTTACAGTATTACATCCATATCCACGATGTTTCGGACCGAGTTGTATACGACTTGAACTGTAGATCTACTACAAATTATAATAGGGCAAAACTTAAAACAATTGACTTCCTCCGTGGTCTGTTGGTCAGCATACTGGCTTCCAGATCAGGAGGTCCCGGGTTCGATTCCCGGGCTCGGCTCTCGGTGAATTTTTCTTGAAGAAGAGGAATTCCCTGAGTGTCTAGAGTCTGGAAATTTGTATGAGTGTGACTGTGCCGGATTAATATTAATTAACCAATCATCACAAATATTAAAATACATCAGGACTGTCGCTGGACAGTAACCTGAACACACGTTTCAGCCTCAGATTGTTGACAAGTAACTCCATCTGTTAGCACAACCGTAAAGCATCACGTAACAGTGCTAACAGAAACTCTTTTATATGAAGTTTACCTTCCTGAATATATCATATGAAATGTAAAATCTAAGGGCCGTATTCATAGACATTTTTAGCGCGGGTTTCCGGTGGATGATCAGCGTTTTTCGTATTGATAAACCAGTGTTAGCGATAGGATATGATTTGAATTCTGTACTAGTAACCAGTGGATAGCCGGGGCTAGCTTAGTTCGTTCGTAGCGCGTGCTGCGAAATGTCTATGAATAGCACCCTTATTATTTTATTTAATCTCGTCTTTAAGTTTACACACTTTCTTTTTTCTGCATTGTTATGCAGTATGTTATTCATATTTCTCCAAGTGGCGACCTGAACACTGCAGACTTCTAACACATGAGTACAGGCTGTTACAAAAGAAACATTACAGTGCTTCCATTCCTTCAATGAGATATAGAAATTCTTATACATTCAGAAATTAAAAAATAATTGTTATAGTACAGACACATTATCTGAAGACATTAATTCACCAATTTAAGCACAGAAACTTAATCATAAACAAAAGCAAAAAAGATCTTTCGAATTCAACATTTTCTAACGTTAATAGAAAAATAAAGAGTTAAGACAAGATTGGGGGGGGGGGCGGTGCCACCCCCATAACTCCGCCTATGAGCTACACTGTTCTCGTTGTTCATGTTGTACTTGGAACAAGTTGGAACTCTCGCGTGAATGGTTGGGGAAGCATAGGATTCGAAATCCTTGCAGTGTGGTCACGAGCAATGACAGAAATATTTATTTGTCTATGGCAATGACACAGAGTGAGGTGCGATGCGAAGTTTAACTTATTGCACTGATACAGATGCAGTTCTAATATTTTACTAAGCCAGTGTGGGGGTTTCGGGTTTCACTACTGCTAATATATAAATTTATAGTTATATATTTTTATTATTTATGAAATTATAATGTAATTATTATTATAACTAAGCATTAAGACAAGTAAAAATAAAAATTAATTATATTAGTTTACACACGTTTCAAATGTCAAGTTAAATTTTTTAGTTTTTTTCCCCCCTCATGTACGGAGGAGGAACCCCAAGGCTTACACTGTAGCCCAGCCGTGGCGAGAACGTGACTCGCGAGACATTGTGGCTCGCAGTGATAGCTGTGCATTTCGCTTGCTTCTAACCTCCGCCAACCCCCACCCTCTCACTCACTGGAATCAAACTCCGTTCCATTTGTATTTGTCTCTGATCTGCGAGTGGCATATGTCTCTCTCGAAACCATGTACGAAATTTCCAAATAAGATGGGAGGACGCATTTTTTTTTTTTTGCTGTCAATATGATGAGAATATTAAATGTATGATTTGTCGTCATCATCGTCATCATCATCATCATCATCATCTCTGTACGTTGACCCTTTTTCAGCAGATGTACGAATAATGCGGTTAGCTCTTCAATATGAACTCACTGATTTAATATGTGATGTGAAATGAAAGCTAGATGTAAGGACTTGAGTGTACCTCGTTTTACCGTGACAATGCTTTTTAGTTTCTTTAGCACTCTCATTGTTACAGTACCGTGCAAATTAATCCGAACAACGTAATTACTTATGCAAAAACACTCAAACGGGATAAAAAAAAAAAGGATCTAAGACATACCTCAGTAATCTATGTGGCCTCCCTTGTTCCTAATAACAGCTCTGAGACGATTTGGCATGGATTCCACTAATTTCCCACAAATATTCTTCATCGCGAAACCATACACCAATGAGGGCAGAAATTATCTTCTCCTTTGTAGAACAATCCATTTTTTGCATTCTTCTTTTGCAAATTGACCACAAGTTCTTAATGGGGTTGATGTCGGGTGAGTTGCCTGGCCAGGGGAGTACCTGAATATTCTTCTTGTTGAAGAATTCTGTAGTTTTTCGAGACGTATGACATGGTGCCAGGTCTTGTTGGAACACACCTCTGCCATCCGGAAATGATTTTTGCAGCTGGGGTACGATTCTGGTTTCCAATAAGTGAATATATTTGTCAGAATTCATCATTCCTTTGATAGGTATTAATGCTCCAGGCCCTTCATGTGTAAAACAACCCCAAAACATTACTTTAGGGGGGTATTTGGGTGCTTGTTGGAGATGAGCTGCTGTTACTTTTTCGGATCCTTTCCGTACGTAAGAAACACGGTGGCCGTGGACCTCGAAATGAGACTTATCGGAAAAAGTACATTCTTCCAGTCATTCACTGTCCAGTGTTAATGTAATTTTGCCCACATTATGCGTTTTTTGCACATAACAGGGGTTAGCAGTTGCTTCTTAATAGGCTTACGAGCCCTTCGTCCTGTTTCCAAAAGCCTACGCCGCACTGTTGTGACGTGAATATTCGCCCCAGTGGTAGCCATTAACTCGCGGGTTAAGTCGACAGCAGTTAATCTAGGATTTAATTTACTTTTCCTGACAATTAAACGATCATCTGCAGTTGAAGTCTTCCTTTTCCGGCCACAGTTTCCATTTTTCTGGGGTGGTGATGGATCCAGTCTCCCTGTATCGTTTTATGATCGAATTAACAGTAGCCAAACCGATGTGACATTCTGCAGCAATTTGCCTCTGTGTCATAGAAGAATGCTCTGCTAATTTTATAATTTTAGACCGTTTTCGTGTAGTTGTATCCATTTGTGAAGACGGCAGAATGTACACAGGATTGCAGTATTAAGTCTTCTACACAACTGAAATGCTTATAAGTACAAAACGACAGACAAAATGTCACACATTATTAAAAAAATAATAACGACAGACCTTCAACAATGGAATTACACGTACTACAGATGTCAATTAAAGCTGTATGAGCAGTTGTGAGGCCAACAATGACAGAAAATGTAAAAATATGTCATGTTCGGATTAATTTGCACGCTACTGTATATTATTTATGTCTTTGTTTTATGAAGAATTTTAGATAAGGGCGCAAATAGCCATAGTAGCTGACGCGCCCTTTTTAAACCCTACTACTACTACTACTACTACTGCTACTACTGCTGCTGCTACTACTACTACTACTACTACTACTACTACTACTACTACTACTACTACTGAAAGGACTTGACAAATGTTGAACTTTCAAATCTTTGCCAAAAAATAAATATCCGAAGCTTCGTTCTTTCGCTTGCTCTGTTAAGCCATGTTCGCTACAACTTACGTTTGTGAAAAATTATTTTCAACAATTAAAATAGTAAAAACCAAATTTAGATCACGACTGTCAGACAAATACCTTCGTGATCAACTACGACTGGCAGTAAGTGACATAATTCCTGATTTTGAAACTTTGTCGCAGAGACATTCTGAAGACAGTTAATTTTAGGTTGTGATATTGTTCATTTATTGTTCAGGTCTTTCTTCGTTACACGTACTAAATATTAGTTTGTAGCCTTGTCCTGTATAAAATTATATTTAAGTGCTTGACGTAAGGAAAATGAAAACCCGTTAATAAGTCAGACAGTTGCTCAATTCCCCTTCGGATGTCCGCCTCCCTCCATAGGTGCTAAGCACGTCAGGTTACACAGTGGCTCGGCGCACGATTACATTTTCTCCACCGCTGCTGTAGCCTGATGCTTATGGTTTTTACCACTCCTATTCTTGTGAATCATTGGGTAGCCGAACCGAACGGCCGCGCTCTTGCAAATTACAGTATGCTGCAGCGTGAACTTAACCCGGGCTATTGCATGGATGATTATGATATGTCAATTAATGATGGCGAAATGGCTCCGAGGTCCAACGCTTAAAGTTACCCAGCAATTCTGCTTCAATTGGTTGATGAAAAACCCTTGAAAAACCCCAGCCTGGTAACTTGTCCCAACTAAGATTTGAACCCGGGTTGAGTTCGTTCCATGTCTTTATGTGCCACAACTACAGTACAGCCGGTCGTTCTCCGGCCCTGACGTTTCTCGTGAACGAGGGAGACAGTGTTGCCGATACGTATAGACAGAATGAAAACTGTCACGCGCTCACCGGGCGATTTTGTGGCGCGGAATAGAAACTAATTCGAACGCGTAGGCTTGCCTATAAATCATTTTACATATAACTTAGATCACAGCCTTTGTTAATGTACACAGCTAGCGTAGATCACAAAAAAACTAATGCGAACGCGTATGTAAATCATTTTTCATAAACATAGATCGCATCTTTCGTTAATGTACGCAGCTAAATAATTATAACAGAATAAAAACTAATGCGAACGAGTATGTAAATCATTTTTCACAAACATAGATCGCATCTTTCGTTAATGTACACAGCTAAATAATTATAACAGAATAAAAACTAATGCGAACGCGTATGTAAATCATTTTTCACAAACATAGATCGCATCTTTCGTTAATGTACACAGCTAAATAATTATAACAGAATAAAAACTAATGCGAACGCGTATGTAAATCATTTTTCACAAACATAGATCGCATCTTTCGTTAATGTACACAGCTAAATAATTATAACAGAATAAAAACTAATGCGAACGCGTATGTAAATCATTTTTCATAAACATAGATCGCATCTTTCGTTAATGTACACAGCTAAATAATTATAACAGAATAAAAACTAATGCGAACGCGTATGTAAATCATTTTTCACAAACATAGATCGCATCTTTCGTTAATGTACGCAGCTAAATAAATATAACAGAATAAAAACTAATGCGAACGCGTATGTAAATCATTTTTCACAAACATAGATCGCATCTTTCGTTCATGTACACAGCTAAATAATTATAACAGAATAAAAATTAATGCGAAAGCGTATGTAAATCATTTTTCACAAACATAGATCGCATCTTTCGTTAATGTACACAGCTAAATAATTATAACAATATAAAACTAATGCGACCATGTATGTAAATTATACAGGGACATCATTTTATTTTTATTAACATTTTTTATATTAACCTGTCTATACCTTTAGAGAACCGGAAACATCGCTTGCTCCCCCCTCCAGGACTGGAGTTCGATGATACTGGCGTAAAACACAAATCACTCTACTAGGTATAGGAAGGAAGAAAAGTAGTTCATCCATTTACATAAACTAGGAAATATCGCGATTTTGAGTTTGATAATTTTCATTAGGTTTTTCTTTAATCAAAGTACAGTACTGTATTAAGAATAAATGTTTTTACTCACGAAGTGAGTTATCCATGCGAACGTATTCATTATGCAGTGTATATTATACTGTCTACAGCACATTAGCGTACAATATAGAGAAAGAAGTTAAATTGAAAAATAATCATAATATGAATATTTAAACACAATTTTGAAAATGGTGGCCGTTCATTTCGATACAGGTTTCAGTTCTTTTGTGCACATTATCGCACTATAGACTATTGCATCTAATTCCAATTGCCAGTTTCGTCCTTCGTACTAGTAACTCATGTTGAAATAATTCTGTACCTACTCTACGTACTGTAAATTCAATCTTCACTTCTGCCCGACCCGAAAATATAAAATTACTCAGACATGCTATCTACTGTCCGTCCAAGTGGTTATGCTGCAGGATTGTAGAAAGGGAGGAAATCACGTGATAGTTAATTACTTAACGAGGCCCTTTTATTTAAGTTAAATTAAACAGCTGTATAATATTACGTAAACTTCCAATTCCTAAGAGAAATTAATGTTTTCAGAAAAGAGCTAAGACAGCCCAGCTATTACAGAGGGTCGAGCAGAAGCAGGTGGGGGAAATCGGGATGCGACGTAGGCAAACGGACAGTACCTGTGCGAAAATATGATTCAATATTGAAAGCTCTTTCGTCACTGGAAAACGCGAACATATTTCTGGAATGTACTATACTCAGTAACTCAGTAGTGCTTACTATCTGCGGTCTTGGTTCTGTGTGGAGTTGGAACTTCCTTAGTAGAAGGGGTGGGAGTGAAGTACATTCAAAAACTCAGGTACAATAAAAATTGAAGTAAAAATAAAATGATGTCCCTGTACATAGGCCTACAGTATATTACCACAGACTATGGAAATATCTTTATAATGAAAGTGTACCAAATGAAATAGACTCTACTTTCCTTAGAATCTGTTAGTACTCAAGTGGAAAGACGTCACACTTTTAACGGTTGTTTTTCCCACCTTCAAAGCGTCACAAACTCTATCTACCACTTTCGTAACAGGGAGAAGAGGTTCTCCATTGTCTTGCTCCTTCCCAAAATATTCACGCAATCTGTATATAAATTCATGACTTTGGCTCTTAAAAGAGCCGATTTTTTCCTTCTTTGATTCTGACGACCACTGGCCATATTACTACATCAATAATAAGGTTTACAGGCACTGTAAATCGCTCAAGCACAAAACAACACAACTATACTTCGCCTGTACTATAACACAAAGAACTAACGGCTCTTTGGCCACGTGCTTCGCATAAAAAAAGAAGTGGCAACATCGCGCTACATACATCAGACGCTCATAGCTGGTTGGTTCTAGCAGACAACTTTCACCTCTAGTGCCCGCCTCTATCCCAGCATTGCAAACTGCGGTTGAATTAATCTTCGCATATCAGAACTCAAGTCTTGTAACAACAAATTACAATAGAATTAAAAACATTACTTTAAACCGAACCAGAGTGTTTTAAGATTAAAATTTAGCAGAATAGTTTCATTCACAGTGGAATTTGAGGTTCTTTTCACAACTTCAAAACGCCATAGGTTGGCAATGCTGGTCACTATCTTTCTCTCTCGTTCTCTCTTCTCTCCCCAAGCGAAATGTCAGAGCCGGAGACTGGCCGGCTGTAGTTTAAGTGTTAAACCTCGTTCACACTTTTCAAGTAACTTGAATTCAAGTCACGTGATTCCAAGTAACCTGAATTCAAGTCTCAGTTCAGACACATTCAAGTTATTTGTTTTCAAGTAGGATGAAATGGCGTCGATGGATGTTGTGCAATTAGGAATTTATGTAGTAGCAAACCTCCGTGCCAGGGAAATGATAAATATATTGAAGAAATGGAAGACGCGTTATTCAGTATGGGTTAGGAATTAGATTAGTAAAAGAAATACACGACCATTGACCATTACAAATAGAAGAAGTGAAATCTTCAAGCAGATTTGATAATTCTTATCGCAAATGTAATAAAATATTAGCAAGTCTGATTTACCATAATTGAAAATTATTATCTTGAAGCTGTTAGAGTTCCCAAAAAAAATCTATCAACCACACTGAACCGTGCCAGTTTCGGCGATAAATGTCATCCCTTCAAGCAACGCTCTGCTTTCCTTAATCTCTCGTATCTTCCTCACTTCTCCTCCATTTACAGTTTAATGGTTTTTATTATTGCCTTTCATAGGCTATCTCGTGTGTCCACGTTAAAATCTACAATGAACTCTTCCTTCCTTGGCAGCTTCATTTGCATTTTTATTACGAAACTTTTCTGTTTCTATAATCCGCAGGCCTTCGTGAATTTTATACAACTTCAGAAACTCAGATACTTGGTCATTATTTCATTTACTACTGTTTCTTATTATTTTTACATTCCCAGTAGAACAGAAAAACAATCAGCTGTTAATTTAATGCTCTTAAAACAGATGTTAATTTGAATTCCCGCGCTTTTCTCCTTGAATTCAAGCTATCAAGTGACGTTCACACTTTTCAAGTATCCTTTCAAGTCAAGTAAAAAGTAGAACGGGATCCAACTTCACTTGAAACTTGAATTCAAGCCGTTAATTGATTTCAAGTCAACTTGAAACATAGTTCACACTTTTCAAGTTCGTCTTTCAAGTGACTTGAATTCAAGTTACTTGAAAAGTGTGAACGAGGCTTTACATTCTGACCTTGTATTCTACTAAACATGAAGTTTCTGTCCGCATATACAGCAAGTTTCCAAAACCAATTCGAATGTCATCTATTAAGGAGCATGTATGCTATGATGTCATGTCCATAACGCATTTTAAGTGGAGTCCGAGCGATGAGTGCTCCAACGCTGTGTGCGAGCTGCTTGGGGAAGAGGGAGGGTACTGTACTGCTCTTTTGAATGACTGCGACTCCTCAAAAGGAGCGAGAGTCAAAGAGATAGTTCGTATCAATGAATGATTCCGACTCACCTTTACTTGTAACTGTTATTTCGGAACTGTTGTTTGGAACGTAGCATTTTTCCGGAACCGGAACAGTCGGAACAGTCGGAACTGTTCCGGGAAAAGAACAACTTCGCCCATCACTATTAGTCATACAGTGTTCAACATTGCTTACACTACTCGACACATTTTATTTGCTGCTTCTAAAGCGTAGTGTTCCCGAAGGGAAACCCTTGACCGGATAGGCAGGGCCACATAAATAGAGATCAAAGTTCAACTGTGTTGAATCAACTCGTACTTCAATGTACTTTGGTCATTGTACTACCGTACTTCATAAGGTGTTGTTATTTCGTGCAAAAACTGGGAACAGTGAAGTTGCATACTCTCGTCAGACTGGATACTTCTGAAAGAATCAGGTGAGAATGAGTTAATACGTATATAATGGTGCTTTAATATTAATTTTTACTATTAAATTTGTCATTATATCAGGTATAAAACTAAATTGCGATAGTGCAAAAATCGGTCTTCATATTTTCCCAGAAAAACATGTTCTTTGACCTTATTAGACCTGAGATTTTATGTCACTGCAAAATGTAAACCTGTGTTTAGACACCTAAAATGAACTTGTAAAATAATTAAAATGGGCATTTAAAATAGTAAAACAGGCCAACAAATTTTTTTTTCTAATAAACAAAAGTTAAGCAATCAAATAGGCCTAAATTACAACACTTTGATTAATAATTTGCTTTGCAGTACATAACATTCTTTGTATGAATGTGTGTGTGATTGTGAGTGTGTCGGGTTAGTATTAATTAGCCAATCATCAAAAAATATAAAATACAATATATCAGAACTGTCGCTGGCGGTAACCTGAACACACGTTTCAGCGTCACATTGTTGACAAGTAACTCCATCTGTTAGCACAACCATATAGCACTAATAGATGCTATAGAGTTACCAACAATGAAAAAAAAATCATAACATCTTTTCGAAATTGTCCACTATCAAGCTGTCTTTTGTCAGTCAGTATCAGTTCCTAAGAGGCGAAGGGAAATACTAGACAGAAGCTAGAACGGAATAACTAAACTTGATTAAATTTTTCGTTTAAATTTAAATTTTCTTATCTTTTCCATGCATGGCTAGTTTCACACGCCTCAGCACTGACAAACCAGGATTTTTCTTCAACACACTATCCCAAGTCTATCTTGTCTCCCAACTTCTCTCTCTCATTTTTAATTTTATCCTCAACTTCCTGTATAGGAATTATATAGAATGGACATTGAGCGAATTTCCCTGTGTTTTGTTTCTCTGTGCACCGACGTTTAGTTCCACTTTCAAGCGCTAGAGGTTATTGTAATCGAGCACACGCTAAGATAATAATAATTGAGAATAGAGTTGAGACACAGGATCCAAACATCGCCTACCTTATTGCATAATTCAGTAACGCTTTGCTTCAAATAAATTCAAGTTAACAGGTTTTCCTTATTTATCAGTGACAAACTAGTTGTAGGCTAATAATAATTCTTTATATTTTATATATAATAAATTATATTATAAATAATATAATACATTATAAAATTATGTATCAAATTCGTTTAATATTTTTATACAATATAATATAGGTATATGGTTTTACTTCTCATAGGAATTTTGTTTTGCCATTTTCAGCGTTATCAAATCATTACATTTTTAATTGTTGTTGGGGTCAACGTCTCAACCACAGTCTGGTATATACAGTCACGAAGCTTGAGTTTATGAGGGTACTAGGAACAATAGACTGTGCAGGTACTATTTCGCATTGTCTGTAATGAGACGACAGTAGCGATCCTAGTGGTTAGTAACTATCTATGGATGCATCTTTACTACGTATTGAACTTCGTGACTGTATATACTATAGACTGTGGTCTCAACTCCCATTATAAAGGAACTCTAGAGTGTACACATTACAATTAATGACGGATTTATTATTTCATCGGTCCAATTTATTTTATTTCAGTACATAATGTACCTAGATGTATTAATTGTATGTGCTATATTTCCGCTGTGTCGACTGCTAACTGTTATGATGTCAGTGCCAACTCCTAGGAGAAAGCAGAATCTTACGCTCAAACTGGTTTGAAGGTCATTGAAATCAGTCTTGCTAATCAAAGGTGCCGACGCGAAGGTCCATACTGTATAATTATCTATACGCTGTTTTGACAGTTGATGTTCAACCCTAGTGATGCAAGTTGGTAGAACTGAAAAATCGTATATAATGTCTCGCTTTATACTTCTGAGAGTCCACACCTGTAGAATAACGGTCAGCGCGTCTGGCCGCGAAACCAGGTGGCCCGGGTTCGATTCCCGGTCGGGACAAGTTAGGTTTTTTCCGGGGTTTTCCCTCAACCCAATATGAGCAAATGCTGGGTAACTTTCGGTGCTGGACCCCGGACTCATTTCATCGGCATTATCACCTTCATCTCATTCAGACGTTAAATAACCAAAGATGTTGATAAAGCGTCGTAAAATAACCTACTAAAATAAAAATAAAAAAAAAATATATATATATATATATATATATATATATATATACTTCTGAGAGTTTTATGTTTATTATACATCTATAAGACTATAAAACCGTTACTACTGGTATTTCACAAAATGAGAAGTTTTAAAAAGGCTCTTTATAATTTAAAATATTGATTGTTGATTTTTAACTTAGTTCATAACAGGCCTACAGACGTGAAAGGATGTGCATTGTTGAGTTTATGTCCTTTATTCTTATGAATACTAATAAATATTTTTAGAATTTAATTTGTTTAAATACGTGAAAGAAGGCACTTCAGGCACTAAAAACCGTTCAATAGGCATACGCTTGACAACTTTCGTGAGTAAAAATTAGGGACACAAACGTTACTGACAATTTTATTGCATTAATCATTTCCATTCATCAATCCACATATTCAACAATAGTACTTTTATTATTATTATTATTATTATTATTATTATTATTATTATTATTATTACTATTATTGTATATTAATTATACACTATTGGTCAAAAGTTTTCGATCAGCTATGAAAACAACTGTATACTTTATTTCAATGTAAAAACACATCGGAAAAACTGAATAGACCAACAAAATAAATAGTTTCTCTCTCTAGCATCATGATATGATAGAATATTCAAAACAAAATCCCTGTCTTAACCACAAATCCATAGTTGTGATATGTAATCGAAAACTTTTGACCGGTAGTGTATATATATTAACAGAACTACCTCGATTCATAGATTCATTATATGTAAACAAATTTGGCTAATATACTCCTCTTGGTTAAAAATTAGGCAGAAAAGTTAAAAGTGGCTAAATAAGCAAAATGGAAAACCATGTATGAGATTAGAAAGAACATAAAATATTACATTTACATTGTAAATGCTTCTCCTTCCATTTCCACATTTATTAATTGTTTAATTTATTCCAAGAGGTTTTCCACATATTACCCAAGGAAATATTATCGAGTGTGTGATTTGTGTTTATACACGTACAAAAAATTATATAAAATACACTTCAGTATTAAAGAAATAAAATATTATATTTTATTACTTTAATTCCACCATACGCGCTTCACACAATCCATAATAATAATAATAATAATAATAATAATAATAATAATAATAATAGCAATAATAATAATAATAATAATAATCCGTGGCGCTATAGTCCACGAAGAGCCAAGACCGACCAGCCGGCTGCTGGCCTCACGGCCACATACCGAAGCAGAGGTGGACGATCATCCAACTAGAATGGAAGTATCGTGTGGTTACCACGATGAGCCCCCCAGCCGTTATTGTTGGTTTGCGTAACCGGATTTCGCTACCTATCGTAGCTCGCCAAGTGCATCATGATGCTGGGTGAGCACCGGTCCCATACACTGGCCGAAATTTCATGAGAAAATTTCTTTCCTCATGAGGACTCGAACCAGCGCGCATCCCGTAACTCAAGTCCCAGGCAGGATGCCTTAGACCACGACGCCACGGCGCGGGACTCTCACAATCATTGGACTTTCCTTAAATCCCGTTTTTTTTTTTTGACTAGGCTAGAAAATGGCATCAAAGAATGAGACTGTCTATATCAGAAATTCTATTGTATTTGGTTATTATTCCCTAAGGACGCCTAATACGCCTAAAAATCTATACAACTAATTCAGTGGCGTACGCAGAATTTTGTAAAGGGAAGGAGGTTCAATATTAAAATTATTTAAGGCCTACAATTTTATTTACATTGTCGGTATTTTAAATTTGGTGTAGTATTATTATTATTATTATTATTATTATTATTATTATTATTATTATTATTATTATTATTATTATTATTATATTCAAAGAGGAAGGCAGAATATAGGAATGATTGAAGAAAGCTGGGTTTGCAGTGAAAGACCTGTCCTTGGGCAGAACACTAAACGAAATTAATGAAATATGTTATGTTATGATACATTTACTAATACTATTATAATTAAATTATATGATGCAAGTAAAGAGACAGATTTGAAAGTTAATCTCGAAAAGACAAAGTATATGATTATGCCTCGTGACCAGAACATTGTACGAAATGGAAATATAAAATCCGGAAATTTATTTTTTGAAAAAGGTAAAAATTCAAATATCTTGGAAAGCAACAGTAACAAATATAACCGATACTCGGGAGGAAATTAAACACAGAATTAATGTGAGAGATGCATGTTATTATTCGGTTGAGAAACTTTTGTCATCCAGTCTGCTCTCAAAAAAGCTGAAAGTTGGAATTTGTCAAATAGTTTATTGTTGTGAAACTTGGACTCTCACTTTGAGAGACGAACAGAGGTTAAGAGTGTGTGAGAATAAGGTGCTTAGGAAAATATTTGGGGCTAAGAGGGATGAAGTTACATGATAATGGAGAAAGTTACACAACGCAGAACTGCAAGCATTGTATTCTTCACCTAACATAATTAGAAACATTAAATCCAGACGTTTGAGATGGGCAGGGCATGTAGCACGTATGGGCGAATCCAGAAATGCATATAGAGTGTTAGTTGGGAGGCCGGAGGGAAAAAGACCTTCGGGGAAGCCGAGAAGTAGACCGGAGAATAATATTAAAATGGATTTGAGGGAGGTGGGATATGATGATAGAGACTGGATTAATCTTGCTCAGTACAGAAACCGATGGCGGGCTTATGTGAGATCGGCGATGAACTCCGGGTTCCTTAAAAGCCGTAAGTAAGTATTATATATTTATATTAAAGATATGTTACAATAAAGTCAGAACTCTGACAGGTGAGTGTCTGATATTAAAATAAGTTTCAAATTGACAATCTACAATATTTAGTATCTGTACTAGAGAACTGTTAAAACAACCTTTTCAATATGTTTCAAAACAAGTTAAATTTAATATTGTGTCACTTATATTACAGTATACTTATAGTATGAGGCAGGACCAAGCATAGGAATTATATTGGAGGGTTAGAAGGACACTGCCTTACGTCGATGTAGATTTTGTTACTCTGACAGTGAAACATTAGAGGAGAGAAAACTATTATGGAAAAAAATATATATATTCAAATCTAAATATCTAATTTTTTTAAGTTCGGGGGAAGGGGAATGTTAAACTCTGTAATCCCCCTTTGCATACGCCCCTGAAATTGAAAGCGTCTTATAGTTAAATAATACTAATGTAGTTCAGAAACTTCCGTTTGTATGTTTACGACTATTTCATGAGTTAGAATAATGAAAAATATATTAAATCAATAAGTGATAGTATAGAGCAGAGCTGTAGACGTACTACTTCTAATTATTATTATTACTGTATTATTATTATTATTATTATTATTATTATTATTATTATTATTATTATTATTATTATTATTAATTGCAATCCTGTCTAGCAAAAGGTACGCCAATTCAGAATTTGGAATTTTGCAGGAGAACGAAAAAACGACCTGGGTGAAAAATTGATTTCTGGATCTTGGTGCCATCTGTTTGATCGAACTTTGAACTACGTGACTTTACGGCCATCGATATGGAAGCAGTTTGCAATACAACGAAAACATATATTTTTTATAAAGGTCTGCACTTAACTTTAAAGCCATTTTTTGCAAAACTTTTTAAGCTATTTTTGCAGAAAGACCAATTTCATAATATTAGCTTGAAATCCATATAAAATCTTCAAATGTTTACTTACACCACCCTTTTTTTAATATTCGTAATTTAATTCTTAAGTAGAATAAAACAAAAACAGAAAATTGATTTTTCCGAATTAAGGGCCCATTTCCTAGGCAGGGTCATATTTGTTATTCACCTGGTGCTTTCATCTCATTTGAAATTTCCTCCCATATTTTTACAAACCACATTATTGTCGCGATATTGTTTCAAAGTGGGATTGTTCAGAACGTATCTTCCCTGCACTAAAACAATTAATTTATCCGCATTAAGCTCCATTCTCAATAATGTTCACTAGACAACAATAGTATCTGTAGATAGGGGAAGCGTGTAATCGTGGACATGGCTACTCACGCATGCGCAGTACGCTGCAGTTATCAGACCGTCTGCTTGCGACCAAGTTCAAGCATTCAACCAATGTTGTATCCCCGTGTCTGCTCACGACCGTTTTGTCGCGTCTGATTCTGTGTGCATCACATCATAAGAAATCAATGGATGACAAATATCAACATATCAACATATTTCGTCGCGTAGCGTCGCATCTGATTCTGTGTGCACTCGGCGTAAGGTGCCAATTAATGTTGCCAACCCTCCCGTATTTCCCGGGATCTCCCGTATTTGCCCCTAATGTTAACAGATTCCCGGCTCCCTTATTATTCTTCTCTTGGAACATTTTTCTCCCTTATTTTTGCATAATATAAACATTTCTATTCTAAACATTTAATTTTGCCGTGAATGATGATCATTTATATGATGAATTTTGTTGTCCAAGACAGGCATTAAAATGTGCAGCCTTTTTAGAAAGTAATGCTTGTCAGAAATGTTACTGCTCACCCGTTCAAAATCAAACCATGTTAATGTTATCAATTTGGAAAAACTGGCGAGTTTTTGTTTTAAGCTTAGCAAGTAGTAACGCTCATACAAAGAGAATGTTTGTATCTCATGGACAATTGGACAGATGTTCAAAAGAGGAACACGACACATCAAATCAGAGCTGAAAACTGCAGTCGACTTCAACTATTACGCGAGACAAAATCTATCTCAAAATACTCTTAATTTAAGCCTTGTTACCGAATTATAGAATAAAGTTGTTTTTTAGTAACTGAACCGAATAATTTGTCAGTTTACTATGTGAAATTTTGTCGATTCCTTAGTTTCCCGTATTATCTTTAAAAAAGTTAGCAACCCTAGTGTCAACACAGATAATAATCGACAGTCAAATTTTCAGAAGTGTATTGTCGCACCTATAATTTCTAAACTATACGATATAGGCTATTCGAATAAAGTAACTGGCGATCGACAGACGAAGAATCAATTTATCTAATGTAACCTTGAGTTGGAGCAGGTGACGTCATTTAGCGATTCGCGGTAGGAGGAAGTTGCACAAATTGGCAGGTCGCGCGGCAGCCGAGGCAGTGTAATTCGAGAATGTGAAGCAATATGTACGCAGTGATGTCAAACGATTCGCAAACGATAAGGCTACAATCTCAATTGAGCAACAATCAGAAGTCGACAAGTTAAATTGCAAAATTATGAGAGTGAAATTGAGTGAAGAGAAAAATAGAGCACGATGGTTACTATAGCAACATGTTTACTATGAAACAATACAAGTTGGCGACGTGTTATAAATAAAATTTTAGACCTACTTGACTACTAAACGTGAGTAAACATCCCATCCCGAGAGACGTATTCACGTGTAAATTTTGCGGCTTTGTCTCCCATACAGCGTACCCTGATTTTTTGTATTTTCTTGTAGACAAGGACAAAGGAACGTCCGTAGAAAATTTGACAACTTCAGTCTTCCGACTCGTTCTTGAACCCTGTGGTAGCACTGTCAATTTTAAATTACTACCTCCGTTACTCTAAGTTTTCCCCGTCTGCTGTTATCTAAAATCGTTCATAACAAGAGAATCTGTCTGAACTTGCCGTTACTTTAGTTAATGTTATGTTTTATTTAACGACGCTCGCAACTGCAGAGGTTATATCAGCGTCGCCGGATGTGCCGGAATTTTGTCTCCCAGTAGTTCTACTGACATGAGCTTGTCGCATTTAAGCACACTTAAATGCCATCGACCTGGCCCGGGAGCGAACCCGCAACCTTGGGCATAGAAGGCCAGAGCTATATCAACTCGCCAACCAGGTCGACCCGTTACATTAGCGAGGGAAAGATTAAACAGATAGAAAGAACTTGTATTTTTTTCCTTCACCGGATCTCTCTACTTGTTGGACGAACAATACATCTCGTTTACGTTTTTATTACGCCACTGATAATTTTTAATCCAGTGTCGAATAAATTGTTCAGGTAGATGTCATAACTTTTATGTAAAATTTCACTGGCGTGAAGATATTTTTCATATATGAAATAACGGAAATGATGTTTTCTTGTCTGCTTTCATTGTTACAGAGCTGTAAGATTCAACACAAGAATGAATGCTGTGGTAAGCAGAGAACTGAAGGCGAATATACTTAACTGTAGCTATTGTTCAGAGTTACTGCTACCTCCAATCTCAACTTGCCAACAAGCCCACAATATTTGTCATGGTTGTAGGACTCTGCAAGATCACTGCCCACGTTGTCACGAAGGCTATCTCAGAATTCGAAATTACGCTTTAGAACGCTTGGCCAAAACCTGGACTTATTCCTGCGCCAACGAAGTCTACGGATGCAAAGCTCTTGTGCCAATGGACAATGTGTTCGAACACCAGAAGACGTGCCCTCTAAGTACAATCTGTCCGTACTCTTTGATGCACGCCGTCAACTGCAAATGGCAAGGACCTCAGTCTGAGATAAGAAACCATCTTGAAGTAGATCATAACGAAGAAATCTGTGAAGTGGAGAAAATTTTCACTGATAAAGTACCAGATCTTAAAAAACATGGTACTTACCACAAAGCTATCTCATTTGAAAACGAATTGTATTTTTGTATATGGGATTTAGTAGGTAATAGAGTGTATAGATACAGACTATATTATGTAGGTTCAAAGATATTAGCTACTCATTTCGTACACAAACTAGCAGTACTTTCGGTAGATGGCAGTATTGTTGATACTTGGTGTCGCAGAATGTCGCGTGTTACAAAACCAGCATCTCCAACATCTCGTGAAGGTGTTATTATTTCTTACATTGAGCTCTGTAGAATGAGATTGGCTTTCAAAGACAACATCATGCCGTTTAGTATATGGATTTTTAGGGCTCCCTTGAGTGAACTTTGAAAAATGACTTCAGAATTTTTTAAAATTTGAATTTCTCTGTATGCAGAATATTAAATTCAAATAGAACTAGTTGTTACTACAGAACGTGACTAAGTAATCTGTGAGTACAAAAGAATAGTCCTACGAGACAAGATTATAGTGAAGTAGTAACTTTTGGTCGATGTGGTGATATGTGAAAGTGGCTAACTTATCGGAGGATGTTTTCAACAACACTGTAGATATATTTGCAGCTGAAGTTTGAAATTCGTAATATTGGTGTATAGAATCGTAATGAACTAGATTATACTTTGATCAATTGAATAGTGGGTCTCTGGCAAACTATTTTCTTCAAGAAAACTACAATTTGAGTGTATAATTCTTTGTATGAAGAGTATAAAATATTATATTAAAAAGAATTTTTTGTTGTATGAATGTTAGCAAAAGTACGGTATATTTTTGTCAGTTCTTATATAAATGTAAATGAAAGAATTGTTTAATTTAGAAATCTGTTTTTATCATAAATTCTAGGGTCAGTCTTGTTTTAGATCAAAATTCGTGTACAGTATATTATCACAGTCTACTATATAGTCACGAAGCTTGAGTTTTGAGGGTGCTAGAAACAGTAGACTGTGACGGTTCTATTTTGCATTGCCTGTAATGAGGCGATATTAGCGATCCTAGTGGTGAGCAACTATCTAATGTTTGCATATTTACTACTATTGAGCTTCGCGACTGTATATACTAGACTGTGATAATGTTGTTGTTGAAGCGTTGGGTCGAATAACGATCTATGTTACAATCTTGTAGTTGTGCAGGAGGAACAAAAATGTAACATCGTAATTCCGCTCATAAATTCACTATCGGACGGGCAACATAGACCGTTATTCCATCAATAAGTTTTGTACACTGAGCGAAGTATACGAATGTATGTTATTGAAAGTCATATTAGACATTATAGTAGTCTGTAGCATTTTTAACTCCACAGAAATGTTACTGGGGAATACAAACAGCAAACAGTTTTATATAATCAGAATATTATGAAATATGAAGGGCTATTAGCACTAAGGGGGGAATGTACACTTTTGTCAGAAATTGAGATATTAGCACCATCCATTTCTTTATTCGATGTACTTTGTTTCACTAACGTTTCCAAGCAATAATGTGCACGGTTACAAATACATCAGGTCTTGTTGTTTTTCTTCTTTTTTGAAAGAAGGGGGAATGTCCAAAGGTTTATACTGAAGAAGGGGGAATGTCCATTGATGTACGATATGTTGTAAATGTTGCAATCTTGTAATTATAATTAAGCTAATTATTCTTTCCAGATGCTTCAACAACGTACACATTATTTTGTTTCGTTTAAATGACTGTGGAGTTTGGCTTAATGTTTGTATGTGAGTTAGTTACACAGTATTACAGAGCTATTTAATTTCAACGTAGAAATTTGTGAAAAATGTCTTTCAGTAGTGAGGAAAGCCAGGCAAAATCTACACAGGCCAAGAAACGACCTAGACTGGGTAGATTAACTGATGTAAAAAAAAAAAAAACTCCTAGCTCAGAGCAATGAGACTGGTGAGGATTGTAAATGTGTAAGATATAAGTGCTTTCAAGTTATACCGAAAGTTGACAGAGACCAGATTATTAAAAATTTCAACAAGTTAACACACAATGAACAAAATTCGTATCTTAGTGGACTTATTACAGTAAACTCAATAAAACGCAGAAGACCTAGGAAACCTGAGGAAGATGCTATATTTCACGACAATTCTTATGGTTACAAGGTACGGGTTAAGAGGGAGGCGTCCACACTTGTGGAGTAACGGTCAGCACGTCTGGCCGCGAAACCAGGTGGCCCGGGTTCGAATCCCGGTCGGTTATTGTTTAATTAACGACGCTCGCAACTGCAGAGGTTATATCAGCGTCGCCGGATGTGCCGGAATTTTGTCCCGCAGGAGTTCTTTTACATGCCAGTAAATCTACTGACATGAGCCTGTCGCATTTAAGCACACTTAAATGCCATCGACCTTGCCCGGGATCGAACCCGCAACCTTGGGCATAGAAGGCCAGCGCTATACCAACTCGCCAACCAGGTCGACTCCCGATCGGGGCAAGTTACCTGGTTGAGGTTTTTTCCGGGATTTTCCCTCAACCCAATACGAGCAAATGCTGGGTAACTTTCGGTGCTGGACCCCTGACTCATTTCACCGGCATTATCACCTTCATTTCATTCAGACGCTAAATAACCTGAGATGTTGATACAGCGTCGTAAAATAACAAAATAAAAAAAAAGAGGGAGGATGCAGTGATTGAAGTCCCTGTATGCAGCAAAGCTTTTGTGTCGGTGCATGGAATTACCAAGAAGAGGCGAGAAGTAATTCAGACGTACTTGAAAGAAGGAGTCTCACCCAAAGATCGCCGAGGTAGTCACAAAAACAGAAAAAATCGTCTAAGTGAGAATACGTTGAAAGCTGTGTGTGATCATATTTTGTCATATAAAGGGAGACAGAGTCATTATAGCTTACATGATTCCAAACCCATATATCTTCCAGAGGATTTGAATGTCACTAAGATGCATAATCACTTCAGAGAGCGGTATCCAAATCTGAATGTTTATCAGAAGTTTATTGCAATATTTAATGAAAAATTTAACATGAAGTTTGGTTATCCCAGAACTGACACCTGTAGTGTAGGCTATGTGATGAGTTTGTAACAGAAGTTGAATCTCTGAAGAAAAAATTACTTAATGTTCCAGTGTCTGATAATGAACATAAATTAGTTGAGAAGAAAATACAGGATCTTACCACAGCCAGCAGAATCCATAAATTGAAGGTCGTTGTTTTTTATACAAGGAAAAGAGCAGCTCGAATAAACAGTGAAAAATGTTCGGAACGGGAGGCAATAGCTATGGACTATAAAAAAATTTGGAATCTACCTAATGTTACGTCGAATGATGCATATTATCGCAGACAGCTTGGATTTTACAGTTTTTACATTCACGTTCTATCAACTAAAGAGTCATTTTTTGTGCTTATGATGAAACCATTGCTAATAAAGGTGCAAATGAAGTATGTTCATTTTTGCATCACTTCATCATGTGCCATATGAATCAAAATGTTCAATATCTTGAGGTATTTTGTGATTCAGCTTGTGGCCAAAACAAGAATTGGACTGTTTTTAGACTAATGCATTATATTGTGCATCACACTCACAGATTACACTCAATCAAAATGACGTTCCCAATACGTGGTCACTCGTACTTAGAGTGCGATAAAAATTTTGGGCTAATTACACTGGTTAATGTCAAATTGATTATTTTCTCTAAGAATTATTCTAATGGGAGAAATATTTATGTACCTTTTCCCAAGAGATCAGATATCCCGTAAGTTGTCAATAAACTAATAAAAAAAATTGTGGAAATTGACTTATGCCACTTTTCCCAAGCATTGAAGAATTGATAAAAAATTAATTTCATTCCATACTAAGTTTATATAGTTAATGTGATTTATAAAAATTAAACAACATTCACTCTTCAATAATGCAATATATAAGGACATTCCCCATTTTTATCATAAAATGTGAGTTTGGGTTCTATTTTTTATTTAACTAATAAGGAATGTGTATCAAGGCTATAATATACTGTTCCAGATATGTATATTTAATAAAGGTATAAGCTGAAAATAAATAAAAAAAAATCATTTTATAAAAAAGTACAAAAGATTTAAACTTTAAAACCTTAATATCTCAAAAGCAATAAAAATGGACATTTCCCCTTTTTGCTAATAGCCCTTCATATATAAAATCAATGAAAAGGTAAAATTGTGAACAAAATCATTATGACATTTATTTTTAAATGCCATATATTAACATGAATTAACACCATGTAATTTATTAAAGTTACACTCAATGTAATATTATGAATAAACATACAATACTGATAAAATAATAACATTATTATTAGAAAGTAACTGCAGTATAAATTAAATTAATGAAAGTTGTAACAATAACAAATGAATAAAGAAAATTAAATATTACAGTTGAGAAATTGTTGGGGGATGGAATTTGAACCCCTGTCCCGAATATTCAGTATCCATCCCAACAGATAACTTATCTGTTAAGTATACAAGAAGACAATAACAATCAGTTCCTTTCTGACACCAAGAGCAAGCTGTGAGCACATTTCACAAGAATTTTCACAAAATTGGCTACCTTGATAAGATTCTAAGACAAACTATAGTAGCAAAACACAACACAGACCAACTAACACTAGATAAATTGT
Organism: Periplaneta americana; assembly: GCF_040183065.1. NCBI lineage: Eukaryota > Metazoa > Arthropoda > Insecta > Blattodea > Blattidae > Periplaneta > Periplaneta americana. Next base: position 143,584,619 of record NC_091120.1, read on the forward strand.
AAATTAAAATACAACTAATAAAATACTGAAAAAATAACAGACAGGAACTTACATTACCTGGGGGATCTTTCGCACTAACTTGCGACTTCGTCTTCCTTGTTGTATACTCAAGACCACTATCCCTCATCGACTTTCGTGACACATCTTTACACTTATTAATATTAATTTGTCTGGATCCTTTTTAAAATTTATTTAGCCGGTCAATATCTACCGTAGAAATCGTCGCTGTCTTGCAGTCGTCCATTTTACGTAATAGATCAACCGAAACCTGATACACAGAGTCCAAGTACCCAGAATTCGTAAAGAGAACAAACTCCCGTGCAATAACTCCCGATACGATGTAAACAACTGGATACTCTAGAAGTGGCTAGTGACATAGACCGTTGTTCCAACTAAGAAATTCATGGTTGTAACACGTGTAGAAGAGCCTCTGGTACAGATATTGAAAAGCAATTTTTGTGACAGCTGTGTAAGATTATAAAGAGCGTTATTCCATTAAAAATTCGATTTTGAAAAATTGTAACATAGACTGTTATTCGGCCAAACGATTCAACTGTTGAAAATTTCATTGACATATTTTTTATAACCTACCTACTGACTAATATTCTATTTGGTCATTATGAGTTTATTGTTTCGATAAAAACAACCTTTGCTTATTCTTGTAATCTTGTGCCAACATTTACTTCTGCGTCACAATATCTATTACAATATAATAATTAATAACTGCTGTTACACTATTATTGAAAGAGATTATCTAATTCAGAACATACAGTAACTTTCTCTCCCTTTCTTTGTGTTCGAAACGTCACACTTTATAATAAAAATAGTTTTAAAATATCAGTAAATCTTAATTCTTCAACTATTTACAATAAGTATTTACTGTAAGTAGAAGTACAACGTATGCATCCATGTACAGTAGAGTTCCAAAAGTCATATTTCATTACCTTCTTTATTAGAAGAGATCCTTGGAGCATTCAAAGACATGGTGGAGTGAAAATTCAATACTGAGTCAGTAAACCATTGAGACTCAATTGTTCTTACCAGCTCCATTACAAACAACATATCAATCCACATAGAATCTTAAAAGTTATTATTCATTTTATTTCATATGGGAAGAGATCTTTGTGCCTTCCAAAGAAGTGGTCTGAAAATTCAGCACTAAAACCACAGTCTACTATATACAGTCACGAAGCTTGAGTTTTGAGGGTGCTAGAAACAATAGACTGTGCAAGTACTATTTCGCATTGTCTGTAATGAGGCGATATTAGCGATCCTAGTGGTGAGCAAGTATCTAATGTTTGCATATTTACTACGTATTGAGCTTCGTGACTGTATATACTAGACTGTGCTAAAACCCTAACGGGACATTGAACCTCATACTTCAATGCAAGATTATCATTTAGTGTCCACACCTGTGGAGTAACCGTTAGCGCGTCTAGCCGCAAAACCAGGAGGCCCGAGTTCGATTCCCGGTCGGGGCAAGTTACCTGGTTGTGGTTTTTTCCGGAGTTTTCCCTGAACTCAATATGAGCAAATGTTGGGTAACTTTCGGTGTTGGACCCCGGACTCATTTCACTGGCATTATCACCTTCATCTCATTCAGACGCTAAATAACCTAAGATGTTGATAAAGCGTCGTAAAATAACCTACTAAAATAAAAAAAAAAAAACATTTGGTTTTACCAGCTCCATTATAAAAATCATGTAGTCTGCAATTAATATGCATCCATATAGAATTCCAGAGTCTATTATTCATATCTCCACATAGAAAGAGATCCTTGTGCCGTACAAAATGTGTAAGCCTACTGAAAATTCAGAATTGAGACTGCAACAATCCATTCGATCTCACACTTGAATGGAAGTTAATGAATCGTTGTTTTTCACTACTATATTTGCCCATTAATTAATGTATTAGTTATTGTTATGATTAATTTTATTCTTATGAGTTTCATTTTAGTATAACAGCCTTTGCTTATTCTTGTAATCTTGTGCCAATACCGCAATTCCCCGTCGCAATGTCATATACTGAACTGCATAGGTTGGAATATGAGTTTTTGCACGATCGTGTTTTTTGTTGCATTTACAGCTATTGTTGTTAGGCCTTGAAAGTTAGAATCCCCGCACAGAAACTTGTTGCTAGGGAAACCATTCTTCATAAAATTACAATGCACTTATTGTTACTTAGTTACCACTACAGTGCAGTTTTTCGAAGGCTTTGGAATAATATCGCTATTAATTTTCAATACTAAATACATTGCAGCCTATTTGCAATTTTAAAAATATGACCGTGCAAAAATGTTGTACAATACACGTTTGTGGCGAGTATTACAAAATCTCGGAAATTGAAAAACTAGCTCTGCTCATTTTTCAAACTTTTCCTCGATTTTGTAAAAAGCATTTTCCAACCTTGTAGCGTAATATACTATTTCGGCATGGAAAACCAATGTAGCCTATGTCTTAATTTATGTACCTGTTGTTATTCAACTGTCCGAAGACAGGTCTGGACCCCACAAGCGACAACAACAAGGCATCACTCATGAGGCAACTAGGTCAGGAGATAAAGGTGTAGGGTAATGTTTAAAAATTTAATTACACCAAATACTGTAAAAAATAATAGACTATTATACCTACTTAGCAGCAAACTAGGAACCAAATTTTTAAAAGCACTGGCCTCGAAATGTCTCGACATTTAAAACTGCTGTTATTTTGTGTATGGCGTACGTGATCTTATCAAAGTTCCAATATTACGGTGTAGTTATTCTCGACAACCAATTGCTTGCAAGCTTACGCCGCCAGTTGTAAAATAAAAATTTCATTGCCTTTGAATTCTGAATCATATACGTACAGTGCGATCAAGAGTGCATTCAACTGTTTCTCTTACATCATTCTTTACAATCGCAGAGTGCTTGTAATATCAACCCTGACAATCTACGAGAGATGAAATGAGTGAGGTGGGACATTTAGTAGAGGATATCCTTTCTAATAATAATAATAATAATAATAATAATAATAATAATAATAATAATAATAATAATAATAATAATAATACCATAGGATATCATAGAAAATTAAATCTTTAAATATACTGGTATAGAGAAATCCGGATGGATAGAATGAGTCAAGCCCAGAGACCAGACATAGGCCTACTGTACTCCTTTTCAACAAGAACAAACAAGTAGTCTCAATAATATACATAGTAATAATCCTACATCAGAACCCACAATACACATACGCACAAAAAATTAAAAAAGTAGGCCTACATAGAATATGCCTCAGAAAAAAAAGATATTAGAAAAGTTCACTAGAGTCATAATACATCCGGCAGTAATCCTGTTATGAACCAATGGCACCATACCGAAGACAATAGTCCAGCAGCCAAACTCTCTACATCTGCAACAGTTATAATTTCATGGTTTCAATAATGGCACGTAAAAAATCGTAGGTGCCATATTATTATGTAGTACAGGAACTTTAAATATATTATTGTTTATCATTACAACTTTTCATTTATGCTTATCCTGTTAGGATGTTAAATTCAATGCTAATAAGGAATACAAAAATTTAAGTTTATTGTAATAAATGTACATATACAGTATATATATATATATATATATATATATATATATATGAGATTTTCTAAAAAAAATAGACTTGGCAACACTGCGCGATAAATCGATAATCGTTTCAATATATCTATATATTTTCTGCAATATATATCGATAATCGAAATTAGGTTTGCAATAGATTGCAATATTAACATATCGATATTTATATTATTTCCTCTATCCCTACATCAGAGCTCCAGAATGCCTGCGTAATACACATTATTGAATACACGTTCACTTGACTCGTGTATTAGAATTTTGGATATGCAGATATTCTTTTTGTTTATGGATTTTCTGATGGCAATGGATTGGCTACTGTTAAAGAATACAGACAAAGTTTTCCCATTCGAAGGGTTCCTGCTAACTGTGTGTTTTCCTGTATATATAGAATGTCATCTGAAACTGGCAAGGTACCAAGTGTTTCACTGAGGATGGAAAGAGAACCTTACCGACACCTGATATTAATTTACAATTCATAGAATCCATAAGAAGGACAACGATATCAAAATGTTATAAATAGTAGAAATATGTCTATACTGTCTCTGTCTATTCAAAAGTTTCCCCAAGAACTTCCCAACCGTTACATTACGGACATAGCTATATGGGGTTAAATCGATGTAGGTTAATCCACACTACAGTATCTTCAAGTATTTTAAATTCCTCCTGAGTCATCCTGTATATTTTTGTGAAACTGCATTTTCTGCCATGGCTGTGCTTAAAATGAAACAGAGGAATGACAGTTTCTGTTTCCGTTTTGCTATCACTTCAGTTCATATCTTAATTAACAAGCTAACGGACAGGAAACACCAACAAAAGGCGCCTCGCTAAAAACCTTAAAAATTCTCAAGTGTATTAAAAATATAATAAACTAAGCAACAACGTTAATTGTCTCAACAATTTATATTATTATTGCAGTGTTAATGTGTTGCATTTTTAAATTCATAATATTATTAGTGTTGGAACTAGTTTTTAGAATTGAGAGATTCATACGTAAAAATACATAAAATTGCATATATTATATAAAAAAATATTTGGTGTGTTTAAACTGGTAAGCACCTGGTAAGTGTTTCGCCGACACATTGATATCTTTCTCTTGCTTCTCCTACTCGGCTGAGTTCTGTGGTGAGTTACAGTGCATAATTATTCTCCCCATTACCTTTTTCCAAACTAATAGGCCTACCATTAAAATCAATTTAATAATAATGTAATGTTCAATGTTATACATTTTATAAGCTTTCGGTGGTCAGAAAGGTATTAGGTCTACTCATATGTCAATGAAAATTAGCACGAACTATTACAAAATTTCATTAATCCAGTTACTGACAATTAATTAAATTATTTACCAACATATCACATCGTTTCATAGTGTAATAATACTCTTTAGTCTTAGGTCTACGTCATACTTCACTATATTTAATCGGTTATTTTACGATGCTTTATCAATTGCTATGGTTATCTAGCGTCTGAGTGAGGTGAAGCTGATTATGTCAGGGAAATGGGTCCAGGGTACATCGCCGAAAGTTATCCAACATTTGCTCTTAATAGTGATGAGATAAACTGCTCTTTTGTGATCACTGTTCGACCTGTGATTGCTCATTTATGATCACGGTGTTCTTAGACAGTGTAACAGTGATAAACAGTGATTGAACTGCGAACTGGTTCGAGGTGAACACTGAACAGTTCATTCTTCCCAGCTCATCAGAGCATCTCACTACGACGTTTCAATGCTTTCTGTATTTCGCACATGGCAGGTGAGGGCGAGAAAATGTTGAGGTTATGTGTTTGAACTTCAGAGAAGTCAAGTGTAAGCACAATACTGAGACGTAGGGGAGAGTCGGGTAGTATCGGACATCGGGTAGTATTGGACATCTTTCTTTCATCTACCACCATATGGTAGTACATGAATGACATGGTTACGTTTCTCTATGGGACACCACAGAAACGTAACCATGTCAATCAGGTACTGTCATCGTGTGGTAGATGAAACAAACTCACTGTCCGATATTACCCGATGTCCGATACTACCCGACTCTCCCCTAAACATAGGTGTTTCATCATTTTTAAAACAGATCAAAGATTTAAAAGTCAGTATTCATTCATTCATTAATTCAGTCATTTATTTATTTATTTATTTATGTATTTATTTATTTATTTATTCATTTGAAGAGTCCACTGCAAGAATGATGGATGTCACTTTCTTGTCGAAAATGAACGAAGACTGTCAATGTATAGCTTAAGACATATAGAATGTACATAGAGTTATATGGCATTAACACTGATGGTCATTGTCCAGTAATGATCGGAAAATCACAGTTAAGCTTTGAGCACTAAGCATTTCAAACTTTCAATTGCTTCTCCTGCAAAATGTATTTCAAATGACATCCGTCATTCTTGCAGTGGACTCTTTATTTATTTATTTATTTATTTATTTATTTATTTATTTATTTATTTATTTATTTATTTATTTATTTATTTAGTTATTTAATCTAATGCTATATACAAACTCAACATTTGTCGTCTGGCTACCCAATATAATGATTGTCCATATTTTGATCTTGTCCAGTATTCCTGAAGTGAAATATTATGTAGGAAAAAACGGGAAACTAGTAATTTTGACATAATTCACACATCACTCAGAAGATGAATGAAACATTGTTGTTTTTTAAATCAGTCATATTTAGTAAAATTTTGTTATTATTGTAATTTTACTAGTTGAACAGTGTAGCCAATTAATAACGTCAATGCTTAAAATAATGAAATCAGATTAAGCAATGTAAAAACCTGCTAGATCTTCGGCAGTCAGCTGAAAATAGTATATTTTCCGCTTTAGTAAATTGAAATTTGCCAGAATGAGCCTGAAATCTACTGAGTTGGCTACACTGAATGTATTGTTAAAATAGAACGCTCACAGTTCATGGGTGTAGTTGTTCCCAGTGTTGTCACTAGGTAGCATAAACACAACAGCGAAGCAGTTTAGCCCTCGAACTCTGATCACGGTTTAAAGGGCTGTCTAATCACAGATGTGATAGTGATTTTTCGATAACTGTGATAAAATCACAGGTCAGTGATTTTCTACTCATCACTAGCTCTTAATAGGTTAAGGGAAACTCCCGGAAAAAATCTCAATCAGGTAACTTGTCATAATCGGGATTTGAATCCGTGCCCATCCGTTTCACGGTCAGATAATATACAAACCGTTATTCCACAACAGTGACTACTTAATAAACTAATACTTATGTCAGTAGTTAAATATATTAACTTTAAAAATATTGGTAAGGTATTTACGAGTAAATTTGTTGGGACCGGGCATTCGTCTTAAAGAAAAAAAAGCACCTATCGGGCCGCAGTATCTCAAAGGTTGAAAACCACTGATATAATCCATGAGAAAATGTATGTCTAAGCTCTCAACCAGGATTGTCAGATGATTCCAGACCACTGTCGCCAACTATACACTAACAAGGCACCAGAAAGTAGCCAATTATCTCTGAAGCTGATAGTGAAAGGAGTAATAAACTTAAAAAAAAAAAAAAACCTTACAGTGTAATTATGCACATAACCATTTATATTAATTCATAAATTTGTAATAATTTTATTGTTAATATTGTTTAATACACAAACACAGGATCATTAAATCAATGGCGACTTGTGATATACTTATTTTTTTTGTAGGATATGAGATTGACGACTGATGACCAAGAGAGAAACTAATAATAATAATAATAATCATGATAATAATAATAATAATAATAATAATAATAATAATAATAATAATAATAATAATAATAATAGAGCATGTGCAATTAATTTCTTGCTACAGTTAAATTCTTACAAAAGATCAAATACAACTTCAGATATTCTTTCGGCAGTCCTGTCATCTGAAAGTCCTGTTAATTCTTGTATTTATAGTAGCTTATTTTATTTATCTTTATGTAAATTTGGTTTTTATTCATTTTATTTTTTATATTACATCATTTTATTATTTCGTTTATTCTATTCTTTTAAAATGACCAATGAACTGCATTTAAGGAGGCTACAAGGGTACTTGAAAATTCGTATTGTAGCCTCTGACAGGGTTTCCACACCACCACCCAGAAAGAAGGGTCGTAGTATTAGGATATACGGTCATATCCTCAAACGCTGTTTGTCAAGCCATACCCCGCCCTCCGCACTCACCCCTGTCCGTAACTTCACTGCAAGAAAAAACCGTTTGCTGTAAGATATTTGGATGGTTCCTCGGAAAGTATTCCTAAGGGCTGAGATGTGCAGTGGCGACAACTCACGACAGAAAGTGGAAGTTTGAAGAAAATAATTACAGCGGGACGCATTAAAATAAAATTTGTAATTAAAATGTTTTCTATCCTCAGAGGCACGAAATTAAACTGTAGGATCATCCTCATATCCTTCATGGAGGAATCGCCACTGCATTAAATGCCATTATTCAGCTATGATGTGTATCTTTGATACTTTTGCTGTTTGTTCAACCTGTATTCTGTTGCTTACAGATATTACATACTTTACAAATTGCTTCATTCGAATTGTTCTTAAAATCCACAGCCTCAAAGTTTAGAAATAATGCATAGAAATGAATTTCATGTAGACCTATTTTAAATTAAAAGTTGAATTGATAATAAAATCCAGCTATCTAATCCATTAATATAATATATTATATGCATTAATTCCACTTAATTATGTTATTAAAACATCATTGTAAATCACAGATCATACACATTGTAGATCCCCGTGCCAGAGCCTGGGGAAGTTTTCTACGCAACCTTAAACGTTATTCTGCCTTCTTTTGAAAATAAACGGAACTACAATAACTGACAAATATTTACGTTCTGAAGAATATTACTTTCAATGGATCACAGTCTTGTGAAAAAAAAATGTTTTAGTTAAATTATTTTTATAATTTTAACATTAAAGCCGCCAGAAAAGTAGCCAGGTCGCCAAGTGGAAATTTTCGTCGCCACAAGGAACACAAAAGGCGCCAGAATGGCGACAAGTAGCCACATCTGGCAACTCTGCTCTCAACTTACATTCAAGCAGGAAGTGACAGGACATCGGAATGAAGTCAACCAAATATCGTTTGTTTTGGTTTTTAGTACTCTGACGCCCACGACCAAGACAAGCCACTTGAAATTTAACGATCATACACCGACAAATATATAATGCAACATCTGTACTGCTGATCCGTTAATAAAAATACGCTTGCAGAGCTCAAGAATGACAGATGTTCATGTGTTAAATTAGAATATGAAAATAGATGTTATCATTGTCGGAAAGAAAAGATTTTTCTGTTGAGGTGCAAGAGATTTAATTTAGCTCTGACTATGAATAATAATTCGTCAGTGTACTGCTATAACGCATTAAAATATATGTTCAAACAATTTTGTTAAAATCATCACTGTTCAAAAAATAGTTATGTTTTGACCGTTAACGAACCAACGAAAGAAATGTCTGAGTCATAAATGAGTCGCAAGATTATATTTATGTAGTTGGCTGTACTTTCAGCTAAGTTTATAACTTCCATCAGGTGTTCGACATTTGATATCAACGCTCGAACAGTCAGGTCGTATCTTTGAGAAGCTAAGAAACCTGCGGAGAACAAAAGGTGAGTAGAAGAGAGTTTTAACTCTTTACATTAGTTTTCCATGTGGTTTTTTTTTTAATTTAAAGAATTTAATAATAAGTTTATCAGTGTCCTTCGTAACTATGAAATAATTTCTTTCAATTCTTCTTGAGCTGCTGAACCTAAGTTCATTTTTGAAGTGAGAAGTTAAACTTGAGAAAATTACACAATGTACTTAACTTGTTGCGTAACAGACCGTATTGTTTTATTGAAACTGTTAGATAACAAACGTTTGTGTGCGTTTTTCGCGATTTAATATCTGAAGTTCAGTGAGTCCTTGCATTCGAGAGGTACGGGGTTAGATCCCAGGGGCCGGCAATCCGAACTGAGGTTTTTCATGGTTTCCTCAGTTATTTCCAGGCAAATGCCGGGATTGTACCTCTTCAAAGTCCGGCCATGGACGGCGATCCTTTCCTTAATCCTTTCATATGTGTGAGTGAATACTGTGTAATGTCTTAAATGTTTGTATTGTATCGGAGGTGGCCCTGGCATTGAGCTGATCCCTCGTCCGGGGAGGCCCTCCATGTCCCTGTGTGGTCAAAAAAGTATGTATGTTATCCAATAGATTAACTCCTCTCCCGACAGGTCGCGGCCCTGTAAGGCCCGTGTGGCGTGGGTCGTATAAATGAACCTAAAAGGGAGAGGTTAAACTAAGGGAAAGAAAGAAAGAAAGAAAGAAAGAAAGAAAGAAAGAAAGAAAGAAAGAAAGAAAGAAAGATAGAAAGAAAGAAAGAAAGAAAGAAAGAAAGAAAGAAAGAAAGAAAGAAAGAAAGAAAGAAAGAAAGAAAGAAAGCTCATTGAGTCTAAAAGTTGAAATTTATTTTGAATTTCACGTAGGTTTATGTATAGGCCTATATTCTCTCAGTCCGGTCTTCTGTTTGGAAGGATGGTGGAAGAAGAAAACGTTCACCCACATAGGCTAAAAAGCTTATTTTAAAAATTCTTCTTGTTTTTCTTCTTCCATTTTGCAGTTTTGTCCCGCGCCGTGGCGTCATGGTCTGAGGCATCCTGTCTAGACTCGCGTTACGGAATGCGCGCTGGTTCGAATCCTCAGGGGGGAAGAAATTTTCTCATGATAGGTAGCGAAATCCGATTATGAAAGCCAGCTATAATAGCTGGGGGGATCATCGTGCTAACTACACGATACCTCCATTCTGGTTGGATAATCGTCCAGCTACACTTCGGCACGTGGACGTGAGGTCAGCAGCCGCCTGGTCGGTCATGGTCCTTCATGGGCTATCATGCCTTACTATTTTTAAGTTTTGGGTGACCTGTCCGTTCTGCGACTTCTCAAATTGATCCTTCCATCTGTGGCAGGGGCGGTGCCAGCGGGGAGACGGGTTGGTGGGCTGTAGTCCACCTTTAAGCCCCTCCCCAAAATAAAAATGAGTATTATATAAAATAATTACTATTTATTGTTCATTACAAAATAGTAGTAATTGTTTAAACTAATGCGTAAAAATGTGTTTTCAAGCGTAGGTCTCTATTAACAACTCCTTTGATTCAATCTAATATGAAGAACGTTATAATTAAGGCACTACATCAGTTTTTATCGTCTCTCTGCCTGTTGGGCTGTTTACTATTACAACTCTACACTTCAGTGCCAGCTACAAGCGCAGTCTCGTAAATTATTTGGTTTGAAATATTTTGAGTCGAGTTTGTTATGAGTTTTATTTAGTGGCCAGTAGCAGTCGGGTTTCGGAGTTAGTCATACATTCTTACAGTTTATTGCCAAGCTTAGAATTGCGTGTCAACAGTACAGTACTTGTATGTATGTATGTATGTATGTATGTATGTATGTATGTATGTATGTATGTATGTATGTATGTATGTATGAATTTTTTTATTAGGTTATTTAACGACGCTGTATCAACTACAAGGATATTTAGCGTCGATGGGATTGGTGGTAGCGAGATATTTGGCGAGATGAGGCCAAGCATTCGCCATAGATTACCTCACATTTGCCTTACTGTTGGGGAAAATCTCGGAAAAACTCAACCAGGTAATCAGCCCACGCGGGAATCGAATCCGCGCCCGAGTGCAACTCTGGATCGGTAGGCAAACGCCTTAACCGACTGAGCTACACCGGTGGCCTGTAATGTATGTATGTATGTATGTATGTATGTATGTATGTATGTATGTATGTATGTATGTATGTATGTATGTATGTACAGTATGTATGTATGTATATAATGTATGTATTTTTAGTGGGTTATTTTACTGCGCTGTATCAATAGCTCAGGTTACCTAGCGTCTGGATGAAATGAAGGTGATAATGTAGGTGAAATGAGTCCGGGGTCCAGTACCGATAGTTATCCAACATTCGCTTATATTGGGTTGAAGGAAAACTCCGGAAAAACCTAACCATTACTCCACAGGTGTGGACTGTATGTAGGCTATGTATGTACAGTCCCTATCAAAAGTTTAAGGACACCCCACAGTAGGCCTATGTGATGCTTCACTCACTCCTGTCCTTATATTGATGTTTATATAGGGACCTAATGCCTGTGAAAAGTAAATGTATTCTGTATATCTTCCAAACTGTGGATTATATAACAATTTTTCTTTTATGAAGCTTATTGAAAAATTACATATTTTGTAAGAAAAAAAATAAATTACTCCAGAAAAGTTTGACTTAGATCAGTAAATTATGGGACAGAATTAGTCAAATCTGGAAGACTTCTTGTGCAGTTACTGCTTTTGTTAAAAAAATTCTGACAGTTTGTGCAAGCATTGTAATCTAGATTGTTTTTTTTTCCTTCTTTAGGAAAAATTGCAATTCTCTAAAATTCTCTTGAGCCTGAAATTCACTGCAAATGGACCCGGATCCGCCACTGCCATTTACATCGTAACATTAAGAGTTGATAAAATTGGTCAATAAGCTTATTCCCACCAATTTTAGCAATCAGTTCTGGAGTTTGCTACAAGTGTGGATTAGATTTTTTCTTTTAAAAAATGAAAATAGGTCAAAATTCAGTCAGTGTGGACGTGAAGTGGCAGATTATTGGGATGTCAAAGAACAACTGGAGATAATATCACAGTCTAGTACAGGGGTTGTCAGCACAGAGCACGCTGGGGCTAGCTTCTCTTACCCGCGGAAAACGCAGTGCACTATATTGCTCTCGTAGCTGCTAGCGGGTATGCTCTCTATCTCTCCCTGTTGCACGACAGTGCACACAGGACGGCACCGCGTACCCTTTGCACATTTCAGCGAGTGCTGACGACCACTGGTCTAATATATACAGTCACGATGCTTGAGTTGTGGGGGTTGCTAGGAATAATAGACTCTGCCGGTACTATTTTGCATTGTCTATAATGAGGCGATATTAGCGATCCTAGTGTTTAGCAACTATCTATGGATGCATATTTACTACGTATTGAGCTTCGTGACTGTATATACTAGACTGTGATAATATCTAAAACCTTTCCAAAATTCATTGATCTAAGTCAACCCATTCTGAAGTAATTAATTTTTTCTACATCATATGTAATTTTTCAATAAGTTTCGTAACAGACAAATTGTTATATAATCCACAGTTCGGAAGATAGATTGGGTTTGCAGTAAAAACTTCGCTTTTCACAGGCATTTGGTCCGTAATTCAAATCAATTGACAATATCAATATCCCGATACAGTCTGACAAAGAGTGTATACGCCTACATTTTTTGGCGGACTCGTATTTAAGAATACTGCGGCAGAATATATTTATCAATTTCATAACTTCATCAAGATGCTATAAGCTACCGGCGTGGCTCACGTGTCACGGAACCGGTCTGCCAATGACTGAGCTTGGTTTGTCCGAGCCGACCAATGACAGCACCCCAGTCACTTGCTTCCTCACAGACCATGGCTTACTAGCTTACCTTTTCCTAAAGTTGAAAATTACAGACCTATGTCGATAATTTCTGCACCTGCTAAAGTTTTTGAACAAATATTGTACACAAAAATTTTTAATCATGTCAAATGTTATTTATCTGAATTCCAACACGGTTTTGTTACGGGTAGATCTACTGTAACAAATTTAACCAACTTTGTGCAGTTTGTATCAAATAGTTTGGATTGTAAATTGCAAGTTGATACTAACTATACTGACATGACTAAAGCATTTGACAAGATTAATCACAATCTTCTTTTGTCTAAGTTAAATAATTATGGTTTCTCACAACAAATGTTAAAATTAATGACATGATATTTAATAAATAGACAGCAATATGTTAAATATCATCAATGCGAGTCATATATTTACACTGCTAATTCTGGAGTACCGGTACCTCAAGGCTAAAATCTTGGCCCACTATTATTCTTGATTTATATTAATGATTTGCCTGAAGTAATTAAATATTCAAAATATTTACTTTATTCTGATGATCTAAAGATATTTAAATCAATACAAAATACGTCTGATCTAGAATTACTACAAATTTATATCAACAACATTTATCAATGGCTTTTAAATAATGGGTTAAACTTTAATACAAAAAAAAATGTTATTATATGACTTATACAAGGACTACATCTTATTTAAGAGGTAATTATACATTGAACGATGAACCATTACAACGAATATATTGTGTAAAAGATCTCAGTGTAACTATTAATCATAATTTGACTTTTCATAATCACATATTTAATATAACAAATAATGCTTTAAAAAATCTGGGTTTTATTATTAGAAATTCAAAAACTTTACAGAACACTTCGACTTTGACACTCCTTTTTAATTGTCATGTTCGCGCTAAATTGGAATATGCCTCTGTAATTTGGTCACCACTTGCAAATCACATAGTAATCAAATTGAAAAAATTCAAAAACGATTCTCTAGATATCTGTATTTTAGAAGATATCATTGTTCAGCCTTCCATAACAAAATTTCGTACAACAATCTACTTGCTGAATTTAATTTAATGTCTCGTCGTAGATTACTTGCTGAACAAGTTTTATTATATAAAATATTCAACGGTCTACTGGATAATAGCGAAATGTTATCATAAATCCAAATTAACGCTAGAACATCACATTTAAGAAATCGTCAATTGTTATATTATTATAAAAAACCAAACACTTCAGCACATAAAAATTCACCAGTGTTAAAAATGTGTTCAAATTTCAATGAAATATGTAATACGTGGGATCTAGATTTCTGCATTTCTTACATGGAATACAAACATTTTCTTGTTAATATACTGAAGGTAGCTGATTTTATATAATATTGCTATTTGTTACCCTGTAATTTGCCAATTATAGCTACATTTTACATTTTTGGCTATGATATCTATATTTAACTATTTTTCAATTATTTTATTTTGTATTTTTAATTTATATTTATATCTGTATCTCTTATTTAGGTAGTATCTATTTGTCTATTCTTTTTTGTTCTTTCCTTTTCTCATTTTCCATTTTAATTTGTATTAACACTTGTATCTGTTTCATCTCTTGTTTTCATGTTATCTATGTTTTTTTTTTTGTTTTGTAAACGAATATCTGTACTGTCTATTATAATTGGGGCTTGCCCTGTTATAGGCATAAATAAATAAAAAATAAAATAAAATAAAATTACCTCGCAAGGAACATACTCCTCTAGCAGGAATAATCTCGTGAAATTTATTCTATAGTGGATAAAGCGTCGTTAAATAACCAAGTAAAAAAAACGATGCTGTAATATTTCTTGTGTGGTAATTAGAGATGAACAACGATCGAGAAAGCAAGACTAACAGCGCCCGAAAAAGCCCAAAACCCGCACGACAATGTTGTATACGTCGCGTCGTTGACGTAAAGACTGCTTGTGAGTGTTTCGAGACTCGATATTGATCACTTCCGAAGGTCAAGCAGCCTTGAATCGTCACAGTTGTTTATACGTGACTGAACTTTTATCTACTTTGGCAAATGTTATATACAGGGACATCATTTTATTTTTACTTCAATTTTTATTGTACCTGAGTTTTTGAATGTACTTCACTCCCACCCCTTCTACTAAGGAAGTTCCAACTCCACACAGAACCAAGACCGCAGATAGTAAGCAGTACTGAGTTACTGGGTATAGTACGTTCCAGAAATATGTTCGCGTTTTCCAGTGACGAAAGAGCTTTCAATATTGAATCATATTTTCGCAGAGGTACTGTCCGTTTGCCTACGTCGCATCCCGATTTCCCCCACCTGCTTCTGCTCGCCCCTCTGTAAAAGCTGGGCTGTCTTAGCTCTTTTCTGAAAACATTAATTTCTCTTAGGAATTGGACGTTTACGTAATATTATACAGCTGTTTAATTTAACTTAAATAAAAGGGCCTCGTTAAGTAATTAACTGTCACGTGATTTCCTCCCTTTCTACAATCCTGCGGCATAACCACTTGGACGGACAGTAGATAGCATGTCTGAGTAATTTTATATTTTCGGGTCGGGCAGAAGTGAAGATTGAATTCACAGTACGTAGAGTAGGTACAGAATTATTTCAACATGAGTTACTAGTACGAAGGACAAACTGGCAATTGGAATTAGATGCAATAGTCTATAGTGCGATAATATGCACAAAAGAACTGAAGCCTGTATCGAAATTAACGGCCACCATTTTCAAAATTGTGTTTAAATATTCATATTATGATTATTTTTCAATTTAACTTCTTTCTCTATATTGTACGCTAATGTGCTGTAGACAGTATAATATGCACTGCATAATGAATACGTTCGCATGGATAACTCACTTCGTGAGTAAAAACACTTATTCTTAATACAGTACTGTACTTTGATTAAAGAAAAACCTAATGAAAATTATCAAACTCAAAATCGCGATATTTCCTAGTTTACGTAAATGGATGAACTACTTTTCTTCCATCCTATACCTAGTAGAGTGATTTGTGTTTTACGCCAGTATCATCGAACTCCAGTCTTGGAGGGGGGAGCAAGCGGTGTTTCCGGTTCTCTAAAAGTATAGACAGGTTAATATTAAAAATGTTAGTAAAAATAAAATGATGTCCCTGTATGTTTAAACAATCAAATAGCCTATTTGAAACATCATCTCTACCTTTCAGTGTAAAATAATCCGTTCCCCAGTCTTTATTTAATTACTAGGCCCTTATTAAAAGGCTAGGAATTTTCTTGTCATATGTTTGAGATCAAGTGTGCAATCTCAAATAAAAAAGATATATTAACGTTATGTTTCTTAGAAATGCAAATTTATTTGAGAATTTTCTTTTTATTTATATAACCAGAGGTAATATCATATAATAGAACCAGAACATTTTGATAATTAAGATAATTTCTGTTTTGTCTTTTTGTCTCATTTAAACATTTATAATGTTATTTATTTCAATGATGTGTTATTCAAAATTACGAAATCTTTCCACGCCGACCAAATGCTATTTCGGGAATGATGAGCGAGACTCGAAGCGCACGAGAATAAAGAGACGAGACTGCAAAGACAAATGCAACGAACACAGCGAGCGAGAGCGGCAGTTAGTTTTGTTCATTTCTAGTGGTAATCGATTTCCAGATGTTCTCGAAAACTGTTTCAAGCAATATTTACAGTTTCATTGCAATTTGGACGAAATGTTTGGTGTTCTCATTCATTGCTTTTTAACATATTGTACATGTTTTTAAGATTTTCATTAAATCCACATTTTCTCCAATTCAATCTGATTTTACAGAATAAAAGCTGAAATTTACATTTTTATCCAACATTAAACGAGACTGAAATTACTCTAGTCGCTTACAAACAGAAAGTTAAAACTTACTTTATTCTACGAACATGTCTGTGGAGTTAACGGCGCGTTATATTGTTTTTATTTCACTCGAAGTCAAGAGAGAGCACGAAGCGGCTCCCAGCCAGTTTCAAACGTTTGCGTCCGAGGTGGTTGTGGGTCAATTCCAAGCATTACATGGACTTAGTCCCATAATCCGAACGTAAGCCGTAAATCAGACACGTCAAACTCAAGGTTTTTGGGTCTGTGTACTAGCTATGTGGGACTCATGTGTCTGACTCACTTGGGGGAGAAGGAGGCACTATGGGAAGGAGTAGAAAAAAACAGCGCAGTTTATAGACCTGGGCCCGTTTCACAATCCTTACAAATTACAAATTAACAATTTACAAATAACAAGTAAAAGATTACAAATCCTTTTAAATTGTGTTTCACAATTCTATCTTATTAGTTTGTGAAGTAGGGAAACTGCACACCGAAATATTTTCTACCTGCTTTACCGATACTATACATAGTTTTAATTTATCAAACTGTTTTAATTTTGTTCGAAATGGAGCGTTTGTTTAGCTACATCTGAAAGTGAATGGGGAAATTTAGTGCTGGTACATGAGGATTGTAAATTTTATAAAGCCAGGAATTTGAAAACTTCACTCCATCTAATGTAGTGATAGACTTCGAACTAGCTTTACATGCTGCAGTTGTGAAACTTGGGAATACTTTACTATTATACTCGTAGGTTGGCGCTTCCACCTTGCGCAAGCATGGTGGCGTAAAGTACAGTGTGTAGGACTGGAAAGGAGTACAAAGAAGACAGTGAGATAGGATAGTGGCTCACAATGGTTTTTGGAATAAAGTATTTGAATCCAGAGGATGTCGGGGATTTCTTCGGTGAGGAACTGGCTGAGGTAAAACCGATAGATACTAGACTTGAGAAATTTGCAGATTATTTACTAGAAACGTACATCTCCGAAGATGCAATTTTCCCTCCTCCTGTATGGGCAGCTCTGACTGCATCGACCTCTCGCACAACAAATAACTGTGAATCATTTCACAAGCATTTTAATGTCGGTTTTTACAGCAGTCATCCATCATTGTATAAATTCGTGAATCAACTTTTGGTCACACAAATTCAGACATATTAAACTGCAAAGCAATGAAGAAAGAAAGTAAGCAAAGTTTCAAAGTAAAGTCAGCCAAATGCAAAGAAATATATTTTGTAAATTGTATAGTTTACGGGTAGGATTAGTAAAACCCTCGAGAATCAGTGTGCAGTATACGGGTAGGATTAGTGGGTCCCTCGAAAAGCGGTGCGCAGTTTACGGATCGAAGTGTGCAGTTTCCACCTACCCGTATTTTTACCACTATCGATACATATGTTTATATTTTGTACTAAAATAGATTATTCTAAGCTTGCTGATTCATATTTCACCAACAGAAAATATAAAGTATTGTTAAAGAAAATTAAAAGTATCTAGATTTTTATATATTGGCGACAATGGAGTTTCATGTGATGTGATTGGTCTATTACTGAAATGACAAAAGTTAGCGCCAAATTCAGTCAAATAAGTAAATAACAGATTGGTCCAAGTACAAATACGCAATTAATAAAATAATCACAACGTCTACCACAAAATCAGGTTCATTTTTTTGTGTTGATCCATCAGTATTTATTAATGTTGCATCCATAACCTCACAAACATTAGTGATCCCAGCAGCAGCATAAAAATTGCGTGCTACAGTAAATAACATTTTAGTAATCAAAAACCTGCCTCAACTTTAATTCTTTTAACATCAACTACCCTGTGGGCACTTTTGCAAACTGATATCTTAAAAATTCCTTGCTTATCTGCTAACGCACGGAACTGACAGCTAGTGTGCAACCATTGCAAAACAATAATTCTCGCTTTGAGGTTAGGCCATCACTTTTCTCTTTTTATCCTCGAAGCTTTACTCTTTTGGATGTTGGTTGTGATGTCCCATATCTTCTAGGAGAGATTCCAGCAAAACGGCTTCACAATACCGCGTAAGTAGTGTCGTTATTGAATTATTTATTTTTGGTGTAGGGAACTTCTTTATTAAATACAGTCTTTATATATAAATACTTACGCGGTATTCTGAAGTAAGGCGCGGGACTCATTCAAACTTTTCATTAAATTCATACAATGATATGAGCGTGTTAATAATTCTTGGCCGGACATTTTTACGTATACGTCTTTGTTTGATTAGGCCTAAATTCAATATCTTCGTCTGAGTCACTAGAACTACTTAATAACATCAAAACTGCTTTAGTTTAATTCTTAATATTATCCAGTTACTCAAAAATTAATTTAATAAATATATCTTTATTGTATCTATTCATAATTTGTTGCAATATCAAACTTTACACATCTCAGAGCTATTGTAGAAAATGTGCTAATTTTACAAGTAAAGTTTACACATTTGTAAAATTACCCTTCATTGTAAAACAGAATACTTGCAAAGTGAGCAAAATTTAATTTGTAAAGATTAGATTTCCTTTGTAAAGTTCAACATTATAAACAAAGATTTTGAAACAGAAGTTTACAATTTACAAGCAAATTTTACAATTTACAAAGATTGTAAACATTGTGAAACAGGCCCTGGACGTCATAACACAAAGTGTAGTAACACAAATTATAGTAAGTACACAGACACAATGGCACACTACAGTAGACGCTAGAGATATGAAGACCATTTTCAAATTCAATTTAAATGTCAGTTGGAGAAAAATATATATATTTCTACAGAAAGAAGCGAGCCAAATAAGAAAATGAGACTGCACATTTATTATGCACCAGATTGATAATAATTCGCAAAACATACAATATTTGCATGTAGAGTTGCCAGACGTCCGGCTTGATGGCGGACAGTCCTTCTCTTAGACTAAAAAACTGACGTCCTCCTAAATAGGTAGACCTACATAATCCGGACGTCATTTGTTTTTCTTTTCATTAAATTGCAAGTTAAAGAAAAATTACAGGATGATCCGTTTGGGTGTGGATAAAATAAAAACACCGTAAAATAAATACTTACGAACTTTATTTGTTGAAACTTTGTGCATACAACACTGAAAGATGGGAGATTCCTCAGAGCTCAACATGACCCCCATTGCGCACCCTGCACAACTCATAACGGTGATGCAATTCAGCCCATGTCCGTTGTAACATAAGAGGAGTGATTTGTTGAAAATCTTGAGTAACTTTTACTCTCAGATCATCAATGTTCCTGGGTTTCTGGAAATAGACAATGTCTTTAACAAAACCCTACACGAAGAAGTCAGGAGGAGTTAGATTTGAGGAGTTTGGGGACCAAGCCAAGAGATAGCTGCTTCTCGTACTGGGTTTCACCTGCGATCTCCTGCATGTTTTTTTTTCTTAACACAGAACCTCTTTCTACAAATGTTGGATATCACAACATCATGGAATCGTATTTAGGTGCATTACGCACACCATACTCACGTCGAAATTCCTTTTGAATTCTTTTAACACTCTCAAATTTAGCATACCAAAGAACACATTGTGCCCGCTGTTGATTTGTATTAGCCATTTTAATCATATACGATTTTCATTTGTCCTTTCAGATTATGCGTTGTTGATTGTCATATATGGAAACTTACATCTTTTAATCATAATATAACCAGCAAGACATTTTTCCTACTATCATAATAGCTTTATAATAATAAATTAATATTATCCATACCCAAACGGATCAGACTGTAGCCTATAATTACGAAAAGGAGAGAACCAGGAAGAAATTAAATTAGAAAATTTAACTGATGGTTACATTTTGAACTATTTTTTTTTTAAATTTGGTGAACGGACGAAAAGTTCAGAGCAGAAGAAGGTATGAAATGATAGACAACATTAAGATACGACATGGATCATATGCGAAGACTAAGATGAAGGCGGAAAATAGGAAAGATTGAAGGATGCTGGGTTTGCAGTGAAAGACCTGTCCTTGGGCAGTAAACACTGAATGAAATAATAACATTTATATATTTGGGTCTAATCTGGCAGAGACAAGGCCAATATGCTTTCTCTTCTGAGTACAATAGGCTTGCATAATAATGGCTTTTAGAAAAATATAAAAAAAAAAGAAAAAGAAAAAAGAAAATGTTGTGTGTTATGTAACACGACTTCATATACCCTTCCTGGTTGCTCATATTCAAGATCTACAGACTACAAACAAATACTTCCGTCTTTGACGGTCTTACTAATCAATTTTCTTTAATATTTCCTATTTTATATTTCAATTTGTATAACCATATTTTTGTAAAAGACAAGGGTCCAAGAGACCTGGTACTTTTAATAAAAGCAGCTTAAAAAATGTAACACGACTTTTCTTATGCAAAATTGTGCTCGCTCTTGGTAAAACAGATGACAGATCAAACAAATGACGATCGTTCATGCGCGTGTTGAAATCATCTTGAATGCGATACACGTTTTCATACAACTTAATCCGTATAGAATACGATCCGATCCCAAGACCTTGAGACTCAAATCGTTTTGAATACTCGTTTTCAGGAAGGTTTCAGTATGGTAAGCGTATTCAAATACATTTGAATACTCCATGGAAACGTAGTAATTGATCCTTCGTCTGTCGATCGTCGATTACTTCATTGGAATATGTTGTATAGTTTAGAAATTACAGTAACCTTGCTATATTTTCTGGCAAAAGATTTTATCTTCTGTCACTTGATGACATTTGAACAGATTTTCTGTATTGCCTACATAATTGCTCGTTTGTTTATGGTAATTAAATGTGTCCCGCCATATTTATTTCGACTGTTTTATATCTGAGTTTGCCACCAACTTAATTTTTCTTTTAACAATATGAAGCATAATAATAATAATAATAATAATAATAATAATAATAAATATTATACATCAGTAGCGAGTTAAAAGTCCGACATCACGTCGCCCAATAAAAATATGGGGCGGCCCAATATTACAAGTGAATACTCGTTCTGAACAAAACTTACTATTGCGATGTAACTTTCACACGAACATTACATTACAACTAAAATGTTACAAGACTGTCGCAGACTTTACAGGTGTTGCTATGGCCTCGTTAGGAAGGAAATAATTAACACGGAGGTTCCACATCGTAAACGAAGTTTAACTTTGAGGCTATTTCGTTGAGATTCAAGTTTCTCTCTTTACAGACAGACGTCTCTAAGGGTTAATATCTCAATTGAGTCTGCGGCAGTGTTGCCAACCCTGAGACTTGACTGGATCGCACAATTGGTTCCAAATTATCGTACTTTCGACTGAAGGATCGTACACTACATACAAAATAGACTTATTCTGATACGTAAACTCCCTCCACAGTGTTTTATTTAATCGATTTTTTTTAATTCTTACAAGGAAATTATTTGTTAAAATAATGTGATAGAGTTTCTGTGAAACATCCCTCTTTTTTCTTATACAGGGTTGTTTCCGAACTCTGGAAACGACTTTGAATGACGTCATGTGAGGGAATCTAGGTTCAAAAAGTCTGACAACAGTGGAACAGATTTATATCGACTGAAACTGCGTTCGTGCGTTCATCACATAATTATGGTGTAATTCACAATATGTGCTGTGGTAAAGACCAAGCTTTCTCCACAATTGAATCTCCACACATTATTGCAATAATATTGTAATGAGATACAACAGAATATAACGAAAATTTGAAAGTGATTGTTGAGATGTCATCTGCTTCGGTTACAAACTTGAGTTCAAAAAGTTTAAATATAATTTACTTACCTATTTTTGAGAGAATTGTTAATTTTAAAAGTAGCATGAGAAACCAATTTTTAAAGGATTATTGTGTGTGTGTGTGTGTGTGTTTGTGTGTGTGTGTGTGTGTGTGTGTGTGTGTGTGTGTGTGTGTGTGTGTGTGTGTGTGTGTGTGTGTGTGTGTGTGTGTGTGTGTGTGTGTGTATAAACGTTTGTATCTGATGGAATTTCATAATTTTATTTTATTAACTTTAAATTCTCTGATTGAGATTCTGGGTGATAATGTACATCTATTACTTATCAGGCAGTACATTTCACTTGACGATAGGCTATGTCAGAGGAAGAACGATTGTTTATATACACCTGAAGTGTGACTAGTGTAATATGTAGCTAATCGGCGATGTATGAAATAGAGGGGGAAAAGAACTGGTCACCCTACTCTATTATCTCCTGGTCTAGTTACCTCATAAGTGGTGCCTTGTTGGTATCGCTTGTAACGTTCAGACCTGTCTTTGGCAGTTTACTAAACAACAACTTTAAATTGGACTATGTTCATTTTAATGATAGATAGCCTAACGTTTCAAAATAAAGAAAATACATTGAAAATTATTACAATAAGTACTGTATGTTATACAGTCTAAAATA
The DNA here is from genome assembly GCF_040183065.1 of Periplaneta americana. Classification (NCBI taxonomy): domain Eukaryota; kingdom Metazoa; phylum Arthropoda; class Insecta; order Blattodea; family Blattidae; genus Periplaneta; species Periplaneta americana. Next base: position 143,607,921 of record NC_091120.1, read on the forward strand.
TTTAAAATGAAAACTGCTGAATTTTCAACCAAAAACATAATACAAAATACGATGTTAGCTTCATAAATGAGATATGCACGTATTTACATGGAAATCTATTCCCTTGTGAATGACGGAGATAAAATCCGCAGAGAAAAGATGTTTTATTTTCAAAAATATTTATCTTCAAGAAGTAGGCCTATATAATCCACACAGAAACCTACACATATGAACTCAGAGTGTCTTAATTTTGCACTTGTTCAGTCTGTAAATATCGCAATCGTAAGAAGTAGCCTGCTGTTTTGCATGATCAAACATGAAATAAGGTTAATGTCCATACTGAAATGCACAAACAACTGAAGTTTATTACACAGTGCCATTGTTAAACGACGTAGTCTGCAAGCATCCGCACAGATGACCTCCCTCCCTCCCGACGGCGCGGCAGCCCGGAAACTCGGGGCATGTCTAGAGGTAATAAAAAGATCTATATAAATCCTTCTTGTGAAGGTATATCGGCGTGTAGTAAGTCACATGTGCTTGAAGTTCAGAGGAGCATAGGCTACTTCGTGTCACTTTGGTGCGGAAAGAAGTTGGTAAGTAGACCAATAGTAAATAGATGAGTATAATGACTAGACCGTGGAACTTCATGCAATTGCATGTTTTTGTCGATTTGAAATATTGAAAAAAGTGAAAATGGGTCTTTGCCGATTATGATTTTTACGTTCGAATGAAACCAACTTTATCTTGTATAAATACATATTTTAATTGGTTATTTTACGATGCTTTATCAACTTATGTAGTTATCTAGCGTCTGAATGAAATGAAGGTGATAACGCCAGCGAAATGAGTCAAAGGTCCAACGTCCAACATTACCCAGCATTTGCTCTTAATGGGTTGAGGGGAAAACCCAGGAAAAACCTCAACCAGGATTTGAATCCGGGCCCGTTCATTCAAATGTTAAGCAGGTTAACCGTTACTTCATAGCGGTGGACTCCTGGGTTTCCCCTTTAAATGCATAATTTATTTTTATTTTGCATTTTAAATGCATATATTAATATCTTTTCTTGTTTTTCCCGATTTATTATCTAATTTTATAATTTTCACTGTGACTATTTCGTTTATATGACGTCATTCCATTTTCGACCAATGAAGTGTAATGAAATTTTGAATTCCAACCAATCACAGTCATACTTTGCGATAATTTTTGCAGCTAGATTTATCGTTATCAATTTATCGCGTGGTCGTTCTTTTGTTTAGTCGTTGTCGCCAACTGTTTCCCCGTACATTGATGATCATGAATACATTAAGATGCAACTACACGGTTAAACTTTTCTTTCAACTTTAAAGCAATGAATGCAAGATTGATATTTAATATTATCATAATTAATATATTACACAGTGAAAACGACGTTCAAAACGGCGCACCATGTAGACACAAAATCTTCATGCATCTTAATTGAACGTACCTTTTAAATTGATTCTTTCAATATTATTCTCAGATTGCACGAATACGCGATTGGAATAATGAACTGTGTAGATGTAGCTTTAGTTCCGTTACACACTACAGCGAGAATGCGTTTATCCAGATATAAAAAATGCTTTCGTGTAGCACTGATTGTAATGGTCGAAATAAGGCACAGCTGACATTGGTCCTGCTTCCACAGGTAACGTAACCTATAATTGTAGTCTATAAAATTTGTATTTTGTAAATGAAATGAAACAATTAACAGAAAGTCAGATGTTCAAATTTATGTAACATCATCGCATATCAAACCCAAAGACCTTGCATAGTAATAATAAGGTCTTTGATCAAACTGCCTTCCGTATGGCGTAATAAAATTCGTGTTTTAATTAGGCCTATCTATACAGAGATGGCTTCACTGTGTAGCAACATGTCTCGCTGTGAATACATAAGCATTGGTATATAAGCTGTCCCCACTGTTACTGTTAAATTAAATTATGATTTCAGAAGATAATGAAAATGTATTTATGTTATAATAATAAGAGAAAAATGCAGTACATGTAATTAACATTGTTAAACCTGTATTTCGCTTTTCGCAATTGGCATTACTGAATAATAACATCGATTTTCTATATTGCATTAATCGATATTCATCTACGAGTATTTCAACTTCACAATGTCTGAATATGTTAAGTATTCGTGAATATACAATTATTAGCATTCTGTGATCGAATTTTTGGGATATTATATTACTTACTTTTTTTTTTATTTTATTCACGAAATAGTCCTAATAAATGTCACTCGAGGTCTGAGGTTTCCCAGATAAATCTCACTTGTCAGACCTCTCGTGACATTACTACAGATAAACATTAAGAATAATTTCTAAGAATTTGAAGTTCGTGATACCATCTCAAAATGCACCTAAGTATAACCTTTTAAAATCAAAGGGATTCACATTTTACAATATTGAGAAAATCCTTAGAGAAATTCTAAAGGACTCAATTCAAATTTTGCAATTTCATCTCTGTTTCAAGTAATATGATTCACTTTAATTTTCTTTTGAAATTTATTGTATGTATTTCCATTGTAAACTTTTATATATGTATTTGTTTTCTGGATCCTTGTGGTCACCCTTATTGAAGGGCAGATGGTTTTATTTTATATAAATCCGATATACTGCATGTAAAACCAATGTTGAGATCATGAAATTGCTCCGACTCCTGACTGCGCGCTCTGATTTTATAGAACCAGCAGTGTTGACAGATTGGTCGATTTATCGCAATTGAGACTACATAAGAGTAATCGGTTAATAATAAAATTGTCAAGTCGCCGACTAGTCCTTTAGGTTACCTACCTCAAAAATCTAAAGGGCGAAATTAGGTTACATGTTATTTCTTTTTACATATTTACAATATTTATCAATAACAGATTTCCAGAAAATGCATATAGAGTGTTAGTTGGGAGGCCGGAGGGAAGAATACCTTTGCGGAGGCCGAGACGTAGGTGGGAGGATAATATTAAAATGGATTTGATGGAGGTGGGATATGATGATAGAGACTGGATTAATCTTGCTCAGGATAGGAACCGATGGCGGGCTTATGTGAGAGCCGCAATGAACCTCCGGGTTCCTTAAAAGCCATAAGTAAGTAAGTAATAGATTTTAGATATTTTTTTTACTCAGAAGTCACTGTTATCAGGTGGCTCTGCTGTTGATCATTGTTAAGATATCGTTGCAGCATGCTTCAAGTTTAACCTCGTCATCTCTGAATTCTATGTCCTACAGCAGCGTTTGTCAAACTATGGTCCGCGGACCACCTGTGGTCCTCGAGATCTGCCCTTGTGGTCCTTCAAAAAAGACAGAAGAAAAAATAAAATTCAAACGAATTGCGTATCTCACTATAGCTTAAAATCTCAGAGTTTGGAAATGACACATGGCAATCGAATTTCACTTCTTCTCCCAGTACTGACATTTTATGAAATTATTACCCTACCCTCTATCGACTTCCCACTCTACTCTCAGCAGCAAAAGAGAGATTTAAAATACTATACACGTGGTGTTTCTCGACATCTTTTCCCTGCACATCTGGCGCCGCGCCTGTAACCTAGCCAGGGACCACCCGAATTGATAACAGAGGACCAAAGTACCGAACCTTAATTTAATTTTAAAATATAAGTATACTGGTATTAAAATATGCTACGAAAGTGATAAATTTGCTTTCGAAGGGAACAAGAGTAAGGTGGTCAGCGGAACTGTTCTGACTTTAAAAAGTAGTCCCCACTTCAAAAAAGTTTGAGAAACGCTGACCTAGAGCACTTAATTATACAACCAGAACAATCCACCATTTTTAATCCCACAGTCAAGGCAACATAACAATTTTAACATGAGATCATATACAAGGACAAGATTATATATGCATGTTTTAGGTTGGAAGTCAGTAAGCTTTCACTATAGTTGTCTGTGAACTAAGCAAATACAATGGTAAAGTATATCCATGTGTAAGAATTAAAGTTTAAAAGAATATTGAAAATATAAAGTAAAGTAAATCCGATGTGTATTAATTTAAGTGAAAATTAATTAATTAATTTAAAAATATAAAGTAGGCTAAAGTAGACTCTCATTTTTTAAATTTCATTTATTATATTCCACAGATCTTACATTAGCGATGAAGCTTTTAGATGTGGAACAAGTCAAAATTTTACAAGATTACAATTGAATCGGTCATTGCAGAAAGGGGATAAGTCATGAAAAACGCGAAAATGAGTTAAGAGTGCCATTGCTTTCTCCAGACCTAGACACACATATCCATACAGAAATGGGACAAATTTGCTCATTCTCAACGCAAAGCAGAGTACCATAAGCAGAGCAGTCATTGCAGAAAGGGGACAAGTCAGCGACTTACCTTCTTCCTGCACTGACTGATGACGTGACGCAACTGAGTGCCGCGGATCTAACAAGTTACGCGCCCATCAGCTGATAAGGAAAATGACAGATAAGCTAGAAGTAGTAAGTGACCCAGGGGAAGAAAACTGTATTATTAGTGGTAAACGTAAACGCAATGAAATTAACTACAGCAAAAATGTAAATAAGAAAAATAAACTGAAGGCATTGGAACGTCAATGCCATTGGGAAGTCTGTAGCAGCCCGTACGACAGGAGAACAATATGGGTAAGAAACTACTCTTTGTTCGTTTAGACGCAACTTTGGGTCATCAGTTTTCAACATTCACAATTTCAAAGACCATACGGCGCACTTCTATTCCTATCATGAAGGTATAGGCCACAAATCTTCAAATGAAGTGTGTTCCTTGTGAACTACATTGAAAATAATGTCCCTTCTTCAGTCAAGGAATTGTATCTTTTCTCTGATAACTGTGGAGGGCAAAATAAAAATCATACCTTAATTCGATTGTTGCTTGCACTGTCCCAAATGGGGAGATTTAACAAAATCATTCATTATTTTCCACAACGATGCCATTCATTTCTTCCCTGCGACCGCAACTTTGGTGTAGTGAAGCGCAAACTAAGGAAGACAGACAGGGTATATGTGCCAGACCAATACAATACCTTGATCTACCAGGCAAACACAAACAACGGATTTTCTGTAGAATCAGTTACTACTGATGATATTTTGAATTTTAAATACTGGTGGCCAGAGCATTACAAGAAAACCACCTAACAATACACTCTATAACAATTGAAACAAATGATTTTGTGTAGTACTTTAGTGTATTTTTATTGTGCTCTCCTATATGCAGTTTATAAGTATTAGTTTAAAAGTAGAGTTTTGATTTAAAACTGTGATATAAAATCACATATTTGTACATTTCTGTAGTAGGAATAATGATTAAAATGCAAAAATAATTATGTAAATGGTGACAGTAATGTAGTAATTACACACAAAAACATCGTTATCATTGTAATTATTAACATTTAGTTTGATTTCAAATATTAAATTAGCCCAAAATTGTAAATTATATATATTTTTATTTTATATTTAACAATTCCTTGCAGAAAGGTGATATGTCATGGTTCGATTAAACAACTTTAAACAAAAGTGTTTGATATGTCAGATGTCTAACATGATGTATTAGACTTCACTATTCATAAACAAAGTAAGAAAAAATATTTATAATGATTACTCCATATTGGAAGAAGAAAACAGTTTTTATTGATTATCTCAAAAGTAAGATTTTATGACTTATCCCCTTTCTGCAATGACCGATTCAATTGCAATTCCAATTTTTACCATTTTTTTCCAATTTTTTACAACATTTTACAATTTTGCAATTTTCTACAATTTTTTTAATTTTCTACAATTTTTTACAATATTTTGCCGAGATATAATGAGTTGAGGTGAGGCCCGAGGATTCGCCAAAAGACTACCTGGCATTTGCCTTATGTTTGGAGAAAACCTCGGAAAAAAACAACCAGGCAATCAGACCAAACGGGAGTGAAATGAAGTGAGGCCGAGGACTCACCGTAGACCATCCGGCATCAGTCCCACGGCTGGCGAGAACCTCGGAAGAAACCAATCAATGAGACCAAACGGGGATCCAACCCAAACCCGAGCGCAGCTCCGGATCAGCAGGCCAGCAAGTCTGCCGACTGAGCTACATCGATGGCTCTACTAAAAATATACAGTACATAGCCAATCAGATTATTAAATTTGTGCGTTAATATTTAAATAATTCATTCAGTGACTACTTCAAAAATATAAAGTAATGTAGCCCTTATGTGGATTAATATTTCGATAAAATTTCACATAGAAAATTGGCAAATTATTCAGTTCAGTTACAAAAAGGCAACTTTATTCCACACTTCGACAGCTAATAATATTTTGAAACAGATCTTGTCTAGCGTAATAGTTGAAGTCAATTGCAGTTTGCAGCTCTGATTTGATTAGATGTGTTGTACTCCTGTTTCGAACATCTGTTCAATTATTGTTCATGAGATAAATCATCCTATTTGTATGAGCGTTAGTACTTGGTATGCATAGAACAAAACTAGCCAGTTTTTCCAAAATTATAATATTAATATTGTTTAATTTTAAACAGGTGAGCATTAAACCCATTTCCGGCAAGCTTACCTTCCAAAAATACTGCACATTTCAATGCATATTTTGAAATACAAAATTCATCATTAGACAACGGAAAAATGTCAAACAAAATTCATGTTTACGGTTTACAAGTACTGTACGCATAGACTATGGCATGGGGTGTGCACGCATCCCAAGTAGGTACAACACGGCACCGTCCGCAGAGAGCACCACGCGAACACCAAAACAACTGCCACTCAGTCAGTCCTCGTCCGTACGTGAACAGAGAATATTGAGATACGTAAACATATTCTTAATTTATGTTCAGTGAAGTGATCATAATGCCGAAGACAGATGTTAAAAACATAGAGTGTAGGCCTATTATTTAATACAAGAATATGGTGTCCACATTTTTAGTAGTGATACTGGTTAAACAATTAAGTGTCGGTTATGTATGTATGCATTAAAAAAGATAGCAAAACAATCGATAAAACACAATGGATAGAACATCACTGTAATACACAGAAACACATAAAAATGAAGCTCGTATGTTAGAAGAAAATAAGGGTTCAGTTCAAATTCCGCCTCAAAAAAATATGTAATATGACTTTTGCCAGGATTTGTGTCGAATGATGATAAGTTTCAATATTTCATTCAAAACGTTGAACAATCCTCACTTCAAAGGGTTTATAGAAAACTACACAAAATATGCCATTACAATAGTTATATCAGCGTACAGCCAATATTCAGTGATTATTCCGTGTGTCAATTTACATTTCCCCCGGCCTATACCTGCAAGCGCCTCTAGTGCAGTGTTCCGCAACCTTTTTATAGTCACGGCACATCCTAGATGGGCCTGGACTCAACACGGCACACCAAAATATTAATCCCTTCAAAAACATATGATGTGACTCTCTTAATATAATTAAGTAATGTACAGTAATTAAATTTATTATTAATGTTATTATTATTAGACTATTATTATTATTATTATTATTATTATTATTGTTGTTGTTATTGTTGTCGTTATAAAGAGAAATAGACTCTTGCATTTATTAAGAATTTATGAAATTTAATTCACTGTAGAAAATACGTATTCTTATTACTAATATTAAAGTAAATAAATAATTGATTAAATGGCGATCTTACTTGTGTTAATTGTGTAAGTATGCGGCTTACAGCTGTGTCGGTGCTTCTTCACACCTTCCTCAGAGCCTACTAGATCTCAGTGTCATCTCGAACTTCGCTGCCTGTTGTGTGGGTGCGTTCGATTGTTGAAAAGTGCACTCAATGCAATGGGGGTAGTGCATTGAGTGCACTTTTCAACGATCGAACGCACCCACACAACAAGCAGCGAAGTTCGAGATGATGCCGAGATCTAGTAGGCTCTGAGGATGGTGTGAAGAAACAGCTGTAAGCCGCACATACTTACACAATTAACACGAGTAAGATCGCCATTTAATCAATTATTTATATTCAAGTGTTAAAAGTAGTGTACAAAAGATTCAACATGGAAAGTAAATAACTTCAATGGGCCTGCTTAGCTTCACAGAGGTGGCTGATCGTGGCGGAATCGTTAACAGTGCAAGCCTCTTTTCTTCGATGGATCTGAGTTTTTCCCTCTTTGATGTTTTAATTTCAGTTAACGTCGAGAAGCCTAGTTCACTCACATATATAGTTGAAAATGGCAATAACATATTAACTGCCATCTCGGAGATAGCCGGGTATTCACTCCTTATTGACAACCAAAATGTTTGGAAAGGCACTTCGAGAAGTTTTAATTTCAATATTCTGTCTGCTTTTAAGTCTGCTAGTTCCTCTTATACGAGTATATTATTCGGAAGATGTTTTGACTTCACAATGAATGAATCACGAACCCAGTAAAAATCTTGAACACTCTCTCCGAAATAATTCTTGAACTTCTGCTGCAAGATTACTAAATGTTCTTTAGTTGAGTCCATCAACACTTTATTATCGTCAGCAAGGGGCCGTACAGTTGGGAACATCTCAAACGACCCATTTATAGGCATTAACGTTTCAGCCAGACGTCTCCAAAAGCGTACTCGCGAGTAAGCCCCTGAAAGGAACCGAAACCAGTACGTAATGAGCGCGCTCCGCCTCACCCATCTCCACCTGTACTGTACTCAATGTTTATGCGTAAACGAAGAGCAGTGGCGGACTGCCATTATCATTGTGTTGATCGGCGTGTTCCATCGTTTCACAATGTCTTCTAATCATGGACGTAGTACATTCAAGGATGAAAGGAAAGAGACATTTTTTTTGTGTTAGTGGGGCAATGTGAACTGCTTAATTTGTTCGAAAATTCTTAAGGGTATGTTAAAATTCAACATGCGACGACAATATTTGACTCTTCACAAAGAATATTATACAATTACAGGCATGTTGGACATGTGAAAATAATTTATTTTGGGACTATCTGTATAACTGTTGGTTATACATAATAATCAGTATATTACAATACGTTTACACTCAGTTCCGCATGACAAACATATAGTTTTTCGTCTAATTTTAGGTGAAATGGGTATGCCTACAAATATTTTGATAATTATAAAACAAGATACAAACACAAATCACACACGTGTCCTCAGTCTTAAACAAAAAAAGCTTCTTGCTAGCTATGTTCTAGCTTGGAATATTGGAAAATCAATGGAGCCCTTTAAACAAGCATCATTTGTAAAATCGTTCATACAGGACGTTACTAAAATACTGTGTCCAGAACAAAGTCAAAGTTTAAGAAAATTAAATTGTTTCCAATTACAGTTCAGAGAAGGAATTTCAAGATTGTAAATGTAATTGAATCTGAAGTCGAAACCACAAGTAACCAGTTTGTAGCTTACTCACTTGCATTGGACGAAAGCACAGATAGAAATGACAAAGCTCACCTAGCCATTTTCATCCGAGGAGTTAATGAACATTTTACTGTGTCTGAATGTCTTCTAGATGTAATTACAAAATACAACTGGAGAAGATCGTTTCCAGGCACTGAAAGGTACCATAGAACAGAAGAGGTTGAATTTAAAATGGCTGGTATTAATAGCAACAGACGGGGCTCCAGCTTCATAGCATGTCAAAATAATATACAAACGTATGATATTTCTTATTCTTTTGATGATATTATTTGTAAACATAAGCAGACTGTTGCCGCGATCCCCCAGACCTCTCCTATCTGTTGAGGTACGAGTCTCTTCCCCTTCTCTAGCCTTACAGCACACTGTGTTCGGCGGGCAGCATCGAGAGCACGTATGACGATACTCTTTTTGGAGACCTCTGGTTTCAGCTATTATGTTTTTTTAACGATATTTCGGCTACCTTATAGCTAGCTCCCTGTACTTTTTGTGAAACCTGTACCGACATCGTCATGAGAGTCACTTGTTTTTTATTTTGTTCCAACAACCGACGATAATAGTATAGGCTACATCTCTGTGTGACAGAAAAGAATGTTTTGTTACCAACTGTCGTTTCAATTTACTGGGAACCATAGCATTTCTGAGATTTTCACCATACACAACACACTTGGGGATTGGGCATGTTTTGTCAACACACCATTTTAATTTCAATTAATTTTTGCGTCACACCTTTCATCTTGTGAATGCACACCGGTTGCGGAACATTGCTCTAGTGTATCTACTGTGCTTACGTAAACAACAACCCTCTGATGAGACAAATTAGTCGTGTTGTAGTTACCTTCACATCCGAATGACTTTCTTTCCGCTGTTTATTCATCATATAAACCAGTGATGTCAAAGCAAGCTCATTTTTCTGACCTTGACGTCGTGTGCGGGCATCAAGCGCTAAGTATGGAAAGAGGAAGGGTTGTGTATATGAATAAGCAGCCTGTTGGATTAAGAAAACAGTGGTGCACAAACTTCAGACGGAACGTGAAATTTTATGTCGTTATTTTTATAGGCTATGCCTTCTTTCTGTTTGATATCTATGTTGTTTGTAAAACAAAAGTACTAATACCAATTTCTTAATACTGCAGTTGTGTTTTAAATGTTAATAACATAATAAAGAGTTAAGAAGGAATATTCACATAAATTCCATAGTAGTACAACTATATTGTACTACATGGATGAAACACATCATTCATACAGAAAATGATATCCCAAAAAAAAGAGATTGCGTATGACATGATAAGTTGGAATTGATATTGATGGTACCTATAGCCTCATAAAAGTAATCAATAAATCAATCAAAACAATATTACAGTACAAAGCAAAGTTACCTAGGTGCTGTATATGTTTTAAGTGTAACTAATATTACATAACAAAACTCTTATCGCATTATGCTTTTAAGGTGATATTGGTGAGCAACTTCGTGTCATCAGAATATTAAATTATTTTCTCAAAATCTGTTGAAGCTATAGAGCTGACATTTTTACAACACATAGGCACGTATCTTTTGCTTATGATTAGACATCGGATTTTTAGGCACTAAAAATTGCAGTTTTAGGCGCCTAAAATAAGCTCAAAATTTGTAAAATTAGGCTCTATTTTAATGAAAATAGGCATTTTAGGCACATCAAGGTATCATACTTATTTCTTTCACTGAAATTTTTAGTTATACACTAAAATACGCACAAAAAAGTATGTTTAAACATTAAAAAAGTATACTATATTATATTTATAAACAGAGCTGCACAAATTTAATATATTGAAACTAATGAAATAATGATTATTGACATCAAGATTACTCATTGTAAGTTATTGAAATTCAGTTCCATGCTCAGACTTTATTATAATCAGGGAACGGATTTATATGGACTAAAAATATATGAAATATGTAAATATATATGTAGTTATTTTTACCAAAATATGGAATTAAATATGGATTTTTACCAAAATATGGAATTAAATATGGACTTAAAATTATAAAAAAATGACTATGTACGTTAAATATTGGTACATTTTAATCAAACTAAACAAAAAATATAATGGACGTACCTTATCTTCCAATGTAGTTTCAACAAAACACAATTTTTATTGTCTGTTACCATAACAATAGGTTACAAACATTTCTTTCAAGTGCTGAAAAGTGAATCTTCTTCTATTGTCTCTGAGGATAGATTTATACTGACTAAAAGAGCGTTCGACGTCACAAGAAGTAACTGGTACATAATTCAATTTCACAATGTCTGCTGGGGATAAGTCCAAGTTAATCTTCACTGTTGATTCACCACTCATCACAGCAACAACCTTTTGTAGTTCTTCATATCCAGGGTTTTTTGAAAGTACAGTGTCCACCTTAGCTCTTACTGCATCTGCAACTTTACCTCTACCACGATTCAGTTGTTCCACAGTACTATTTATAATTTCAAAACTTTCAGATAGTGAAAGGTGCCTATTTTGGAGACTTTTGAGCGTTTTTATGATGCATGAAAATGTATGCTGAATGTGAGCTAAGTCATTCTTCACACTTATGTCACAGGTAACTGTTTTCGCAGTATCAATTGAGACTGCATCTTCAGAGTCCAATGCAAGGAGAACATTGTTAATAGAGTCTATATGTTCGGCATAATATTCAACTGCTTCTAGCCATGTACCCCATCTAGTTAAAATTGGCTTTGGTGGCAATGGAATTTCAGGGTACATTTCTTTCAACACGTTAACTCTACTGGGAGCTTTGAGAAATACTTTTTTCACTGATGAAATCAACAAATCTACTTTAGGGAAATTGTCTCTGACCACTACTGCCACACGATGAAATGCATGCGCCACACAAGTAAAATGAGTCAATTTAGGATATACAACAGATAATGCTTGTCCAGCTTTGACCATATAAGGGGCAGCATCGCTAATAAAGAATAACACATTATCGTACATAATACCCTTTGGCCACAGGATACCCATAGCTTCGTTGAACAGTTTAACTATAGTTTTGTTATTGCACTTTTCTAGAACATCACAATGTAAAAGAATTCGTTCAGAATATTGTTCACTTAACAAACCGATAACTACATTACCAACAAGTCTACCTTCTTTGTCGGGAGTCTCATCAATGGAAACCCAAATTGAACTATCTTTAATTTCATCTCTTATCTTCTGTATTGTCTCATCGTAGATGGATGGAGCATACGTCTTCCTAAGTGTTGACTCATCCGGGATTGTATGTTGAGTATATTTTTCAAGGAATTCCCTGAAGACCTTATTCTTTAGTTTGTAGAGAGGAATATCAGCAGAGATGAGAGAACGGCACAGGTCGATGTTAAACTCAGATCTTACATTCGATGTTGTTGGTTGTGTTAAAAACAATTGTCTCTGCTTGGAATTTAGTTGTTTGTTGGCCTGATGTTTACTAGTTGTAATGTGTTGTTGCACCAGGAACTTTTGTGTAGATGATACTGCACACTGACACAAATTACAAAATAATATTTTATTGTCAGTTGATAAACCATCTTCTTTAAATTCTGAAATGTAACTTGTTAGTTTTGATTTTAAATTGACTGAATGACGTACTTTTGGCATATTTACCGTCTTTATAGTATGATTTACAAAACTGAACCTATGTGTACTCTGACTGGCATTTAACTGTTGAGCTGCACAACTGAAGTCTGTTAAAAATTTTAAATTAAATTAATACAGTTTTGTAACTTACTTTCCCATTGTTGATAGGACTGCTAATTTTCAAATAACTCTGATGTTAAAGGGATTACTGAACATGTGTTTAAATCTCTATTGTTGAAATGTATTTTTAAAAGTTAATGGAATTTTGTTTTGTTTTATTGTTAAACCTAATATAATATGGACTGTTTTATATGAAATATGGAAAATATATGGAAATTAACGAAAATATGTACTAAACTCTAAAATATGGAAAAATATGGAAAATAAAAGTAGGATTTTTCAACCCTACACATTGTGAAACATAAAGATAATGCAAAATATAAATTATATTAGCTTTATAAGTAAATATGTATTTACATATAAATCCTTTCCCTGATTATAATTATCTGCACAGTACACCACCAGAATTTTTTCTAAATTCTCCACAGTTAACCTTTGCCTTTTGTCACTGAGAATCATTTTGAAAGCAGAAAAACTTCTTTCAACCGAAACTGATGTGAGAGGCGCAAATTTTAAGTTAGGTACAATAGAAACATCAATACTTACTGGAACATTTACACTTTCCCCCGATATCACTCTTGATACTTTTTCCAACAATGAAAATCCTACATTCTTATTTAATACGTTGTCCCACTTATTTTTAACTTTTTTCCCAGTTTCGCCCAAAGCAGAATGTATGTTCACTTGAGCTTCCTTTACTATTGCTATTTGGCTACAAAGAGATTGTTTTTCACGTTCTAATTGTTCAATGCTTGCAGGTATGAAAGAAAAGTTTGATGTTATATCGTTTTTCACTCGTGAGTCATTCAGACAATCTTTCACTGCTTTCACACACGCTGCACTATCAGTTTCAGGTAATTTATCAATAACTGTGACCACTTCTTTAAAATACTTAGAATAATACACCACTGACTGAATCCAGGTTCCCCATCGTGTAACAACCGACTGAGGTGGGAGTGGGATATCTGGAAAGTTCTCTCTGAATATTGAAATCCTGGATGGGGCTTTACAAAAACATTTTTTTGTGTTAGAAATAAACGAATTGACAAGAGGAAATTAATTCCGGATTGTTTCAGAAACCCTGTGAAGGCCATGTGCTAGACAGGTTACATGCGTGAGGTTAGGATAAAATGTTTTAAGAAGTGGAGCTGCAGCAACCATGTATGAGGCAGCATCAGTACAAAACAACAGAACTTTAGAATCGTTTATATTACCTGAGTATAAAGACTGTAGGCCTTTATTTACAAACTAAGCAATGGCTTGGCTATTCACTTTCGAAAGTTCCTTAACACATACGAGGTGTGGAATCGAAGGTCCATCAGGACTAAGTTTTCCTACTACCATATTTGCTATATACCTATTCATAGGATGTGAGGTTTCATCCACAGAGACCCATATGTAAGAATCACCTATATCCTCCCGAATGGAAGCTAAAGTTTCATTGTATATTCTGTCTAAGTAATTTTTTCTTAGGGTCGACTCAGATGGGATATTTTGTTTGCAGTATTTTTGTAAAAACTGTCTTAAAACCGGATTTTCAATTGCATTCCAGGGAATGTTAGCAGCAACAAACGCTCTGGTTAAATCAGCATAGAAATTGCTGCTGAGATTGAATGAAGTAGGCTGTGTTAGTAAAGTTTGTTGCAGTTGATTTTTCTGCTGAGCTTTAGCCTTATGAGCCGCTCCTTGCACATGCTGCTTTAGGTGGCACTTCTTTTCTTGCGAAATCTAAAAATGTAAAGTAAACTGAATTAAAATAAAATCCTAATTGTTGTATTGCCGTATTTCTATCACAAAGTTAGTGTGTTCGAACAATCAAAATTTTAATGACCTGCAAATACTTTAACTATCGGAATTTAAAAGGTTAAAGTGTAGTGGTCTTAAAAAGAATTATACCTCAGGATAGCTCAGTCAATGTATAAATATTATAGGCCTACTCATTAAAATTAATAGAATTTATATATTTCAACTATTGTTACATACCTATTTGCTACAAATCTTGCAGAATATTATTTTTCCATCATAAGTGAATTCTGAATATTCTGTTAGCCATTGCCGGATCAATGTAGATTTTGCACTTATATTTTTCGGCACTATCGCGTTAAACTTCACAGGAAAACGTCCTACCGCTCAAAACTTCTCAACACAAATAAGGTGAGAGAAAGAGCAACTGTTAACGAGCATTCAAATGAACCGTTGTTATTGAGATTCAATTGGACAAAAATACAAAGTTCCACTTATTGTTGCATTTCCTGGTAGTGTTAACACTAGGAGGGCCATTCTTTTAAATATTTTGTAACGGTTGACCCTACTAATTCGCAGTTTTACGACTTTTCATAAATATTTCAAAAACACTCTTTCTTCAAAAATTGTGATTTTATGACACTCTGAAGGGCAGTACAGCTAATCGGTTTCAGACCGAAAACAGTCATTTTTATAGTATAGTATATCTCTGAATCGGTAGCAGCACATGTTGTGATTGTTGCCTGCTTCAAAACTAAGGTTGGTTCTTTGTCGGCATTTATGCCTCCAAACATGTTAAATTCGGTGAAATCTATTGCGAGTGTCGTGAGATTCAAAACATTTTGTTTCCTTTATCAATGGTTTCATGGCCGGTGTGAAGCAAACTTTCCACTTTTTAAATGCCTTAAATTTCGCAGTGAATGCATGTATAAATTATAAAAAGTAAGAGTAAAATGCGAAACTTTACAGTGAGTTAGGCATTTTTAGGCGAATATTAACAAATTAGGCTCTAATAACCGTTTTAGGGCATTTTAGGGCACTATAAAACTGTTTGAATACCTTTCAATTTCCATGAAACACAAATATTAATAATTATTTTTACTTTTCTCCTAAAGAAACAAAATAGGCATTTCCCTAGAATCCGATGTCTGCTTATGATGTAACAGTAGTTGCTCTGTTAATTTATTTCCTTACAAACAATTTCCATGCAAAATTTTTCAAAATTTTCAATACACTATTTTCAGTAATACGTATTTACGGTATATTAGATTTACGAAAACATTTTATAAGGCTACTAAATAAATAGGCCTATATCTAAAAAGTTCACTTTTCTCTAAAAAGAAGTTGAGAAAATATTTATTTTTAATAAAAAATCAAACTTGTGGAAAATGAGCATTAAAATTAAAACTTACATTCTTATAATGCACTTATACTTCTCAGACAAATCTAAAACTTAACATGGATACACTTTTATAAGTTCTCTTTCTTTTATCCATTGAATCAGTGCTGGCCATCCCTGAATATAGCTCGACCAAGCGTCATACACCACCTCTTTCGTCTGTCTCTTTCCTTTCCTCTGTAAAGCGCTCAGGCTCTCCTGAGGTCTAAAGCGTGCGCTTGCTCCTATGGGCATCTATTGACTTGACTGATATAAACAGTCATCATTCACTGCAAAATCAAATGTTTAGAATAATGATTTTTACATTGAAAAAATAAGGAATAAAAATGCTCTAAGAGAAGAAAAATACGCGAGCCGGGAGTCTTAAAAATTAGGGGCAAATACGTGACATCCCGGGAGGTATACGGGAGGGTTGGCAATCCTAACAGCTACGAATAAGTAACCTACATCATTGAGCTCGAAGACAAAGACAGAGAGAGAATTCAAGAGAGCGAGAGAGAGAGAGAGGAAATGAGTGGGGCGAGGGAGAGAGAGGAAGAGAAAGAGAGAGCGATTCGTCCAGCCATCTGCAAGCAAAAATGCAACTCATGTTACAATTCGAGGGCGCTCTAGAACAGGGACCGTCAAGTGACTACACTCTCGTGCGTACGTACAAACCCTCAAGCCCTGACGTACGGCTGCGGGCAAGGGAGCTGCTTCCACAGTGGCGGAGCTAAGAACTTGTATGTGAACCAAATTTGTGATAAGAATGTAAATTAATTTCAGCTTTTAATTGAAGCACGCTTTCACTGTTAATTGCACTATACTGAAAAACAGTACTCTATACAATTTTGTACAGTTAACTATATACGAAACAAATTTTTGCATGTTTGCACAATAATGAAACAAAACAAAATATACACTTTTATACAGATTAATATACTGTTTGTCTTCTTCTCATTGCTATACAATTCAATTAACAAAATAAAACAACAGTACAAACGTTGTCATTCAAATACAATTCTCTAATAATAGTACTTTTTCTTAAACAGCAGAGATCAGCTGCGATTTTTGCAGTTTTCTGTTAGTAAGCAGCTATTTAATTCTCGGAGCTATTGTTTCAGTACCAGCCAATCGCAAACATGCTTTCAATTGTTCATCACTTAGTTGTTTCTGTGACGTGACTTTGTAAACTTCATTAAACAAAACAGTGTTTCGCATACGTAGGTTGTCCCGAACATTTACAACGTTCTTGCAGCAAGATTGTACTGTTTAGGAAACCTTTCTCGTGGAAAACAAGTATAGAAATGGTTAATACTTTTTGTTTTGATACTTATCCTTTAGCTCAATATCGCTTTGTAACTCAAGTATTTCTAATTGTAGTTCAGCAGGAATATCCAGGACACTCACTGAAAAAGATATTGCAAATATCTTAAATTGTTGTTCAAGATCTCTAATATCCTCAAATCTACGTTCGAAACTTCGCACAATTGTTGCATTATTCTTATATATTCTTTCATGTCCAAGGCTTCTAACAGGTTTCCCATGTACATCCATAAATAAGGCAGTTTCATTTCTAAGTGCGAGAAAACGTTCCAGAATTGTTCGACTTCACCACCTTACCTCGGTATGGTAGAGTAAATCCCCATACTGTTAATACCATCAAGCAGTGCCCTGAAGTCCCTGTGATTGAGTCCTTTAGACCTTATGAAATTAATTGTTCGCATAACAACATCCATTACATTGCTAAGGTTCATGTTTTAGCACATAAATATTCCTGGTGCAAAATGCAGTGCACCGGTGCCCCCAAGCGACCTCGATAGGCTCCACCACTGATAGACTGCAGTGTACAAGTGTACTGCCCGCAGTGGAAGCCGTAAGCAGGCCTGTACGCCCTCTCGCGATCTTGACTCGACTTGGCGGAGCCTGCTCTAGAACAATAAAATTATTTCTGTACAGGTTCGGATATAAGCTTTATTAAGTACTGCCATGGGCCTATTATTCATACGTTTCCACGTTGTAAATAAAGTTACTATGTTCAAAATGTAGTGCAGATCGATAAGGGGCCTGGTTGGCGAGCTGGTATAGCGCTGGCCTTCTATGCCCAAGGTTGCGGGTTCGATTCCGGGCCAAGTCGATGGCATTTAAGTGTGCTTAAATGCTACAGGCTCATGTCAGTAGATTTACTGGCATGTAAAAGAACTCCTGCGGGACAAAATTCCGGCACATCCGGCGACGCTGATATAACCTTTGCAGTTGCGAGCGTCGTTAAATAAAAAACATAACATATCATCGATAAGGGAGCAATAACACTATAAAAATAACAGTGAACTGCAGTTCAACGACACACAGAGAGATTAAAACAGCCGGCTTCGTTTCTCGTTTGTGTTCATTATAGCCAACGATTGCACATTTGTTCTTTTCCAGCTTCCATTGTGTTTCTGATGATATCCTACTGACTAAATGGCATATTATGGTTTTAGTAGCAAAGAACTTAAGTTTTTTTTTTAATTTTTTTTTAATAATCGCAAGTAGTGCTTCTTCGTTGATGGTAATAAATCTGTAATTTATAGCATAAAATATAGTGCTCCCCAGGGGTCTGTATTGTATATGTTTTGTTTTCATTTAATCGTGAATGTTTTGATGTGTAACGTTGCTTCTTTTCTGTGGTTTTTGCTGATGATAGTACATTTTTGACACGATATAACGATCTTCATTTCATTCATAGTTTTCTGCCCAAGGGCAGGTCTTTCACTGCAAATCCAACATTCTCCATTCTGCCCTATTTTTCTCCTTCTTAGGCTACGCATACGTTCCATGTATCTTAATGTTGTCTATCCAAATTCTTCTGCCCCAAACTTTCCTCCTGTTCACCATTCCTCCGAGTGCATCCTTCAGAAGACAGTTCCTTCTTAGCCATGGCTCAGTCAATTTCTTTCTTTCTTCGTGGTCAGTTTCAGCATTATTCTTTCTTCACCTACTCTTTCTAGCAAAGCTTCATTAATACTCTGTCTGTACATTTCACACCCCATTCTTCTCCGTATTCACCTTTCAAATGATTCTAGTCGTTTCTCTTCACATCGTCGTAATGCCCATGTTTCTGTCCCATAAAATGTCATTTCGCAGTCTCATCCTTAGTTATTTTTCCACAGATCTGCAGAAGATGCTCCTTTTTCTATTAAAAGCTTCCTTTGCTATTGCTATCCTCCTTTTGACTTCCTAGCAGCAGCTCAAGTTACTGCTTATCGTAGAGCTACACCCAAAGTATTTGAAGCTGTCCATTTGTTCCACTGCATTTCGAATTCGCAAGCTCACCTTCTTTAGTTTTCTTCTAATGACCATGGTTTTCGTCTTGTTTGCATTTATCTTCATTCCATACTGTTCATAATTTAGGTGTTATTTAGCTCCACAGTAGCCAGTAGCATATTCCTTACTATCATCCGTTTTCTGCTAACAACACTATTTATCATCAGCAAATCATATGCACTTTATTCTTCTTCCTCTTACTATCACTCCTCCCGTATTCTGAAAACAGCACTTTACAAAATCCTCTAAGTCAGAGGTCTCCAAAAAGTGTATCGTCATTCGTGCTCTCGATGCTGCCCGCCGAACACAGTGTGCTGTAAAGCTAGAAAAGGGGAAGAGACTCGTACCTCAACAGATGGGAGCGATCAGTGGGGAATCGCGGCAACGGTCTGCTTAAGTTTACAAATAATAACATCAAAAGAATAAGAAATATCATACGTTTGACATACTATGAAGCTGGAGCCCCGTCTGTTGCTACTGACACAAGCCATTGCAAATTCAACCTCTTCTGTTCTGTAGTGCCTGGAAAAGATCTTCTCCAGTTGTATTTTGTAATTATATCTAGAAGACATTCAGACACAGTAAAATGTTCATTAACTCCTCGGATGAAAATGGCTAGGTAAGCGTTGTCATTTCTATCTGCGCTTTCGTCCAATGCAAGTGATTAAGCTACAAACTGGTTAATTGTGGTTTCGACCTTAGATTCAATTACATTTGCAATCTTGAAATTCCTTCTCTGAACTGTAATTGGAAACATTTTAATTTTCTTAAACTTTGACTTTGTTCTGGACACAGTATTTTAGTAACGTGCTGTATGCACGATTTTACAAATGATTCTTCTGTAAAGGGTTTCATTGATTTTCCAACATTCCAAGCTAAAACATAGCTAGCAGAAAGCTTTTTTTGTTTAAGACTGAGGACACGTGTGTGATTTGTGTTTGTATTTTCTTGTTTTATATTTATCAAAATAATTATAGGCCTACGTATTTTACCTAAAATTAAACGAAAAACTATATGTTTGTCATGCGGAACTGAGTGTAAACGTATTGTAATATACTGATTATTATGTATAACCAACAGTTATACAGATAGTCCCAAAATAAATTATTTTCACATGTCCAACATGCCTGTAATTGTATGATATTCTTTGTGAAGAGTCAAATATTGTCGTCGCATGTTGAATTTTAACACAGCCTTAAGAATTTTCGAACAAATTAAACATTTCGCATTCTCCCCACTAACTAAAAAAAAATTTCTCTTCCTATTCATCCTCGAATGTACTACGTCCATGATTAGAAGACATTGTGAAACGGTGGAACACTCCGACCAACACAATGATAATGGCAGTCCGCTACTGCTCTTCGTTTACGCATAAACATTGAGTACAGTACAAGTGGAGATGGGAAAGGCGGAGCGCGCTCATTACGTACTGGCTTCGGTTCCGTTCAGGGGCTTACTCGCGAGTACGCTTTTGGAAACGTCTGCTCTAAATAGTTGTTGAACAGGGTAAGTGCTTAGAACAGCCTTGTCGTACTCCTCTCCATATTCGACTTCCCTCTAACATTTGAGGGGTGCAGAGCAGAATTGAAGCCTGCAATGCAGAAGGCTACATCTGGTGTTTTTCAAACTTTACAGGAGAGACAGCAAATTGAATGTTGATTTCTTTATTACTTTTAACAATATGTAACTACCTAATCTCCTACGTAAGTTAGTGAACTTATATACCACTAGTAAGTGAATGAAATGTTCTGTAAACGTGTAATCATGTCAAAACTTCCAATTTTGGACTTGCTACACCATTACTGCTCTGTACCTCTCATTTCTTCTCAGATTCTGACTTTGATTCGTTAATATTAATTAATTAATTTATTTATTTTATTGCTAGTAAGTTTCGAATTAATATAAGTTAATGCAATGTAAGATAAACTAGTCTATTCCTGAATGAGTAAGATTCGTGCTCAGGAGGGGATTCCAGTACAAACAAAAATAAAATTGAGAATGAATAAATGAAATTTTACTGATCTTAATGAATTGAAAAATTTTGCTAACTCAGTTCTTAATGGGACACAATGGTGAAATAATGCTGAAAAATTAAGACAAATTCACTTTTTTATGCTCCTAATTAGATTTGAGACTGGTTTAAATGATCTGACCATATAATCAAATGTGGCCAAACATAGTGTGAGAGTTGAGAGATTTTTTTTTGTTTCTTTTTGTTTCTTTTTAACACCGTTTTCTCAGCTTTAAAATTTTAAGCAATTTACACAACAGTTGTCAGATTGGTCTAAAACGTCTCACAGAGGTCAATTAAATATTGATAAATAAAATTTAATTAGCATTGGTATGAAATATTAATATGAAGTTCCTTTGGCATATTCATATTGCACTTAGATTGAAATATGCTGTAATTAAAATTTATTGTGACTCTCTATTTAGACTGAGCTCAAAAAACCAAATTATTCTTTATTCCCTTGTCTATTTTCAAGCTTTGAAAACCTTGACGCAAGGAGCTTTTTTTAGTGACGCCTAAAATGTATTTAAACATATAATTTAAAAACTATTAGCTGTAATGACATCAAATGTTATACAGATGATATTACTGTATGTAGTAGTTGAAGTTTCACAAATTTTGGATGACAACTGCGGAAGTTTCAAAGATCTTATGTGTTCCCTTAAGGAAGCTAAGAAATGGTTTAGTAGGAACAAATGTTTACTTAATGAGAACAAAACTGCACTAGTAAAACTGTGGCCAATGGCAGTAATAATTGTTTCAAACTCCTTATTATACTGATTATTCTTCTGCGATATCTAACATGAATGTTCCCAGAATTAGGCCTTGATTAGAGTTGTTTTTTATTTATTTAGATTATTATTATTATTATTATTATTATTATTATTATTATTATTATTATTATTATTATTATTATTATTATTATTATTATTATTAATTTATATTGCAGGTACAAATTACATACATTAACAAAGATTTTACAATACTTTTGTAATATTCCTATGTGAATATTCTTCAAAATTGCTTACCATTCTCACATTCAAATACGCATTATAAATTGTTGTATACCGGTACATAAAATTGTAACTGGGTCACACCCAAAAAGCAAGATCCTTGAGCTCGGGTGTGACCAATAATGAAACTGAATAGAAGAAAAAAATAATAATCACAACTGTGATTAAACTGTTAACTATAATTTAAAGTGCGCATGAAAAAGACTGACTTCTCTAAAAGGGCAAGTTTTCAGGACAAGTTTAAAACTGATTTGTATTTGTACTTAATGCAAATAAGATTCATTGCTTATAATACTTCAGAAAGGTAGGCATTACCACTGTCCATTGATATGGTGTAAGAAAGTTGTGCAATAAGACATGTGATTACAATCAGTTTTAACCTTCTCCTGAAAACTTGCCCTTTTGGAGAATTCACTTTCTTGTATGCGCACATTCAATTACACATAAAGGGAAAAAAACGAACATTACATATACATAAACATAGTAAATTAAGAATATGACATTGTTAAAGTGACAGAAAATAAAGTATAAGAATTTACATGACGATTATAATTTGAATAATGTATTGTTTAATAATTTCAGTTTAGAATTCTTCTTTATAAAATCATTGTGCAATCTTGGACCGTAATTAGAACTATGCCTTAGACCTGTTTCAGTCTTACATTTTGGCTCAATGAGGGGCAGCGAAATATTGTATCGTTTTGTTTTGTGTTGTTTATTTTGTCATATTTCCACAATATTCTTTATTCTCATGGGGCAACGGTATTCACACTGATAAGGTTTTTATGCTTAAAAAACTATTATAATTATAACTAACTCATTAATGAAGGCACACAAAAAACCATTATCACTGAAAAAAGCTGTAACATGTCAGTATAATTATCAAGCTTTAAATTTTGTTTCTTTATCTTCATATTGACCTTGTGGAGTTGTGTTCATTCTTATGAAATCAGAAACCGTGACTTCTATGACACGGCAAAATTGAGATTACAATAATAACAACAGTAATTAATATTTTATTACAGCATTAAAAGTTGGATACAAATTATCTCCTCATGTAGACACTTGGAAAAATGGGCTTTTGATAGACTTATCTACTGTTGGGTGATAAATCAGTCTTTCTACAACATTAATGAATTTTTAGTGTTTAGGTTTCTTTAGCGCTTTCTTAGATATTGATGAGTTTTTTTTATTATTTTGTATATGCGTTTATTATTTGTTATTTGTAGGTTATTACGAGTTTTTGCTTGTTTTCACCCTCACCCTTATGTAATTGTCGTATGTATTTTTACTACATAGATTACAATATTTGTTACAAAAATTAACATTTTTAGGTTTTTACTCCAATCGATGATAATTCGTTCTTCTACTTGGTCACAGTTCCGAACAGTTTTATATATAAATCTGTATAATACGTAACTACAAAACATGATGTTATAGTTCATTTGAAATAAGCGTTCTACCTGTTAAGAATTCTGTTGTGAATAAAATGTCGATTGTAGTTACGTTAGTTTCACATTAAGCCCTCGAAATTATAGTGTTGATAAACTGTAAAGAAATTCAAATTCAAATTGCCATCTATAAAAATTTCGTGGCTCCTTTTTTTCTAAATTACATTTCAAAATTAAACGTAAAATTTATTAAAATTTCACATTACCCCTCCCCCCCCCCGAACAAACCATGAATATAAAAATTTCAGGAGAATTATGCCCTTTTTTGATTGTTATTGTGAGCATAGTTGATTCTAAGTACCTTTTGGAGTTTGAAATAAAATTCAGATATTTCTTTTTATTTATTTATACACTCCTCTTTGCACTACATTTAACAAGGCGGAATCTTCTCGTTAATTACGTCATAATTGCTTCCTCATTCCATGAGGTCTACTCTCGAGGCAACAATGGTAGTCGAAACAGGCTGTTGTTACTTCCGGTCACAGTATGGTCTGGTTAAGATGTGTGAATTGTTACACAGGTCAGGACCCTCTAAAATCAGAGTTGCCTGATTGAGCGATATTTCGCCGTTTGGACTACATAAACAGAGATTTTGCGACCTATTTTTAAAGAATTGCGATCTATTTTTTAAGAATTGCGACTATCGCCATTTAGGCGACATAGAAAAACTAACGCAATCGTTTTTAAGGTTCACTATAACCGAAGCGAGGGTTCAGTATAAACAGAAAATAATATTAATGTACTTTTTAATGTATGCGGGTCGGAACCAATGATTTAGGTTCAATATAGCCGAATGTTCACTATAACCGAGTTCACTATATATATATATATATATATATATATATATATATATTATTTTAGTAGGTTATTTTACGACGCTTTATCAACAGCTTAGGATATTTAGCGTCTGAATGAGATGAAGGTGATAATGCCAGTGAACTGAGTCCGGGGTCCAGCACCGAAAGTTAACCAGCATTTGCTCATATTGGGTTGAGGGAAAACCCCGGAAAAACCCTCAACCAGGTAACTTGCCCCGACCGGGAATCGAACCCGGGCCACCTGGTTTCGCGGCCAGACGCGCTGACCGTTACTCCACAGGTGTGGGAGTTCACTATATCCAGAGCTGACTGTATATAGTGCGATTTCGTGTCTCTTCTGGAATTTGTAACAGGACACTACGGATTTAGCCTAATGTATATACATAAGCATGAAGACTTTCTTTCAGACGGGATACCTTGCCGTAGCCCTGTTAGATCCAGATCCCATCACCAAACGAAGAGTATACCATATACCACAGGACCCGAATGAATGAATGAATGAATGAATGAATGAATGAATGAATGAATGAATGAATGAATGAATGAATGAAGATGATAATGCCAGCGAAATGAGTTCAGGGTCCAGCGCTGATTTCACCCAGCATTTGCTTGTAATCGGTTGGGCGAAAAGCCGAAAAAATCTCAACCAGGTAACTTGTCCCACCTGCGCGTTTCACGATCAAACATGCTGTTATAGCCAGTGCCAGCGTTTCTGGCGTGTGTCCTTAAGTAAAAAGCCAGTCAGTGAGCACTTGTTGCCAATGCAGCTGAGAACGGTACCACCCAAATACACGTCACGTCAGCAATCTGCCAATCAGTCTTATTGTCAGTCTTATTGTCCACTGACTGCGGTAATGGCAAGATACTTGCACTTCGCGCTTCTGGAGTGTGTCTTTCAGTACTTTACCCAATCAGTGGCATCTGTTGCCACTTCGGCTGAGAGAGATGCCACCTCCTAAATAGGAGTCACGTCAGCAGTCTGCCATTCACAGTTGTCAGCTTTTTCGCTCACACACTGCGACTCGCTCTCAACGTTCCCACTACTTATTTCACACGCCAGAAACGGTGGTTTACTCCATAGCGGTGAACCATTGAAAGGAAATGTGAGGCTAACATTAAGTGATTACATGGGTTCCAAGCCTGTTGGCTACCGTATTTATCTCGCTCCGATTTTCGTTGTTCCGTTTGAAGGATCGTAAGAGAATTTTGAAGGGGAGAGTCGAAAATGGACCTAACCTAATGACTACCACAAGAACCGGAGTCCAAAGCTCTTAAATCCTATATCAGCATCGGAGACCCGTACTATCTCCAAGACTTTACCTCAGTCTCATAGGCGGAGAGAGAACCCTTTCCTTGGGGGGGGGGCAAACTATAGAATCCCCATATAACGGAGTTATGGGAGACATCATTTATCTCCTCCCTCCGTTATAACTTGACACAATCACGAAGCTTGAATTTATGAGGGTATCAGGAACAATAGACTGTGCAGGTACTACTTCGCATTATCTGTAATGAGGCGATAGTACGATCCTAGTGGTTAGCAACTATCTATAGATGCATATTTACTACATAATGGGCTTCGTGACTGTACAGTATATACTAGATTGTGGCTTGACCGTGGTACAGTATATCGGAATAGGATCATTTAATAACGATATTTTCAGCGGTATGTTTCTTACAGAGTTACATCCATATCTGCGATGTTTCGGACCGAGTTGTATGGGGCTTGAACTGTAGATCTACTACAAATTATAATAAGGCATAACTTAAAACAATCTCCCTCTTTTTCTCCCTCGTACAGAAACACGTGCATACATCAATGAAACTACGTAGTAACAGTGCTAACAGAAACTTTTTTGTATGAAGTTTACCTTCCTGAAGATATATGAAATGTAAACTCTAATTATTTTATTTAATCTCGTCTTTAAGTTTACACATTATACCGGGTCACTTTTCTTTTTTCTGCATTGTTGTGCAGTATGTTATTCATATTTCTCCAAGTGGCGGCCTGAACACCTGCAGACTTCTAACACATGAGAGTACAGGCTGTTACAAAATAAACATTAGTGCTTCCATTCCTCAAATGAGGTATAGAAATTCTTATACATTTAGAAATTTAAAATAAATGCTATAGTCCACACACATGATCTGAAGACATTAATTAATCAATTTCAGCACAGAAACGTAATCATAAACAAAAGCAAAAAAAAAAAAAAAAGTCTTTTGAATTCAATATTTTCTAACATTAATAAAAAAAAAAGAGTTCAGACAAGTTTGGGGAGCCAGTGCCCCCCTCCCCCCGCCATAACTCCGCCTATGCTCAGTCTGCTTTAACTATTGTAGATAATAAATGAAATGAGGGGGACGAGGAAGGTTTCGTTGGAATGACAGAAGAAAACAGAAGTAGCCACGCCTATGACTCTTTTTTTAGTTGGCTATTTAACGGAGCTTTATCAACTACTTAGACTATTTAGCGTCGATGCAATTTGTGATATCGAGATAGTATTTGGCGAGGTGACGCCGAGGATTCGCCATACATTACCAGACATTCGCCTTACGGTTGAGAAAAACCTCTGAAAAACCCAACCAGGTAATCAGCCCGAGCGGTGATCGAACCCAAGCCCGAGCGCAACTCCGTAGTAGCCATTCTACTTTATTTTATTCGCCACATTATTTCACAAGAACCAGGCCGGGAGTCGAGGTCAGGCGCTACAGACACGGCTTTTATCGCTCTTATAAGTCCATTGACTACAACTGGATTTCAATCTGAAGAATAACAGTCATCCTATCACCGAGGACGGCTCACTACCGGCATTTGCAATAAGCATTTGTAATAAACATGAAGCAGTTCTCACAACCCTCGGTAGATGGCAAGAGCTTACATAAACTTTCACTCGTTCGACAAGTCGCTTGACGCCTTGCTGAGTCCGTGGCTATCAACGGATTCTGATGCCTTGAATGCAATAACACTGTAAGAGGATACAAAACATAGCTCCTGTTTGTCCATCATCATCATCATCATCACACTATTATTATTATTATTATTATTATTATTATTATTATTATTATTATTGTCGTTATTTCATATACGAGTACGTTTTCATTCTTAACTCTTAATAATAACTCTTTAATAATAATTTTTAATCACATAACTTAATGTTCGTCCTCAGCACAAGACATTGCAACCTCGGTTTTAGTCCACGTGGATTAGACAATTAGGTGTCATTTAATAATGGAAGCAGCTTATTGATTGCAATATTGAAATTGAGGCGAGTGATTGGAGCGGCGACATACAGAATGTTGGAAATGTCCGTTTTTTTATACAAAAAAGACGATGAAGATATTGGTACTAGTATGATACGAAATTGTCCGGTTTCGATTGAAAATACTGATTTTACCA
Source organism: Periplaneta americana (assembly GCF_040183065.1). Lineage (NCBI taxonomy): Eukaryota > Metazoa > Arthropoda > Insecta > Blattodea > Blattidae > Periplaneta > Periplaneta americana. The sequence goes on from NC_091120.1 coordinate 143,636,101, forward strand.
TAATGTTTCTCATGGAAATGACCGAATTAGAATAATAACAGTAACATATTCTAAAAGATACCTCCTAAACATACCGAAACCGTAAAAAACTTAATTTTATTTTCAGTGGAAATGACTAGTTTTCGTCGCAACCTCCACAACTTTCTTTCCACCATTATTGACTCATCGATGTATCACATTCGAGGGCATCATACCAGAAGGGCGTATCAAAAAATGCAAGGTTATTGAAATATTTTAATGGAACCTATTTATGTTTGGAAACAATTGTTCCAGAATTACAATGGGCATGAGGAAGAATCAAAGAACATCTTACGTAGACAAGAAAAGAAAAAAAATAATTCCACCTTCTGTGGCTCTAAAACTTCGTCTCCACATTAAACATTTAACAACAACATTGTGAATTTAACATGTATATCGAAATTTAAAGTCTCAATTGACTTAACATGTTAACTGAGTATGTTGAAGTTAACACTTTTAAAATGTTGGCGTGTTTTCCAGCAGTGATGGAAAACATGTCAAGTCAATTCACTTGCTCGTGCAATGTCGCTACAATTCGGCAAAGTTCGTACAGTTTCCATAGCATCTAACTTCCGATTATGTGACGCGTAACTAGGAGCATCTCTTGATAATTTTTATACGGTCCTTGGTGTTGGCTGTAAGTTGTTCGAAGTAGTGGAGTGGACGAAAGAATATACCGTTAGAATAAAATTGATTAACCCACTGATGGAAAAGCCTTGTTTGTGGGATGTGGCTGCAAAATAATACAGAGACAAACCAAAGAAGGCCGACTGTTTTAGAGAACTGAAATTATTATTTAACTGTTCTCGAGAACACAATAGAGAATTTTTGCATCCTCGTCGTACGCTAAACGTCAATGCTATGTTGACGTCAGTATGTTCGTATTTGGTGACGTATGTTAACATTCGTAAAACTTCGGAAAGAAGCACACTATATTAGCCGCTCCTTTAACATTTGTCATGTCATAGCTCCTATGACAGTCAATTAATCGTGCTGTAATTTTTTATATTCAGGTGAAATGGCTGCTCTTAATTGTGTGTCTTCCTTTGATATGACAGAAAATATTTTTTGCAGCACTACATTATTAAAATCGTGTTCTGACATTCTCAGAAAGTTTTTGAATCCAAATCGATCTTCAACTTTAAGCTCGTTTAGAATGTCTTCTGCATTGTGTCTTTTACTAAGATATTGCCGCATCCACATTCTCATTTCTTCCTTTTCAAGGCCTTGTAACAAGCTATAGAGGCAATTACAAAAGCCAAATCATAATCTCATCCATTGTCCAAGGTTTGAAAATAAGAAACTAGGCTATCTACATTAAAATCTCATAGACTGTTTATGGTGGACTACGCAAAGAAAGTAAAGTCTAACATGTTTAACAGTGTGAACGAAGTGTTAAATAAAATTAGCATTAATGTGTTCAATCAACATGTTGGGATGTTAACAGTAAACAGTTTAACAAAGGGGCATAAAATACTATTTGACCACACCAAGGTCATTAACAAATCAAGCCACTACTGGGAACGTACAATCAAGGAGGCCATAGAGATTAAGCTGGAGAAAAACAACTTTAGCAGGGACGGTGGACTACAGCTCAGTCAGGAATGGACACCGGTCTTGGACCAGCTTAGGCCCTCTTACAATCAAGGTCATGAAGATCACGGACCGAGGACGGCAACCGATTCCAACCGGCGGAACAGGGCTCGCCGCCCGCCAAACTTCACACAGGAATCCCGGGAGGGGCGGAGCTTACGAGGAATGACAATTCCCGGCCCCGGATTGGCCGATCCGCCAACCAACCCGTTTCACCTGAGACAGCCTAACATCTATATAACCTTCGACTTTCTGTTCGGACATCTCCTCGCCCCGTTCCGTGATCACTTGATCAAATCTCAGTTCCCCTCGCGTATGTTGTACCTAAGAGGTTACGTCCAATTTCGGCTTACTCTTCAAAATTTTCTAGAGCTCCTTCAGTGGAGCAGCGTAACCCGGAATGAGATTAGTGGCCAACAGGCTTGGAGCTCACATATTTAGTTTTGTACAGCCCCCAATCCCTTGCAAGGACGCGTTTTGCGTACCTTTTAAATTTGTCCTCCCAATTCTCTTTCGATTTTTCGATTCGGACATCAGTCTCGCGTATGTGGTACCTAAGAGGTTACGTCCAATTTCGGCATCCCCTTCAAAATTTTCTAGAGCTCCTTCACTGGACCTGCCTAACCCGGAGTGAGACTAGTGGCCAACAGGCTTGGAGCTCACATATTTAGTTTTGTACAGACCCCAACCCCTTGCAAGGACGCGTTTTGCGTACCTTTTAAATTTGTCCTCCCAATTCTCTTTCGATTTTTCGATTTTTTTTTTTTTTTTCGATTTCGGACATCAGTGGCCAACAGGCTTGGAGCTCACATATTTAGTTTTGTACAGCCCCCAACCCCTTGCAAGGACGCGTTTTGCGTACCTTTTAAATTTATCCTCCCAATTCTCTTTCGATTTTTCGATTCGGACATCACTTCCCTGAAGATGGCTGCAGAGATAGCAGTCGAAAGCTTGGAGCATTCCAAAATCCTAACTCGGCTGATATCCCGCGAAAACATATTAGCGAACCAACGCCGAGAAAGCCTCAAATCATACAGTTTAACATTTAACATGTTGTTGTTAAATGTTTATTAGTGGAGATCAGCCTTAATGTAAACTTGCAGATTTGTTGATACGTCCTTAAGACATGATGCTTTCAATGTGGTGAAATAAAAACTAGTCATCTCTTTATATCGTTAATCATTTGACTATAGAAACCTTACTTTCTTTACAGATTTTTTAACTTATCCGAGAAAATCTCAGAGATGAACATCAACTTGAGTGATGTCAGTATGCTGATGTGTGCAAGTTGCACTGAATACATGATACCGCCAATTAAGACCTGCGAGTGGGGGCATAGCATCTGTCACGGATGCAGAGTTCTCGAGGAGAGCTGCCCAGAATGTGACCAGGAGCTTACGAACGTCAGAAACCACCACCTCGAAGAGCTTGCCAGAATATCACATTTCCCCTGTTCCAATTCCAGGTACGGTTGTCAGGAAAACCTTCCAATGAATATGATCTTAGAACATCAGAGATTGTGTCCAGTGAGTACCCTCTGCCCACATGCACTGATACCAGCTGACAGTTGCAATTGGAGGGGATCTATTTCCGGTGTCAGAAATCATCTTGAAACGGTTCACAGAGATGAAATTTGTAATGTAAATGGTGTGTTTTTTGGTGAAGTACCAGATATGAAGGAACATGGGCTGTATTTCAAAGTTATGTCAGCTTTCAACGAGCTGTTTTTCTGCCTTTGGGATACCGTGCCAATTTCACGGTACAGATACAGAATGTTTTACATAGGGCCAAAAAGATTTTCTAGCAATTTCATAAATAAACTAACACTGAAATCACAAGATGGCGCCATACATGATTCATGGTACCGCAAGATCTTGCCCGTGACAAATCCCACAACTTCACATCTGGTAAGATCTGTTTGTATCCCCTACAGTAATCTCAGTACCAAGAAAATGGCCTATCCTGACAAAACTATGCCATTCAGTGTGAAAATTTTCAGGGCTCCAGAAGAGTAAGATGATGTCATGGTATCTCAACATTTTGACAATATTAATAATAATAATAATATTGTAGCATTGTAATCTATATATTAAGCTTCTCTTTTATTTTAATTATTAAATTAAAAAAAATATATGTCTAAGTTTTAAATATGGAATAAGAGAATGCATATCCTGGGAATTTCAAATTTAATTTCATTACATTATTAACATTTCGAAATTTGTGTATTTCGAAAATATTTTAAAAGTATTTTACGAAGAATCATTTCATATTAGATGCTATGAATGCTATTTTATTCCATTAACGTTAATGCAATAGTTGAAACTAACACTTTTTTTAGTTGTTATTAATAGTTTTACTCCATAATACAACATTTGTAAAGAAGCAGTAACCTGTAAGGAATTATTTCATTAGTGTTATTACAGTCAAGTTTATTACCTATTAATATACTACTATTTTTATGTCACAAGCATACTAACAAGAGATAATAAATTAATATTTATACATAACTGTAGTTCTGTTATCTGTAGATTGTAAGAACTTAATTTGGATATGTTTTTATACATTTGTTTAAATGTGATACTGATTTGTTTTTAAATTAATATACATGACATTACTATGTCCTTTAATAATACATGTACCTAAAAATTTGTGAATCTAGCAATATTTTAGTATCAGTCTACTAAAACCATTTGTATTATCTTTCAGTTGCAGATAAAATTTTCATTATGACGTGAAAATCACAACCTAAATATAACAACAAAACATGTTGTTGCACATTATGTTTTATAGATTATTAACACATTTTTAGAATAATTTACTACCATAGAAGGAAAGAAAGAAACGGGTGTCCACCAGTTAGGTTCATCCGGCAATGATTTTCGTCCGCATATCAATGCGCTGCAAGTGGTCGGAAGACATCTGTTTTACGCGGAAAATTAGACGGACAGCTGTGATTTTTATTAAAATATATCGTCGAATCTATTTCGAATTGCTTGACACAAAATATTAACTTATTTTTTTTACGATTGTGTTTTTGTTCTATTTACAGGTATTGTTGTTAAGCCTTGAAAGTTAGAATTCCCACATAGAAACTTGTTGCTAGGGAAACCGTTCTTCATAACATAAAACTATACTGAAATAGACGCATTACAGTGCACTTATTGTTATATAGTTACCATTACAGTGCAGTTTTGCGAAGACTTTGGAATAATATTGCTCTAAATTTTCAATGTAATATAGGCCTATATTGTTTTTGAAATTTTAAAAATGTGATCAATACAAATTTAAAAACGAGCAAAGCCTCGATATTTCAGTATTGGTGCACATTTATGACTATTTAATGATACACTTAGGTGAAATTTGAATTTTCTTAACCGTATGAGAGAGATTTAAAAAATGTGTACACATAAAATCATGCTGCATGTAAGTAGCCTCTTTATAAAATGCCATCTTATTTGATGGATTATTATAGAAATTATTAATATTTTTTGTAAATTTCAGTAGTATTTTGAATTTTTCTCCTATAATAATCAAAATGTTGTCTAAAATTTTCTCCATACACCTTTCAAACTCTCTGAAACATGACTTCCTATTTACTTGTTTCAGGTTATTCTTCAAGTGTTAAGAATATTTCATATAGTCAAATATAGAAACAAGTAAAATTTGTGATGTCTAGCGCAAACAAACATTTTCCCCAAAAATCTTGAGGTTTAAGGAAAATCCTGATAAGTTTTGTTAAGCACACCTTTAAGAAGACCTGCAAAAAAATTTGTAGACTACATAGTACAAAATTTGGAGGAGTATAATGTTGAGTAAAACATTGTGTAAGAAAAATGAAACTGGAGAAAACTGAATTTAAAAGCTTAAAGAGCCACTCAAAGTCTGCAGACTTCAAATTAAATATCGGCCGAAACAGTTGATCGAAGCTGCCTATCAACATGGAAATTTGTGAGGAGGTTTCTCTAAAATTCTATTACACAAATCATAAAATTTCGATTTAAACAAATTAATGCAATTTATCTTCTCATAATGAGCGATCTGATTATTTTATAAACTACTAGTGGCTTGTGCAGCAAATACTAAAAAATTAAGTCCGTAAGAAGTTCAAATAAAAATTGTTCAGATTTATTTTCAATGAAGAATACCAGAAGTTGTTTCCATAATAGTGAAACATACTCCCTCTGAAAGTTTTTTTTTATGCCAAATACTTTTCCTTGAACCTATCCGTCTTCAGTTCTTGAGTTTCAATGCGAAATCGCAAGAAACAATGTCAGGACGATCAGCGAGTTTTTCATGTGGGAGTAATGCAGTAGCTATTTCAGGTCATTGCGGATTGTAGGTGAAAGTTAAGAAAATGTAAGGTTTGTCATGCTTTGAACAAAAGACTTAGCATCTTGGTATAGCTGCTTCATGTTTCGTGAACTACCTTGAAATGTAGAGGGCAGAATCATTTTTTTTTCACTAAGAGATCTTGCTGAGGTGATCAAGAGATAAAATAAGAGATAAAATCTTGCAGGCCTCTTATTTTATCAGTAAGTAATATCTTTTGGTTTTTTCTTAGGAATTGTAATTTTTGCGTTTCCTCCAGACAATACTGATCTACCAAATACTGCTGGATTAATTTGTTGTTGTTGTTTTCTAATGCCAGGCGTTTGACAATAAAGTCATTTGACCTCTTGCATTCCAATATTTTTCAAAGATATTATCATGGCCAACCACTGAAGCACAGATTTTGAGTTGTTCCGAATCCATTTCTTGGTTTGAGTTTCGTGGATTAATTTGTCTAACATTGAATGTTATCCCGTATATTTTCTGCAATATAGGGTGTTGTGAGAAATCTGTTGCTGAGATGCGGAAAATGAGGCGAATGATATGTCAGAGTTGTAGAATCTTATATGCGCCCTAAATAAAATTGTCCATCGCCAATCGTTAGCAGTTTGTGTTTCATTCGTTGCTGATTGCGGAAAATAAACTTACTCATCACGGTAGCAAGATGTGAAATGGCATGCTATTTTCCCTACAACAAAATATGCTTGGCAGTGATCACAAATCTAATCGATTAAACCAAAGAAATATGAAATTAATTTTGATGTAGCTTAAAGACGCACCTAAAATAGGAAGCATTACTCAATTACCACCAAGGAAAATTAGAGAATCAGACATATAAATATCTATATCACACTGCCATTAAATATATGAATAAGACCCACACTACCTGATTAATAACTGTAAAAGTATTTCATTTTTAATAACAATATTGTTACCTTACGTAAGTTTTATAGTTTTCAGTAACATATATAGCCGTTACTCAGTAAATTATAGAAATGAAGTTCTAATATAAAATATTCTTTCTCTGCGTCTACTTACTTAAAGCCTCAAAAGGTTTCACTTTCATATCATCAGTATATTATTATGTGTTGCATTAACTATAATAATATTTAATTTTTAATGGTAATAATGTCATCAAACATTCTTAAGTTATGTAGTTCTTAATATCCATTACACATCTGTACTCGGAAAACTACAGACCAGAGAATCAGACCTGTAAATTATTTTTTATACGTTATCAAAAAATTACACAAATAAAGATCGACATATTGGCATTATGATGTGAAAGAATCTGAGCCATCTGAACTCTATGTCAGCAATCCTGTAGGTCATGGCCTTCGTGTAATAGTCTATTGTTTATTGTAGTGTGTGTTTTGTTTTATTCTGAAATGCAATTAATTAGTTCTCAAAACTGACGAAAGATGGATTTTTGAAAAAAGGAAAATGATGTTGGAAAATTGACATTTCACTGAAAACTACTATTTTTCTGAAAAACTTTGGCTTCCAAGCTTCAAAATAAGGGGTCATTTATTAAAATGCGTTCAGCCGTTTTCTCGTAATTTCCATTACCAGTTGAAATTATATATAGATTCTACCTATCGTTCATTCACCACTAAACTATTTGATTACACAAAATAAATTTATCTTAGCATTTGAAGAATAAAGTAAGTAGCAAGTTATGTTTCAAAGAGTTTCAAAGTTATGTGAAGCCAACGTCAGGAAAACATTTTGATTATTGTAGAAGAAATAGTGACTTTACAAAATAAGATGTTATTTAAATTTACAAAAATTTTAATAATTCATATCATTTTGGACCAAATGAGATGAAATTTTGTACAGAAACTATTTATATGAAGCATGATATTTGTACAAATTTTCAAAGGTCTATCTCAAACGATGAATCCTGCGCCTGCTAAATTCGTTCATTAAATATCAACCGTGAGTTGTAACATTCACAAACTTGAATGGGCAGGAAATTCTTAAGCACACCTATGTGCACCTAATTTTGTCAGGTATCGTTAAACGTTACTTTGGGCTATATGAGGAAAAGAAGAAATACTTCTACCTCGTCCTACAAATGTTATAGATTAACGTTTTTCCAGAAACCTGAATAAAGTTACGGAATTTCGGAAAAGTAAAGCTAGTAGGTCAATAAAAAAATTTCTAGGTAAAGAATTTTTCGACCTGAGCACTTTTGAAAGTCTGAATAAAAAATTATATGCTTTAATCATTTAAAATTTCAAAGTTTTCAACAGAAAAAAATCACGAAAAAGTCAAATAATCGCATTACAATGGTAAAAGTTGGTAGGTTGATTTTGCTGACGCACTACGAACGAAATAATAAGATTTTTATTCAGATTTTGTTACTTTTTACATTCTTGGACATCGGACAGTTATCGGCGAACTCACAGGCCCGTTTAAAACAATTTCGTAAAAGGATTTTTTTCGCGTTAAACATGTGTCTTCCGACCACTATGCGGCGCTTGGATGTTACTTATTGTTTTAATAACTTACTTGACTGAAGTAAGTATAAATAATCACGTGGTGCTCACCACTACATTAGATAATCGAAGTGTTCACTCTCTGCTCTTAAATATGCGACAATTCCGTTGAAAAGACTGCGTGAAAATAGGCCTACGTGAAGTTCATTTTGTTGTATTGCTGTAAAAATAGCTTCACAAATATTACCTTTAAATCCTCCCATTCACGTGTTGTTTTGTAAAGTTTTGTTTAATAGAAACTAACAAATATAAGTCACAGGGACTTAGATCTAGGGATTTAAGAGGCCACAAACAATTACGAAATCGATTATCAGCTACTGTGAATCTCGGCGGCTGACCCTGAAGGCTCCGGAAACATAGTAAGAGCAGATTCGGCTGTTTCGATCAACCGAACCGGCGGACACGCGTTACTTAAAAACTGTACATGTATTACGAAGGACTATAGGAATAATACTTAATTTTCCATGTCCAATGAAAATGCTATTTTATATATTTTAAATAGGCTCAATTGTTTGTTTCTTTCCTAGAATACAAGCTACACTCTGATCAAATTATTATAGTCAATTTTCAATTTACATGTGTACTGCAATCACAATGCGCGAAAAACTACTAAATTTGAATAAAGAAGTCTTATTACTACATTCTTATTTTGGCAATTCTTTTTAAATGGTATAAAATACAGTATAAATTCTACTCATATGCCATTTAAAACATTACTTTTATTATCGTTTCGTTTTATTTGGTTCATTATGATTTCTTCAAATTAATGCTATAGAAATCTCCTTACTCCATATGAGCCAACTAGTACGCATCTGTCTCCAATATTACGGTATTACGACGAAAGGAAATACATATGATTACGGAAACAACAAATTGTATCACGGCAAATATATACAGAGTGGAAGGGGATCTATTATATTAATTCACAGAGCTAGAAGATGAAGTCAATGCGAACAAGTTTATCAAGCAAGTTTTTTGATACGTCCAATAGTTTTGAGTATAGGAAATGTAACGTGTTACAACGCTGGAACGCTCCTTGTGGTCATTGCTCCGCAGTAGGGAGTGAGAGTAACTGCAATCATCCACTCCGGAAAATTTGTGAGAAGAGAATGTAAACAAAAACGTCTCATCAGATACGTTTCAATCAAATTGCTGTACATTCGTAACATTTAACACATTATTTAACATTACTGTAAATTTAATTTATTTTCTAAATTAATTCATTTATTTCTTTAAATATAATATCTTAATGAAGATTGAGTTACATAATGTGTATTCGTAATAAAGTTATTTTAAGTTTACATCAAATTTAAAGGTACCTTTAATGGAAGTAGTTTTGTTTTATAGGAATATAGGCCTACATAAAGAATGTTAAAAACCAAGCAATTTTCGTAATTCATTGATTCAATAATTTATGATTCCATCTACAGTAATTTGATCGAAATGTATCTGATGAGACGTTTTTGTTTACATTCTCCTCTCACAAGTCTTGCGGACTGGATGATTGAAGTTACGCTCACCCCACTGCGGAGCAATGACCTCAAAGAGCGTAGCAGTGTTACAACACGTTACATTTAGTATTATCAAAACTATTGGACGTATCAAAGAACTTGTTTGACAAAATTAGTTCGTAATTACTTCATTTCTTACCATTGTGAATTAATGTAGGCTAATAGGTTCCATTCCACTCTGTATATGAAGGGTTTCCAGACGTGACTATCCCACAATACCACAAAAATTCAGTTCTTTATCTTAATCTATGCTGCGGTAAGCATCAATAACTGTTCCCTTAATTGCTCAAGGCTGCAATTGGAAGGAGTTACGCAATAATAGACCAAACGCCAAAAACCTGTTTCGAGATAATGGCCATTGAAATAAATGTTTTTTTTTTAAACATTATATACAAGAAGTATTATAGCATTCATACTATTACAAAAAAATAGCACAAATAATAACCTAAAAAGGCTAACCGATTTTTAATAAGAGACCAACAGTTGAATTAATATTTCAAAGCAAAATAAATAAATTGATTTTATGCAATAAACGAATTTTTGCTTATAAATCGCAGCAAAATTCAGATATCGCACTCTTGATTTTTTTCCGAGTTAAATTAGCCTGCCATTAACAGATTTGTGCAAATATCTAATTTTTTTCAAATTGTCGGTTGGTCTATTATTGCGAAACTCCGTCCAATTGTGATATTAAGTTTGACAGTATATGAATTTAACAGTTCATAGTTGAATACCTCTGAAGCTATTTCATGTGGATTAGTCATGTCTAGTTTGAAATACTTCATGTACTCGTATCTTCCGAAAAGATGAGGAAAACTGAGTAAATAAATTTTCAATTGACACTGAATTCCTTAAAGATCAGAAAAGTTATGGATATTTCACATACAAAAAATGTTTCATATTCGTTTCTTGAATATTTTATTAAAATATTTCCAGAATTGGTTTATGAATACGAACATGACAGAATTAAAGAAGAATTTGCAGTTTATCACTGCGAGATACTTCCTAAATACTTTATAAATAGATCCAGAATAGATGCAAATAAAGCCAAAACATCACATTTCAAATATGAAAGTCAACATGAAACATAAAATAAAATTATGCATGCAGTACCAAGTGTTCCCCACAATGACTTTCTCTAGGTGCTCTGAGAAAACATTAAGATACAATTCAGACCTACATTAAACACATGAACACTGAACTCACTCCTTACCCAGACATCAAGTTTCCATCACAAGAAGGATATGCTTCAAGGAAACAGCTATTAGATGCAAAATATGCCACAAAACATTATTTTTCGCAGAAGAGTAGCATTTTACGTGTAATTAGATATAATGAGGTTTCAAATCTGACTTTTCCAGAGGGCAGTACGCGAACTATGGGATTATTAATAACCTACATAAAAGGTTGGCATCTCTGTTTTACAAATAAGTTTAAATAATATTTTAATGCAGCGATATTTACAGATTAAATAAAAAAGCGCATTTAAAAAATATCTTTTTAATAATAATAATAATAATAATAATAATAATAATAATAATAATAATAATAGTTTTATTTTCCCTGGCAGAGTTAAGGCCATCAGGCCTTCTCTTCCACTCAACCAGGATCAAATCTTTTGTCCTACAGTAAATAAATAATTTGTTTGTGAGAACTTGTTCTCTCTAAATATATAAGATACTACCTCACGTTTGGTAGCAGTCAAATGCCATAATATTATCAAGACTATAATAATATGATCGGATGTTGCCAATATTTCTACTGTATTTCTTGTACAGAGTCTTTCATAAGTAACGGGTCTATCAAAAAATAAAATATTTTGGACAATTTTTTGAAATGATGTTCATCCCCGTGAGAAAGAACCCTTCTCGGTGCCGTACAGTCGATTTGGAAACAAACACCCCCTTCCCACACCGCCAGAGGAAGCTACTTATCCATTTGATACCAACTTAAAATGACCTGTAGCATGGCCTTCTATACGCCAAGGATAATGGCACACGGCCATGCCTATACACATTGTTGTGATAGACTGGAATGATAAAATGCCACGCAGCCGCTTAACGTTATTGCAGAAGAGCAAATTTACTGCCTGGTTTGAACTTGGAAACAGTGTCGCTTAAATTAAGCGTTTACTACGTAGAAAGAAGTGTTTCCAGGCAGGTGGATCGGTCGCACAAGCCCAATCCGTTGGCCTCCGCGGTCACCTTATTTGACTCCCCTGGACGTCTTTTTCTGGGGATTCATCAAGGATCGTGTCTATGCGACTAAGGCAAGCACCATTCCTGAATTAGTGAGACGAATTGAACACACGATGCAAATGGTTACGCTTGCTCACCAGAGTCCATGAAGAGTTGATACGTTGCTTACATTTATGAATTTAGCAGAACGGAATACATTTTGAAAATTGTATACCATAATTTGTAAACAATTTAAACTGTTTTTACATTTATGTGTTTTAATAAAGGTTTAAAACACTAATCATTATTTCGTTTAACAGCTCTGGCGGCGAGGGGAGGGGGTGTTTGTTTCTAAGTCGACTGTACAGCACCGGGAAGGGTTCTTTCTCGTGAGGATGAACATCATTGCAAAAGATTATCCAAAATAGTTCATTTTTCGATAGACTCGTTACTTATGAAAGACCCTGTATTTTAAGTTACATAAAACATTATATTTCTTATGAATGTACACAACATCCAAAATGTATTGTATTGTGTAGAAAGATAAATAAACTATTTAATTTGTGTTCAGTGCATTCCAATATTTAAAACACAAATTGTAATATTAGGCCTACAGTTCCTAACCTTTCATATACAGGTGGAAGTGATATAAATGTGTAGATTGAAAGGGGCCACAGAATACATTACAAATAATTAAGAACTATGAGTCTCATATTATGCGATTTGTAATTAAGTGCATTATAGATAAATCAAAACCTCTAGTGAGATTACTGTTGATAAAAATATTCGTTTGGGACTAATATGGTAGAGTAATAGAATTATTTGTTGTAACTCATCCAAAGAATAAGCTGTTAAAATCTGTACATTTATATTACTTCCATCTTGCATAAAGCAAACTTCACACTATTATCTGTGCATTTCGAACTGGAGGATCAAGGTCACGTACAAAGGTACAAAAATACAAACCACGCACAAGTCACTGAACTGAAACATGTGAACTGAAGCACTAGTAATTCCGGCTGTCCCACGTGACTTTAATTGAGGATAATGGTCCAGGATTGGGGTAAGCACACGTGGCGAATGCAGTCCATTCCACTTGTACGTTAGTCATATGATATAGACCAGTCACATGCAACAAAATTTTAGGAAATATCAACGAATCATGAATCTTTGCATCGATAATTGTGCATTTTACTACATTATCGCTCAGTAACAAATTATTTCATGTACCCTCTTCATCAGGTATATAAAGCGTGTGCAGTGAAAACAAGCCCTAGATTCAAACAACAGATTTTACCAAATAACAAATAAGGGAATAAAAATTAATTCAAGTGGTTAAGCCTCAAACATCGAAATGAATGGAAGATATTGTCGTTCCTGCAATAACTCCTACGTGCAAAATATAGAATTGAATGAATGAATGCATATATTTGTCTTTAAGCAATATACCTTTTGGTGAGGCGGCACTTCATATTATTAGTAGGGGAGAGTCGGGTAGTATCGGACAGCGGGTAATATCGGACAGTGAGTTTCTTTCATCTACCACACGATGATAGTACCTGATTGACATGGTTACGTTTCTGTGATGTCGCATAGACAAACGTAACCATGTCATTCAGATACTACCATATGGTGGCAGATGAAAGAAACGCACTGTCCGATATTACCCGATGTCCGATACTACCCGACTCTCCCCTATACAGTGCCGTCTCACCGTTTTACACGCTTCTAATACAAGTAATTTAGGACATTACTTATTTTTAATTTATTATTGCAATTCTTCCACTAGTCTTTTCTTGTCTGTCATCAATTATTCCTCTACTTTACTCCTAACCCATCATTATACCAAAAATACTGTAACCCCCCTCCTGTATGACACATTTCCCCTCACTCTACATCTCTAATTATTTGCACTTTTCACTACTCACTTTTCCACATTGCTACTTTTTAGGTCTTAGTTTTCTTTTCTCACAATTTATTTCCCCTCCACACCATTTCCTTAAGTCATACATTTTTTTTCACCTTGTTTTCCCCTCTTCCTTCATCACTGCTCCCTGAAATATCTCCTACTTGCGTTACTCTTCTTCTCATCAGCCTCGATTTAGATCTTAGTTCCTTCACCCGCATCGGAGTTGCTCCACTATTTCCATTCGCTTGCATTGAGGTCCTGTTTCTTCTTCAGTTGACGTCACTGCCTGCTCTCCGGAAATTTTCGCTGAGTTTGACACGTTTGCATTTGACTCGCGTACACTCTCCACTTGTGTCACTACCTCGCCTTTAGATACGATATTCTTGATTTTTTCTTTCAAAATTTTTCTTTTCCTTTCCTTTTCTTCTGAGCCTACAATTGGTTCCTTTAACGTTACTAAGCACTCCTCTACACTAAAAACAAATTGTTTATCTTAATTTTGTCCTTGATGAGTTTCGCGAATGGTCCATTTTTTCGTGCTGCTTTAAGAAAAGGGATTAAAACTCTTCTTCTACTTCTCACTTCGTAGCTCCAGTCGTTATCTATTCTTATCGTTATAAAATATAAAATTAAAAAAAAATTATTCATCCTATGGCAACCGTACATAGGGGATTCTGAATTCTTATATTTTCGAAAGAAAGAAATATAACTACATATGGGAGATTTTATTATTTGTTGTATCACTATTTAAGTTATTTAATAGAGTAAAAATGTGAAAATCGATAAATATGTAACATAGGAGTTACTGCAGAAACAACGACGATATATTGTATTATATTATATGTTATATTGTGTTATTTATTACAATCTCCAGCACCACTTCTAATTTATATTAATTTGGTAAGTATGTTGACAGTCATAGCCGCAGTTACCACTGTTTTCGAAATTCCTACTTTATTTTTAGTTTTGGGTTGGGGATATCAGTTGAGAGTCCTCAAGCTGGTATTTCACTCAATACGATACCCAAGGTGAAAATTTAATTAAATCTTGCCGCTTATCCTCGATGACCTCACAGAACGCAGGAAGTTAAAATGCATAATAAATTTATAATCATTGTCTGTATGTCTATTGAGATCGCCTTTTCCACCTAAACTACAGAAACGAAGCTGTGTTGGAGAGATTGAATGAAAAAGAATGATGCTGAAACTGATTAAAGAGGAAAAGGAATTGGTTGGGTCACTGGCTGAGAAGAAACTACATTCTGAAGAATGCATTGGAAGGAATGGTGAATGGGAGAAGAGTTCGGGTCAGAAGAAAATATCAGATGATAGACGACATTAAGTGAAGACTCCACTGAAAATCATGAAAATTTTTTCAAAATTTTTTTAGCTATTTCACTTATTCAGAATTTATATTTTCATACCACAAATGGATTCAGCTCAATTCTGATTAAAAATACTCGTATGTTTACACTTTTTAAATTAAGGCTGGAAGGGGACGTGGAATTTAAAGAGCTGTCAAAATTGTTTTTCTTCGAAGAATTCTTTTTTAAAATTTCTGATTACAAATCTAGTAACTTTTTGTTGGCTCCCTGAAGTTACTAGATGAATATAGCGGAGGACAATATTAATTTACATAAATATTCATTTTATTTTCAAATCTATTTTTCTGTGTTCATTTTTGTTGATTCAACACCAACTTTCTTATGCCAAATATTAATCAATCTGGATTAAATTTTTACTGCAAGTATTTATGAGGTGTTTCTATGCATTTATTTTGTGAGAAATGCTGCTAGTTTATTTTATTAATATTTTTCTTAAGAAAAAATATTAATAAAATAAACTAGCAGCATTAAGAAAAATATTTCTATGCATTTATTTTGTGAGAAATGCTGCTAGTTTATTTTATTAATATTTTTCTTAAGACAAAATATTAATAAAATAAACTAGCAGCATTAAGAAAAATATTAATAAAATAAACTAGCAGCATTTCTCACAAGAAAAAATATTAATAAAATAATCTAGCAGCATTAAGAAAAATATTAATAAAATAAACTAGCAGCATTTCTCACAAAATAAATGTATAGAAACATGCAGCTACCTCATAAATACTTGCAGTAAAAATTTCATCCAGATTGATTAATATTTGGCATAAGAAAGTTGGTGTTGAATGAACAAAAATGAACACAGAAAAATAGATTTGAAAATAAAATGAATATTTATGTAAATTAATATTGTCCTCCGCTATATTCATATAGTAACTTCAGGGAGCCAACAAAAAGTTACTAGATTTGTAATCAGAAATTTTAAAAAAGAATTCTTCGATGAAAAACAATTTTGACAGCTCTTTAAATTCCACGTCCCCTTCCAGCCTTAATTTAAAAAGTGTAAACATACGAGTATTTGTAATCAGAATTGAGCTGAATCCATTTGGGGTATGAAAATATAAATTCTGAATAAGTGAAATAGCTAAAAAATTTTGGAAAAATTTTCATGATTTTCAGTGGAGTCTTCCCTTAAGATATATGGATCATATGAGGAGACAAAGAGGAAGGCAGAAAATAGGAAAAACTGGAGAATGCTGGGTTGCAGTGATGGATGGGTGGATGGATGGATGAATGAATGAATGAATGAGGAAAATGGAAAGAAAAATATTTAAAAGTTACGTGGAAACGCATCCTTGCAGGGTAATTGGGGCTAAGGAAAGCGTTTATGTGAGCTCCAAGCCTATTCGGCGCTTTCCTCCGTTCCATGTGAAGAAATATTAGAGAATTTTGAAGAGGAAAGCTAAAAATGAACGTAACTCTTGGATTCCTTCATTCACAGCTGCTTCTCTGTTCGGTTCATGTGAATATGGTGACTGACTATTAATCAGTGTTGCCAATAAAGGAACAAGAAATCCCCCCATATCATATTAAAAATCTCCTAAAATTCAGAGAAACCCCCTAAATTTTTGTAATTTGTGCTTGAAAAAACGCAACATAAAAATTAGAAAATGTGGTGATACATACATAATTGAATAGAAAAAATATTCATACACTGACATCCATACTCACAGTACAATCCTGTATGCCCTTGAACTGGAAGACGATTTCTTGAGAATTTGATTTTTAAGTGTTCACGCTTGCATTAGTTGCACACTGTGTTCAAATGGCATTCAAAGAAAAAAGGAAAATTATGTTAAAAATATTCAAATCTCTGTTATACTTATTCCATTGTTGAAAGGTAAGTTAATATCGACTTACGTTACAGAGTTGATATTAAATTTATACGTGGTAGTACAAAAAAGAACCATTTAATTTCTTATGTGCACGGATTTTTAATTATTAAAATAAGATATTTATTCCAAAGGTACATATCCTTGATAATGTTTTTTAAACAAGTTCATAGGCCCAAAATAGTAATCCCAATATACTATAAACATACATTATTTTAAATTAATGATTTAATTTCTTTGGATTTCTCATAATTCGTCCTCGCATTACGAACTAGTTGACTCCTGATGCATCTGGACAACATTGTATTGCATTTTGCAAGTATTCTACACTGAAAGTCCATAACACTTGCGTCTTGCTGAGAGCCGACTTTTACTCGGGCACACAGAGTGCAGACAATTAGTTTCAAACTAAAAATGTTATTCGCAACTGCTCACTTGACTGGCAATTGTTGCGTATAATATTTAATATAAAATGAAATCTAATTAAGAATACATATATGTAGAATATAAAAGAAATGAAGATCAGTTGTATCAAAAGCATAAATTTAGATTGGGGAAATTGTTTAACTGCATTTTACTGCAGACACTATTGTTGTGTAAATCATGACTTAAACAAGACAAGAAGAATGCGTGTGCAACGCGGCGATGAGCAGGAGAGAGCGTCATAATATTATACAATATATAATACGAGTAGAGAGCAAGTGAGAAAACATGTTTGCAAGATGCGATAGGTACAGGTCAAGGAGAGGATTCATGTCATGATATTCAATGTTCAATTACACAACACAGTAGTTTCACTGTGATTAATTTTAAAAATAAATCCTAATGATGTAGTTCAGGAAAACACCCCCCCAAAAAAAACATATTAAAAAAAGTGTTTTCCCCCAAATTTAGGGGGAAAACCCCCAAGTTGGCAACGCTGCTACTGATATTTGTAGGATATATTACTCCCGTTGGGAAGCAGTTTTAACGGTTTTAGTATGTTATTTTACGACGCTTTACCAACAACATCTTAGGTTATTTAGCGTCTGAATGAGATGAAAGAGATAATGCCGATGAAATGAGTCCGGGATCCAGCACCAAAAGTTACCCAGCATTTGCTCACATTGGGTTGAGGGAAAACCCCGGAAAAACCTCAACCAAGTAACTTGTCCCCACTGAGAATTGAACCCGGGCCACCTGGTTTCGCGGCTAGATCCACTAACCGTTACTCCATAGGTTTGGATCATTTTTAACGGTCTAGTAACGGTATATATAATTTTAGCTCCGTATTCGGTTTTTAAATTTTGATCGTCTAAATAAACGAATTGTGGTTACGAAAGCAATGACACCAAAAAAACTGTTTATGTTAAATTATTGCTCAGCTTTCTCTCTGGCAACTTTATTTCGAAAAATTTCAACAAAAATATTGATCCATTGGGGTTGTTGAACATTCGGGAAATATGATTCTGGAAGGCAATTCGGTAAAACCGTCGGGAACGAAGTCCGACAAGTGGCTTTGGCGGCATTAGTGAATCGGATGTTTACGGTGGGACATCCTGCCTAACTCTTCATAGAGCCATAATCCAAATTTGAAAACTCTCAGCACTCCAAAGACATCACTCCAGCCTATTGTTAACTATTGCAGATGATAGATGAAATAAAGGAGAGGTGTAGAGTATTGATGGAATGGATGATGTGAACGGAAGTTCTCCCAGATTCCTAGAAAAACAATCTGCAGGGTCTGCTTTGTTCACCAGAAATTCCACCACAATCTTGCCGGAGATCGAACCCGGACATCTTAAACATCGAGCCACAGACGCAGAGGAAATCTACTAAATGATGGTATTGTTATAAAGATATTGCGAATAATAACTTATATATTAATTTCTCCCTGAATAACACAACACCATGCGATGCTCTGGAATGAAAGGCACAGGTGTTAATAAAGACTAGAGAGAGGAATTTAGGCAAAAACCTATTTTTTTTCCTTGATACATACAGGCTTGACATTTAATATTTACATTTTTTCATGGAAATATAAGTATAAATAAATGAGTTTTATAGTGCCTAAAAATGCCTATTTCGACGTTAGTGCTTTTTTTTTAGTTTTTTTTTTAATTTTTGCATCATTTTTCGTAACTATTTACTGTTTTTTAACACCCTGTACCGTTTACATTTCAAGACGGATAACAACAACTCCTTCCTAGCAGTGAACAACACAATAGAGAAGTACCTACGGGCCACCCCTTCTCATTCTTACAATCTTTCAATCCTAAAATTCCAACTTTCAGTCGGCCTTGGTAGCGTAGCCGGTATAGCGCTGGCTTTCTGTGCTCGAGGTCGCGCGTTCGATCCCGGCCTAGGTCAATGGCATTTAAGTGTGCTTAAATGCGACAGGTTCATGTCAGCAGATTTACTAGCATGCAAAAGAACTCCAGCGGGACAAATTATTATGATTATGATTATTATTATTATTATTATTATTATTATTATTATTATTATTATTATTATTATTATTATTATTATATCTTCCTCTGTCTGTCAGTAATTTAACACAAACTCGCTGGGCTGTACCCGAATAAGCATTCTCTTACATTCCAAGACAGATAACAACCCCTTCCTTTTTTCCCGTCATTTGTAAGTAATGAGCCACAATGGTGCTGATAATCTACTGTGAAGCAAACTATGGAAATGTGATTGGTGAATGAAAAACACTAACTTAAAGACAGAACGTCTTCATTTTGTGTATGCATGCGTACCTTGTAAAATGCGAAATGTGTGGAAGTTTCTATTAATCTTAAAATTTTGCATTAAATGTTTAATCTTATATTAGTGACATTGTTTAACGAAAAAGCCTATTTTTTATGTTATAGAGACTAAATAAAGAAGTTTAAGAACCTAATTTAGGCGTCTAAAACGCCTTTTAGGGCCTAAAATTCCACTCCCTAGTAATGACATAAAGTACAAGTATCAGTGAACTGAATATAATGAAAAGAACAAAGAAAATCTTATTATTAAGAGTTGCGATCAAATAAAATATGTACTTGTGTGTTTGAACAGAAATCGAAATTAAAGAATTTTGTTAATAATTTGGAAGAAATATTTAGGTGCTACAGTCACTGATGATGGAAGAAATAACACATAAATTAAAGAACGTCTAAAGAAAAGAAAATATGCAATATCAACTTTTCATCAGATATTATGTGATAAAAATTTACTAAAAAAACTAAACATAAAATTTATAAATCAATTGTTAGAGTACAACTTTTGTATGTTTCAGAATCTTGAGAATTAAAAATATATTTAAAAAATAAGCTTTTTGGCATTGGAAGTGGACTACTGGAAAAGATCAGCAAGAATTTCAAGAAGAGATAGAGTAAGGAATTATGTTGTTGTTGTTTAGTCAACTGTCCGAAGACAGGTCTGAACGTCACAAGTGAAACCAAGAAGGCATCATCTATGAGGCAACTCTGTGCTCGTAATCCACGCAATCCTCTCTCTCTTCACTCAGTCGTCTCTGAGGCCGTTCTGTCCACTCTCCGTCCTATCAATCCACTCTGTACTCTCACCAAATACCTTACTATAACAATACCGGACAGCTGTATACTAGCAGCATTGACGTGAGTGCGAAATGTCGCGGACCTGACATCTAGCGGAGAGGTGTGGTATTACGACCACAAATACAAATATTAACTTAACGAGAATCGGACTATTGTTTAAAACGTGAGATACTAATGTGGAATAATATACGAGACACTTAAGAAATGTTGAAAAGTATTTACTGTACATTATTATCTTATATCAAAGCTGCATATTATGAGAAATATTGCATATTTCGTATTACTAATCGTAATTAGGGTACTTTTTTCTTTGCTTTAGTGAGACAAAATTAATTCTGACATTAAGAATGAATTTACAATAACGCGTTGTATAGCCTACGGATTGCTGACAGCTGCAAAGATAAAATTGATTGTAATCTGACGCTTTTAATAATTAGTAAAGGCATGTGGACAACAATAAAACTTAATTTGATAAAATCTTAAAATTTCCAATACATTTTAACTTATTTTCATTTATTAGGCCAAAATAAAAAAAGCTAATTTTATTTCCATTATAGTAACTTACAGCTTGCTTCGCGGATTTCGGTACACCCTGCCGCTTAGACAGCAGCACCTGCACCGTTCGCGCTAGCTGTCCGGTATTATTATAGTACTTAAGGTACTTACTCTCATTGCACTCTATGTCCACTCTCTGGGATAGAGTGGCCTTTCTCCCTCCATTGCATACATCGCCGACTACTTACATATTACACTAATCAGACTTCAGATGTATACCAACAATAATTGTTATTCGTCTGACACATATCGTCAAGTGATATGTACTGCCTGATAACAGATATACATATATACATATAACCTCAATCAGAAGATAAGGAATTATGTTAATAAGAGATAAAATGGAAGTTAAGAACAACATTGTAGAAGATAAATCAACAAGACAACTAATATGGTATGGGCACGTGATGCGAATGAATGAAGATGGATGGCATATGATTGGATTTCATCAAGGAGAAGGAAGAGAGGAAAACAAAAGACAACCTTTTAAGATTCTGTTGTTCATCCTTTGCGGCAAACATTGATGAACTGGTTAGAAGTAAACAGTGCAAAAAAGTTACTACTGTAACAGAAAAGGTGTTAAACAAGCTTATTTGATTTGTTATCATCAGCAAATAATGTCAGTAAAATTAACAGAAGTCGCCACTGTAATAAAGCCACATTAGGGAAGTTTGTGGTGTCATGAGTACATGAATGCGTAATAGCTCCGCAAAGAGTAGGTGGAGGTAAATCCGCCATCCCCTCTTTCGCTTAAGGTTGGGCATCGCTGCGCCAGACCACCGTGGCGGTGTATTATTACCAGGGAACGGATTTATATGGACTAAAAATATATGAAATATGTAAATATATATGTAGTTATTTTTACCAAAATATGGAATTCAATATGGATTTTTACCAAAATATGGAATTAAATATGGACTTAAAATTATAAAAAAAATGACTATGTACGTTAAATATTGGTACATTTTAATCAAACTAAACAAAAAATATAATGGACGTACCTTATCTTCCAATGTAGTTTCAACAAAACACAATTTTTATTGTCTGTTACCATAACAATAGGTTACAAACATTTCTTTCAAGTGCTGAAAAGTGAATCTTCTTCTATTGTCTCTGAGGATAGATTTATACTGACTAAAAGAGCGTTCGACGTCACAAGAAGTAACTGGTACATAATTCAATTTCACAATGTCTGCTGGGGATAAGTCCAAGTTAATCTTCACTGTTGATTCACCACTCATCACAGCAACAACCTTTTGTAGTTCTTCATATCCAGGGTTTTTTGAAAGTACAGTGTCCACCTTAGCTCTTACTGCATCTGCAACTTTACCTCTACCACGATTCAGTTGTTCCACAGTACTATTTATAATTTCAAAACTTTCAGATAGTGAAAGGTGCCTATTTTGGAGACTTTTGAGCGTTTTTATGATGCATGAAAATGTATGCTGAATGTGAGCTAAGTCATTCTTCACACTTATGTCACAGGTAACTGTTTTCGCAGTATCAATTGAGACTGCATCTTCAGAGTCCAATGCAAGGAGAACATTGTTAATAGAGTCTATATGTTCGGCATAATATTCAACTGCTTCTAGCCATGTACCCCATCTAGTTAAAATTGGCTTTGGTGGCAATGGAATTTCAGGGTACATTTCTTTCAACACGTTAACTCTACTGGGAGCTTTGAGAAATACTTTTTTCACTGATGAAATCAACAAATCTACTTTAGGGAAATTGTCTCTGACCACTTCTGCCACACGATGAAATGCATGCGCCACACAAGTAAAATGAGTCAATTTAGGATATACAACAGATAATGCTTGTCCAGCTTTGACCATATAAGGGGCAGCATCGCTAATAAAGAATAACACATTATCGTACATAATACCCTTTGGCCACAGGATACCCATAGCTTCGTTGAACAGTTTAACTATAGTTTTGTTATTGCACTTTTCTAGAACATCACAATGTAAAAGAATTCGTTCAGAATATTGTTCACTTAACAAACCGATAACTACATTACCAACAAGTCTACCTTCTTTGTCGGGAGTCTCATCAATGGAAACCCAAATTGAACTATCTTTAATTTCATCTCTTATCTTCTGTATTGTCTCATCGTAGATGGATGGAGCATACGTCTTCCTAAGTGTTGACTCATCCGGGATTGTATGTTGAGTATATTTTTCAAGGAATTCCCTGAAGACCTTATTCTTTAGTTTGTAGAGAGGAATATCAGCAGAGATGAGAGAACGGCACAGGTCGATGTTAAACTCAGATCTTACATTCGATGTTGTTGGTTGTGTTAAAAACAATTGTCTCTGCTTGGAATTTAGTTGTTTGTTGGCCTGATGTTTACTAGTTGTAATGTGTTGTTGCACCAGGAACTTTTGTGTAGATGATACTGCACACTGACACAAATTACAAAATAATATTTTATTGTCAGTTGATAAACCATCTTCTTTAAATTCTGAAATGTAACTTGTTAGTTTTGATTTTAAATTGACTGAATGACGTACTTTTGGCATATTTACCGTCTTTATAGTATGATTTACAAAACTGAACCTATGTGTACTCTGACTGGCATTTAACTGTTGAGCTGCACAACTGAAGTCTGTTAAAAATTTTAAATTAAATTAATACAGTTTTGTAACTTACTTTCCCATTGTTGATAGGACTGCTAATTTTCAAATAACTCTGATGTTAAAGGGATTACTGAACATGTGTTTAAATCTCTATTGTTGAAATGTATTTTTAAAAGTTAATGGAATTTTGTTTTGTTTTATTGTTAAACCTAATATAATATGGACTGTTTTATATGAAATATGGAAAATATATGGAAATTAACGAAAATATGTACTAAACTCTAAAATATGGAAAAATATGGAAAATAAAAGTAGGATTTTTCAACCCTACACATTGTGAAACATAAAGATAATGCAAAATATAAATTATATTAGCTTTATAAGTAAATATGTATTTACATATAAATCCTTTCCCTGATTATTACGTATGTAAGTGAAGAAATATATAATAATTATTTCTAACGTAAAATCAAGTCCCTTTGGTCTACTTATTTCTGTAAGTTGAGGAACTGACTTGGATAAAAATGATATAATAAAGAAATGGAGAAACGGGACAGAAAAAGAAATAAATGTGACAGCAATGAATACTTAACTATTGTAATAATTCCAATAATACAATATAATAGTCCACACCTGTGGAGTAACGGTTAGCACGTCTGACCGCGAAACCAGGTGGCCCGGGTTCAATTCCCGTTCGGGGCTAGTTACCTGGTTGAGGTTTTTTCCGGGGTTTTCCCTCAACCCAATATGAGCAAATGCTGGGAAACTTTCGGTGCTGGACCCCGGACTCATTTCACCGGCATTATCACCTTCAACTCATTCAGACGCTAAATAACCTAAGATGCTGTTGGTAAAGCGTCGTAAAATAACCTACTAAAACAAAAAAAACAATATAATAACACGTCACCGAGTCTTACAGCAAGATCTCTGCCCCCCCCCCGTGTGATATTTTTCAACTGATTATGTCTGATGCTCGATAGAGGGTAGCACAGTCAACCAGTTGCGCTACTTCTCCGACAGATGGCAGACCCATGGCGAAAATAGCGAAAAGAGAGACGATGACTACGAAGTACTGTAAGATTGGATCGGAGCACTCGATTGGATCTTCTTAATGTTTATAATAATTTCGTGTGACATACAGATACTAAGACTTTATTTCATCCTTGGATCCCAATGCTTAATATTTCCCCGTGTGAATCTCACGTGATCCAGAACAACAATTTGGACAAACTCACGCTAAAGGAGAGCGGCCATTTTCCGTGTCAAAGAATATACCGTAATATTAAATGGAATCCAAAACATACGTTATAGTACTAATACACAGCATAAAGTTATTTAAAAAATGATATTCAAGGTTGACAGTACTGCTATTATAAAACCACAAGAAAAAATATTAGTACGATACTTCAATAATATTGAATCGACGGTTATATTCTAAGATGGAAGAAAAGTTGGAAGAAGAGCAGTTTGGCTTCAGGAAGGAAAAGGCATGAGAGATGCAATTGGACTGCTACGAACGATCGGCGAAAGATATCTATAGAAGAATAAAGAAGTGTATGTGTATTTGTGGACCTAGAAAAGGTGTTTCACAGAGTAGATTGGAATAAATTGATAGGGATCATAAAGAAAATTGGCGTGAATTGAAAAGAGAGGAGACTATTCAGTGTTCAGTAATCTTTATATGCAACACCGAGTCAAAGTCAGGATAGGAGGAAGAAATGTCAGAAGGAAGTGAAATAGGAAGAGGAGTATGACAAGGATGCCCTTTATCACCTACTCTGTTCAACACCTACTTGCAGTATTTAGTGAAGAACTGTTTCCAGAACATGGGAGGAGTGATAGTAGGACGAAGAAGAATGGAATATATAAGATTTGCTGATGAAATGGCATTGTTAGCAAAAGAGATGATGCTAACTAAGGGATATGCTACTGGAGCTAAATGACAGCTGCGAGCAGTATGGAATGAAGATAAATGTAAATAAGACGAAGAACCTGGTTGTCGGAAGAAAAATAAAGAAGGTAAACATGCGAATTCGAAATAAGACAGTAGAGCAAGTGGACAGCTTCAAATACTTGAGGTGTAGGGTACTATAAGCAGTAACATGAGCTGCTGCGAGGATGCCAAAAGGAGAATAGCAATGGCAAAGAAAGCTTTTAATAGAAAAAGGAGCGTCTTTTGCGGATCTGTGGAGAAAGAACTAAGGAAGCGCCTAATGCAGTGCTTTGTGTGGAGTGTAGCATTTTATGGAGCAGAAACATGGACTTTACGACAAAATCAAGAGAAGCGACTAGAAGCATTTGAAATGTGGATAAGGAGAAGAATGGAGCGTGTGAAATGGACAGACAGAATAAGAAACGAAGCTGTGTTGGAAAGAGTGGATGAAGAAAGAATGATGCTGAAACTGATCAGGAAGAGGAAAAGGAATTGGCTGAGTTACTGGTTGAGAAGAAACTACCTTCTGAAGGATACACTTGAAGGAATGGTGAACGGGAGTAGAGTTCGGGGCAGAATAAGATATCAGATGATAGATGGCAGTAAATATATGGATCATATAGGGAGACTAAGAGGAAGCCAGAATATAGGACTGGAGAATACTGAGTTTCCAGTGAAAGACCTGTCCTTGGGCAGAACAATATGAATGAATGAATGAATGACTTCAATAATAATCAGCATCACTATTCTCGTAGATAATGTTGGCAATTTGCCTGTTTTAAATTATTTTATGTGATGCTAATAAATCATATCGTTAACACATACACTTTGTCAATATTTTACATCTAATAACTTCCACATATCGTTTATTTTTAACCCGAAAAACATTAAGTTATTAGTATACAGAAATAATATAAAGATTTAATGGCACATTTGGGTGGCAACACTGCTCACAAAAACTGCATAAAGTTCAATGAAACCCATGCTGAAGTGCTGTGACTGCAAGAAAGAAAAAAATCTATTCACACGTACGCAGTTATTTAAAACCAGCAAGAAAAAGTTGCAAGCAATTGTTCGGAAGCCACAAATTTCCGCACAGTACTGACGTCGCAATAAGCGACTTGCTCACTGCAGTACTTCCTAGGCCAGTGTTTCTCAAACTTTGGTCCGCGGGCCACCTGTGGTCCTCGAGATCTGCCCTTGTGGTCCTTCAAAAAGGACAGAAGAAAAAATGAAATTCAAACGAATTGCGTATGACACTATAGTTGAAAATCTCTGAGTTTGAAAATGACACATGTCAATTGCCTTTCACTTTTTCTCCCAGTACTGACATTTTATTAAATTTATTACCCTACTCGTCTACCGACTTCCCACTCTACTCTCAACAACAAAAGAGGGATTTAAAGCACTATGAACGTGGCGTTTCTCGCCATCTTTTCCCTGCACATCGGTTGATGATATGTGGCTAAGTACATTGGCATATCTTTCGGATGTATTCTCAAAACTAATCGAACTAAATCTCTGTCTACAAGGTAATTCTTTGACTGTTCTCAATGCGCATGAGAAAATATAAGAGTTCGAGAGAAAACTTGGTTTGTGGGTCAGTTGCGTAAAACAGAGGATTTGTCCACCATTTCCAGCTAGAATTTTTTTTGGTTGAAAATTATTTCGTTATTGGAAAAGAATTATGCAGTGATATAGCCTACTCTGTTCGCATTTTGAAATTCTGAGGTCACAATTTGAAACTTATTTTCCAAGTAAATATGATGAATTTTCATGGGTTCGTGATCCCTTTCATTGCGATATTGAAAGTAACAAACTTTTATTAAGTGAAAGAGAACAGTTAATTGAACTCTCGAATGACACCGGACTTAAAATGAAATTCCAAGCGGAAGGTATGGTTAATTTGTGGACCCCGTCACAAGTGAAAAGAGAATATAGTGAACTGTGCAATGGTGCTTTATAGATTATAATTAAGTTTGCTTCTACGTATCTGTGTGAGGAAAGGGTTTTCATCACTAACTCTAATAAAAACAAAGTACAGAGAGCGACTCAATGTACGTGACGATTCCGACTTAAGCTTACCAGGATACACCAAAATATATAACAATTGTAGAAGAATCGGCAGGCTCATCCATCTCATTAATGTGAGTACCAACATTAATTTATTTCGTTTAGTTAATAAGTTAAAGATTATCTGAACTCTAATAGCCTTGAATTATTAAAAAAAAACAACAATGAATTTTCTTATAATAACATTAACTTAATTAGTTAATAATATAAAATTACTTGAATTAAATTAATTTTAATTAATTAATTCTGTTTTAAAATACAAGTAGACTCGTATTAAAATATGCTACAAAAATGATACATTTTCTTTCGAAGGGAACAAGTGTCAGGTGGTCCGCGGAACTGCTCTGTCTTAAAAAAGTGGTCCCCACTTCTGAAAAGTTTGAGAAACGCTGTCCTAGAGCTACTGCTGTGCTGCTAAAGTAGGAATGTGTAAGTGTAACGATCCTATCGTGACTTCACTCATGCTGACGATATAATTACGTTCAGATCTGCACATATGAAAGCGTGTTGTTAGGCTGAACCACTCACTATACGAAGAAACTGTAACAATATATTAATGTATAATATTGCATTTCGCATCTTCGGTTGTAACTTAACAAAGTACTGAGTCGTCTAGATTCAAATCCCTCCATAATCCTCAAACATGATTTTATAGGAAATGCAATTTTTTTATATTTCCATGAAAAAATCGGGTTGTTTCCAGAATATATGGTTTATGAACATTATTAGGTGTCAAGATGAGTTTTAGAAAAAGAATTTGAATATCATTAAAAGAGCTGGATAGGCATTTAAATTTCATACATAGTGAGTTTTGTTCCTAAATTGGTGAGATAGAGGGCTTTGAAACTTAACTATGGTTAAAGGTTCAGAATATAGTGGAGACTGAAATTCAAAGAATATGTGAGAAAAATAAAAGAAGTGAATTAATGACGTGGTTTACGGACAAAATTTCAACACAAATGAATCCAACTTTTTGTCGTCATAGGGTAAACTAGGGTCTGTTGGACAGTCGGGCATGTTGGACACTCTGTACTTTAACGTGTTACCTCGCCACTTGTGGGCACCACATTCTGCTAGAATGTCAATGACGGAAATAGCCACGAGTGGGGCTACTTCCGTCATTGACTTCTAGCAGAATGTGGTGCCCACAAGTGGCGAGGTAACACGTTAAAGTACAGAGTGTCCAACATGCCCGACTGTCCAACAGACCCCAGTTTACCCTATTATCAAATAAACTAAATTTTCTGTATGGTTGGAAACACAAAATTTACACGTTTAATAAGATGACATCTTGAGCTCCTT
Source organism: Periplaneta americana (assembly GCF_040183065.1). Taxonomy (NCBI): domain Eukaryota; kingdom Metazoa; phylum Arthropoda; class Insecta; order Blattodea; family Blattidae; genus Periplaneta; species Periplaneta americana. The sequence goes on from NC_091120.1 coordinate 143,665,339, forward strand.
CACAAGCACAATCGTTATAAACAGTCTCAGAGTTAATTTTTTTTTTTTCATTTTTTTATATTACATGAGTTTTAGTTCTGTATATAAAAAAGTTTACAGGATTGAAATTTCAAATGCCAATTGGCTGTAGCTTTGAAACGTGTCTGGGTTGTATTCTTCTAATCAAATAGACTTAAAGGTACATGATTTAAAACATCCTGAACTCTACCTTTTTTCAAACGTAAACAACCAAGAAAGGAATTTCGATATACAGAAATTAGGGAACGTATATACGAATAACGAATGTTGTATTTACTAAATGTTAATCTTATCTTTATTTTGTGTACACGAGTAGTCTTTACTGTAGAACACTTGGAATTGTAGAATAAAATTATCTTGTATGTCTTTAGACTATTACACTTTTACTACGTCATACTACTTTTCACCAATAAAACGGTACGAAAGGACGTCTTTCAACCAATCATGGCTGCTTATCGCACAATTTTATCGCGCCCCTAGCATTTGTTTAATGTTATCGCTTCCCTAGCATTTTTTAATTTTTATCGCTTCCCTAGCATTTGTTTCTTTGTTTGCCAACATTTCAAACTGCACTGGTCTGAACGTCAAAAAACAGAAAATTACAAACCACTCCAGTCGATGCACAGCACTTTGAAATATGATTCGCATTGGCACTCAAGAACAAGAATAATTAAAGATCACTGGTCATAGCTATGCATCTTCCCTGAAACCATATTTACAAATAAATTATAGAACACCATTCGGAAATCCTGAATAAGTTGAGGAATACACCATGTACATCAACGAGTTCCACTTATTTTACTCACACGTCCAATATAACATCAACCGAACCACCAACCACCAAAACATTCAAATTTGAAAATCGTACTTTCAATAATTGTTCCTTTTAAAATTATTCACGTTTATTTTTTATTTCATCATCCTTAATTAAAACTTTTCTTGTTTATTTCATCATCCCTAATTAAAACTTTTCTAACACTTGTTTATATGAGCTTCGTGTCTGTATATATACTAGACTGTGATAGAACTACGAGTTATAGAAAAACTACTATAGACAAATTATACACATTTTGTTAAGGATATAAATTAACTCGAGATATCGAAAATTCGTAGTACAGAACTTTGACTTGTGGAAGCTCGACTGTATAACATTACATTATACATATCGTCGTTGTTCCTGCAGTAACTCCTATGTGACATATTTATCGATTTTCAGATTTTTGCTCTATTAAATAACTTAAATAGTGATACAGCAAATAATAAAATCTCTTATATGTAATTATATTTCTTCGTTTCGAAAATGTAAGAATTCGCATCTCCTATGTACGGCTGCCATTGGATGAATAAATGTGTTTTTCTTCCTACTGAAAAATTTCATATTTTGCACATAGGAGTTATTGCAGGAACAACGACGATATATCACTGTCAATAAACAATTTGTGTCAGGTCTAATGTACGATTTATTAAGAATACAATCATAAAGACTACTATTTACATACTTGTGACATAAATGCCGTACGTCGAACGTTATGAGGTTTTTCTACTAGTGATTCACGAAGGAAAGTCTTAATATGATTTCTAAGTAAAAATGTTCATAGTAACAAGGGTCAAACTCCGAAATAGTGAGACATTAAGTCTGAATATTACTTGCACTACTTTCAAACGCGCGCCACCATATGATTTCCTGTGCACTAATGACCTTGGACCAGCGTTGCCAACCATGCGGCAAATTATCGAGTTATGCGATATTTTTAACCTTGATGGGATATGCGATAACATTTATAAGATAACGCGATAATTTTCGTTAATCATATCATATCATTGCTTTCCATATGATGAAGTTATCTGTAGTATCCCACGAGAAGTCTGAGATTTCCCGATAAATCCACGAGCGAAGCGAGTGACATTCATTAGGACTATTTCGTGAATAAAATTAAAATATAACTAATATATCCCTAAAGTTCGCTCACAAATTGTTAATAATTTTATATTTACGAATACTTCACCTATTCAGATATTGTGAAGTTGAGATAGATTGAATATCGATTACTGCAATAAAGAAATTGGATGTTATTCAGTAATGCCAATTGCGAAAACGAAATACAGGTTTAACAATGTTAATTACATGTACTGCACTTTTCTCTTATTATTATAACAGAAATACGTTTTCATTATCTGCTGAAATCATAATATAATTTATACATGTTATAATATAATTACAAATAACCTGATTAATACATTAATTCAATTAAGAATTGTTGAAAACGCTGTTATCAAATCTGAATGGAGGAGTGTAATGTTTTTCAGATAGCCTACAATGAACATGAAATTAGAAGATGAAGATGTGGAAGTAGAATTTCACACTTACATTACACACTACACCGAGAACTAAGAAGTATGTAATATTGTGTGGAAACAGCTACATACCAATGCTTATGTATTCACACTACAGCGAGACATGTTGCTAAACAATGAAGCTATCTCTGTATAGATAATTAAAACACGTATTTTATTACGCCATACGGAAGGTAGTTTGATCAAAGATCTTGTATATAATATACAAGTTCTTTGGGTTTCATATGCGCTGATGTTACATAAATTTGAACATCTTACTTTCTATTAATCGTTTAATTTCATTCACGTAATAACTTACAGATTTTATAGGTTACAATTAGGTTAGGTTACCTGTGGGCGCGGGACCATGTGTCAGCTGTGCCTTATTTTGACCGCCACTCCATGCTACAGGAAAGCATTTTCCATAGATCGACAAATGCATTCTCGCTGTAGTGTGTAACGGGACTGAAGCTGCATCTACACAGTTCAATTTTCCATGTGCGTATGCATGCAGTCTGGGAAGAATATTGAAATGATCGAGTTTAAAATGTACGTTCAATTAAGATGCATGAAGATTTTGTGTCTACATGGTGCACCATTTTGAACATCGTCTTCACTGCGTAAATATATTAATTAATATTAGCAATCAGTCTTGTATTCATTGCTTGAATGCGAAAAGTTGAAAGAACAGTTTAACCATGTATATGCATCTTAATGAATTCATGCTCATCAATTTACGGGGAAACAGTTGGCGACACCGACTAAACAAAAGAACGACCATACGATAAATTGATAGCGATAAATCTAGCTGCAACAATTATCGCGATGTTTGACTGTGACTGGTTGGAATTCAAAATTTCACTACACTTCATTGATCGAAAATGGAATGACGTCATATAAACGAAATAGTCTATAATACAACGAGCTTGATAGTTTCTCGATAATTTATTGAGCTTAACGAAAGTATGTCATGATATATATTTTTTTTGACACCGAAAACAAATTAACAAATTTACAGCGAAATTAAATTTCAGTTTTAACTTTTGAATATAATCTTAAAAATACATAAACACAAAGCTATTTTACGTTAAATCATGTAATTTGCTGTGAAGAATGAAACATGTTTGTTTAGACTTACGATATGTTACGGGTAGGTACCGTATTCTGGCCCAGGGAATACTGAGATAAGATTAGTTGTTCATAGATTATATTGATGTAACGTCATGTTTGGCGCGTCACAGGTACTGTATTGTATTGGATTGTATTTATTTACATTCCATGGTGTTCACACATCGCTTCACAGCTCGAATATGGAACATGCAAGAAAAATCTTAATAGCACTACAAAGTCTTACTTATAGTCATAGTTCACTGTCTACTTGAAATATGACAGAAGAAGTTTACAGTATATATGTACTAGTACAACATAAGGAGTTAGTATCGATACTTAATACAAGACAGAAATATTCATACATGTCATGAATTCACCTACAGAATAGAAGGCGTGAAGGTATACACCGATCATGTCAACTGATGCCCATAAGAACAAGCGCGCACTTTAGAGCTCAGGACAGCGCGCTTTACAGCGGAAAGGAAAGAGACAGACGAGTGAGGTAGTATATGCCGCTTGGTCGAACTATATACAGGGATGGCCAGAGCTGATTCAATGGATAAAGAGAAGAGAACTTATTAAAACTGTAATAATAATAACCCGTGGCGCTACAGCCCGTGAAGGGCCTAGACCGACCAGTCGGCTGCTGGCCTCACGCCCACATGCAGAAGCAGAGGTGGACGATCATCCAACCAGAATGGACGTATCGTGTGGTTAGCATGATGATCCCCCCAGCCGTTACAGCTGGCGTTCGCAACCGGATTTCGCTACCTATCGTAGCTCCCCAAGTGCATCACGATGCTGAGTGGGCACCGGTCCCATACACTGGCCAAAATTTCATGAGAAAATTTCTTCCCCATGAGGACTCGAACCAGCGCGCATTCCGTAACGCGAGTCCCAGGCAGATGCCTTAGACCGCGACGCCTTATTAAAACTCTATCCATGTTAATTTTTAGATTTGTCTTAGAAGTATAAGTGCATTATAAGAATGTAAGTTTTAATTTTTAATCTCATTTTTCACAAGTTTGCTTTTTATTAAAAAGGGATATTTTCTCAACTTTTTTTATAGAAAAGTGAAATTTTCAGATATGTTTATTTAGTAGCCTTACAGGTACTGAAACAATGTTTTCGTAAATCTAATATATCGTATATAAGTATTACTGAAGATAGTATATTGAAAATTTTGAAAATGTTTGTGAGGAATTGAATTAAGAAAGCAACTACTGTTACATCATAAACAAAAGATATGTGCCTATGTGTTGTAAAAACGTCAGCTCTATAGCTTCATCAGATTTCGAAACAATAATTTTATATTCTGATGATAGGAAGTTGCGCACCATTATCACGTTAAAAACATAATGCGATAAGAGTTTTGTTATGTAATATTAGTTACAGTTAAAACATATACTTAGGTAACTTTGCTTTGTACTGTAATATTGTTTTGATTGGTTTATTGATTACTTTGATAAGGCTAAATTTACCACCAATATAAATTCCAACTTATTATGTCATATTCAGTCTCTTTCTTGGAATATCACTTTCTTTAAAAATGATGTGTTTCATTCACTTAGCACAGTATAGTTATACTGCTATGGAATTTATGTGAATATTCCTTCTTAACTCTTTATTATGTTATTAACGTTTAAACCACAACTCCAATATTAAGAAATTAGTGTTAGTACTTTCGTTTTACAGACAATATAATTATAAAATATCGAACAGAAAGAATCCATATAAAAATAACGACATAAAATTTCACGTTCCGTTTGAAGTTTGTGCACCACTGTTTTCTTAATCCAACAGGCTGCTTATTCATATACATAATCCTTCCTTCTTTCATACCTAGGGCTTGATGCCCGCGCATTACGGTCAAGGTCAGAAAAATGCGCTTGCTTTGACATCACTGGTATATACTACCAGGGAACGCTTGCATCGTATTTGTGCTGCAGTTGACGTTCTATTCAAAATTCGAAACTGTACCTCATAGACTATTCACGATGCATTCTAGTGATAAAGAGTGATACTACGATGACATTTCCTACCATTTAAATTACCTATTCATTTACTCAATTGATTTATTTTTACTGGCAAAGTTAAGGCCTTATCGGCGCGGCGTAAGACTTGCAAGCCAACATAAATCCTTGAGGTGAACTCATTCCTGTTGAATTCTGCGTGTCAAAAGTCTCAGATAAAGATAAAATATTCCAGCACGCTGATAAAAATCTGAGAACGTGATAAAATTAAGATTCGTTAAAATACAGTTTCAAAACACACGTTGGTTTCGTGGACCAAAGTCTGGGAACCGCTGCTGGGTGACTAGAGATTAAGACTCCGGCCTTTGCTTACAACTGTGTTAGTACAGTGTGGGACTGAGCATACAGGCCCTGGCCGGAGGGAAGCATTAAAAGGGGTGGTAACAAGGTAAAGATCTGACCATTCAACTATAGCAGGGAATAATACAGGGACATACCTAGATAGTAATTCGTTAATGTTTTATGAAGCTTGTACTGTAAACGTTATAAGTTCGGAAGCTGGCGATTAGGAATGTGATTTCAAGTAGCTTCGAAGTAACACTTGATGCATTCCTTTAGCATCTTTCACAGAGCCGGTGGGGGGAGTCCCGTATTTTTTATTTATTTATTTATTTATTTATTTATTTATTTATTTATTTATTTATTTATTTATTTATTTATTTAACTAGCTAGCTAGCGAGTACAAATTAAATGTATAAAACAAAAATGTTTCTAGCCAGCCTCGTGTACGGTGTGGTCTTAGCTAATAATATAACAAAATTTACAAGGACAGTTTACTAAATACAGTAAGTAACTTAATTCAAATCAATAAATAACACACAAGAGCAAAAAAAAAAAAAAAAAAAAAAGAGAGAGAGAGAGAGAAAAAACACATTTAATATAAAATGACAATCAGACAGAAGCCAGTGGTATTCAATAAAAACATGATTATAGTCGACAGAAATAAAAGGTAAAAAAATACATTTGTTAATATTATATATCATGAATAATTTTATAAATTTCTTTTTTAAAAGCTTCAATTTTAAAATATTTCAAATTTGGAAAATAGTTTGCAATTTTATTATAAAGTCTTGGGCCGAAACTAGCACTATGTTTAAGAGCTGCACTTGTATGACATTTAGGCTCAATTAATGGGAAAGTAGACTTTTGTCTTCGAGTACGATATTCAAGTCGATTAGATTTATGTTTTATTTAATTTCTGTGGTAGTAAGTTAGTAAACTATACTTATAAATTTCTTCAATAGTTAGGGGCCTAATACTTTAAAATCTATATAAATTAAATTTGTTGGGTGGTTCATATTATAGGGTAGACAAATTTTTATTAATCTTCTGTGTAATAAAATTAATGCATTAAATAAAGATGATGCTACTCCACCCCGATTTATTATACCATATTGTATTAATGATTGTACTGAAGTTAAAAATATTATTCTCAATGCCTCCTTAGTGATAAAATTTCGAAGTATTATGAATTTATACATTGTTTTTCTTATACTTGTACACATGAAATAAATTTGTTTATTCCAACGTAAATGCTGATCTATAATAATTCCTAAATATTTAACTTGTGTGGAAGGTGTTAGATGTGGGCAATTACAATAATGATTTGTTAATTCATTACATGACATATTATGCATTACTAAGTGATAATTATTCATAGGTGGAGGTAAACCTTTCATTGTTAAAGAAAATGGAATATGGGTAGTTTTATTAGGATTTAAGGACAGAAGATTAGAATCAAGCAAATTTTTTACTACTAAGTATAATAGTAGACAATTTAGTGGGGATATCAGTCCTGCGCGCTTGTAGTTTTTACCACATAGAAAACTCCCTGATACTCTTTTCTGTTAGAGGCTGGCTCAACCCAGACGCCTCAGTGCTACCGGAAGGAATAAAACAACTAAAAGCATATATATCCTCAGCGGGAATCGAGCCCGCGACCTTGTAAGTTGTAGAACAGCGTATCTTGAAAATATATTTTAAAATACTATCACAAATAATTTCCTCAATTATTTTCCCATCTAGTTTAGTGTCATACAAAAAGTGCATAATGCAATGAGAATAGATTTCCTTGTTGCTAGGTGAGTAATCGATATTACCTAGACCTACATTGCCTTAACAAAGACACGGGACTTCCCGACTTCGTTATTTCTTTCTTCTTTGAGTCGACATTTTATTCTCGAGTACGAAGCTTCATTATCACCTCAGATTTTAGTGTGATAAAATGTATATAACTGAATGATCCACTTACATTTAATGTGTGAATATTCGCAGATGAAAATTTGTTTCTGAGCAATTTTAATTAATTTAATCGGTATATTGCTATAATGTTTTACTATACAGCTGTAGAACATAACATTAAACTTCGGTAGAATCTATTAAATATCTGAATAACACAAGAGAGAAAACATTTGGATGGCGTTGAAGTCAAAGTCCAGTGCAATTATCACCAGATATAGAAAACAGCAAAACTAAGTAATATAATACACACAGAGAAGAGAAACTGATAACCAGACATCATATTATATGTAATTGTAATATTCCGTCTGCTTTCACGCATGACGTGGAAAACAAAAATTCGGATTTCGTTTCCAAGTTCTGTCCGTATGTTAAGTTTCGTGATGCATAGGCCTATATATTTTTAATATAAATATATGTTTATTACAATTATTATTACAATATATTTACAATTATTACAATCATAAAAACACAAAAATACATATTAAATGTAATAGCAACAAAGATAAATAAAAAACTATTAGATACATAAAACAAGAATGAACATGTCAAATATTTAAATAATAATTCACTCCCGTATAAGCAAACGCACGTGATCGGGAGTTCAAAACCGTAGATAAGCAGCTCAGTCTAGTACAGATCTGCAGAACTGTAGCTCCTCAGAGCGACTGCTTTACTCTCCTTTCTTAACCCACCCAGAGAATGTAAACAACTCAACGCGGAAGTCGATCATCCCCAATAGAAGTGGAGTGAGGCTGACGTCATATTTCCCCTACTTACGAGTTCTGCAGGCCTGGTCTAGTATATAGAGTCATGAAGCTCAATATGTAGGAAATATGCATCCATAGATAGTTGCTAATCACTAGGATTGCGACTATCGCCCCATTACAGACAATGCGAAATAGTACAGTCTATTATTTCTAACAGCCTCAACAACTCAAGCTTCGTAACTGTATATTATACTAGACTGTGATAAGCAGAAAGAAGAAGAAGAAGAAGAAGAAGACAAAATAAACAATTAATCTATACTAATAATAAATCTGTAGCCGAAATTTTTCTGGTAATTTTCGATTTTCCAAAAATAATTGGTCCTAACATATATAATTAACCACCCTGAAACCGAAAATAGCTTTTTTGAAATTTTTGTTTATATGTGTCTGTCTGTATGTATGTTTGTTACCTTTTCACGCGATAATGGATGAACGGATTTCGATGAAAATTGGAATATAAATTATGTTCGTTGTAACTTAGATTTTAGGTTATATGGCATTCAAAATACATTATTTAAAAGGGGGGTTATAAGGGGGCCTGAATTAAATAAATCGAAATATCTCGCTTATTATTGATTTTTGTGAAAAATGTTACGTAACAAAAGTTTCTTTAAACATAATTTGCGATAAGTTTTATTCCTTGAAAAATTTTGATAAGACTGATATTTAATGAGGTAAATGAGTTTTAAAATTAAAATAACTGCAATCTAAGGCCGTGTAATGAATTAAAAAACAAATGACTTCGTCTATAAGGGGCCTTGGACAGCAACAATCGAAAGCTATGAAAGATAGCCTACAGAGAATGTTTCTGTGTTTGTATGAAGTAATATCGGAAGCTAAATTAACCGATTTGTATAATTAATTATTTCACCATTGGAAAGTGTAGTTTCTCCAGATGGACATAATGCTATGATGTTATTACAGTAACTTCTGATATAATATAATATAATATAATATAATATAATATAATATAATATAATATAATATAATATAATATAATATAATATTAATATAAGTTATTTGAAGGGTTCAGAACCATAGTGGGCCAAGCGCCATTTACTGAAGACGTAGAAAACAAGGGTTAAAATTAAGTTATTACCATAATTCAATGGAACCATACAGCAAGTAATATAAAGTTTACACATTAAAACTAAATGATATGTCAATCTTCATTAAACTATTGCGTGTAATAACAAATAAGAAACATGTTAAAGGAATTGTCATTGCACCAAATGAGTGCTCTCTGGACCAAAATGATCGCAATTTAATTATTTAAATACAATTTAAATTAAGTAACATATTAAACGATTTATCCTTCTATCAAACACGAATGTTCCCTGGATCAAATGTCCTATTTTAATTATGTAATTACTTTATATTTATTTCTAACGGGTGCAGGGGAGCGCACGGGAACGGCTAGTATAAGCAATAAAAACAGCACAGATTACAATAGACTCTACATGATAAAGAAGAATCTCAATTATTGAAAACGTTTAGGCCTATAACCAATATTCATGTCTATATAAGACTGATACAGTATTTAGCAATTAATTATCTAACCCTATGTTAAGTTGCCTCAATAATTTCTTTAATGATCAGTTTAAATATAATCGTACTTATGTTAACTAAAACAGGGTACTGAGAAATTAATGTATTGTATAGTTTTAAGCCATTGTTGAAGCACAGTCTAGTATATACAGTCACGAAGCTCAATACGTAGTAAATATGCATCCACAGATAGTTGCTAACCACTAGGATCGCTAATATCGCCTCATTACAGACAATGCGAAATAGTATCTGCACAGTCTATTGTTCCTAGAACCCTCACAACTCTAGCTTCGTAACTGTATTAGACTGTGGTTGAAGGCATGTTTCATACAGCAACAGTTGAACTTTTGGATTCTGTAAAATGAAACAATATGTTTCTTCTCGTATTATAATTATGCCAATATGTATTGAAATTTTTCTTGTTCTTATGAAATAAAATTAATAAAGTGGGCTATATTTGTATATCTGCTGAAAACGTTAAAATCAAATAAACACGTTTAGTAGGGTAATCACTAGACTTTTTCAGACAAATTTTGATTATTCTCTTTTGTAGTAAATCCAGCGGCTTTCCTATGGATTTAGAAACACTGCCCCAACCGACAATGCCTTAATGTTACATATTTACGGTTGGCTATTGAGTCATATTTCATGATTTTGGCATGCTTTGTCCATATATCAAACGTTTTATAGCATAATAACTTAATATTTATGGTTTGTTACATATTTTATGATTTCGGCCTGCATCGTGCATGTATAAAAGTTCTAATCCATAATAATATTCTCTGAAACATGACATGTGCAGTAGTTCTGCAGTTCTTCTTATAATGAGCGTCTTCGCCTCACGTGACTCCACGTATTTACATGTTTGTGGGGAACCACAATCGTAGTTTGCTTATAGTTTTCTGTAAGACCATAAAAGCGATCAAGAATAGTTTTTCCTTCTCATCTTCTCATAATTTGTTAACGAGAAAATTCGCTACGTGGTGGCTACAGGCGTCGCAATTTTCATCTACACACCCCAATGAGACAGTCCTTCAAATTATCCTGGATTTCTTCAATTACTGCCGAACGGTAACAGGGTAAATTTCGATAAAGCGGTAAAGAATTATGGCTGCTGTGAATATTTTCGTAAAATACGAGATATTTTCCCTGGACCAAAAATATAACTCCGAAGCGTCCATAATTATTTACCGCTACGGTGAAGATTCTTTAGTTAAAGAAGTTGTTTGTGACCTAAATCCAAGTGATGCTTTGTCTATTCACAGAAGATTTTGAAAATTGAAACATTTCAGTGGGATATCGTAGCAATAAATGAATGGTAATCAGTCACTGAACTTATCTTTTATTAATGTGTCACATTGACCATTAATTTCATTGTTATTCAATTACAATCCAACTAACGATTCTGACCACAAGTGGTCATCTTCAGGTTCGAAAATAAATTACACAGTTCGCTCTAGAATATGCTATTAGGAAAGTTCAGGATAACAGAGAGGGTTTGGAATTGAACGGGTTACATCAGCTGCTTGTCTATGGGGATGGCCGGAATATGTTACGATAAAATCCACAAACGATTAGGGAAAACACGGGAATTTTACTGGAAGCAAGTAAAGCGACAGGATTGGAAGGTTAAGGCGCTTGCCTGCCAGTCTGAAGTTGCGCTCGGGCGTGGGTTCGATCCCCGCTTGTGCTGATTACCTGGTTGGGTTTTTTCCGAGATTTTCCCAAACCGTAAGGTGAAAGCTAGGTAATCTATGGCGAATCCTCGGCCTCATCTCGCCAAATATCATCTGGCTATCACCAATCTCATCGACGCTAAATAACTTCGTAGTTGATACAGCGTCGTTAAATAACCAACTTAAAAAACAATAGGTTTGGAAGTAACTCCCGAAAAGACAAAGTATATGATTATGTCTCGTGACCAGAATATTGTACGAAATGGGTTTATAAAAATTGGAAATTTATCCTTCGAAGAGGTGGAAAAAATCAAATATAAATGACACTCTAGAGGAAATTAAATGCAAATAAATATGGGAAATACCTGTTATCAGCCTATTCGGTTGAGAAGCTTTTGTCATCCAGTCTGCTCTAAAAAAAACCTGAAAGTTAGAATTTATAAAACATATATATTACCGGTTGTTCTGTATGGTTGTGAAACTTGGACTCTCACTTTGAGAGAGGAAAAGAGATTAAGTGTGTGTGAGAATAAGGTTCTTTGGGAAATATTTGGGGCTAAAAGGGATGAAGTTACAGGAGAATGGAGAAAGTTACACAACGCAGAACTGCACGCATTGCATTCTTCACCTGACATAATTAGGAACATTAAATCCAGACGTTTGAGATGGGCAAGGCATGTAGCACGTATGGGCGAATCCAGAAATGCATATAGAGTGTTAGCTGGAAGGCCGGAGGGAAAAAGACTTTTGGGAAGGCCGAGACGTAGATGGGAGGATAATATAAAAATGGATTTGAGGGAGGTGGGATATGATGGTAGAGATTGGATTAATCCTGCACAGGATAGGGACCGATGGCGGGCTTATGTGAGGGCGGCACTGAACCTGCACGTTCCTTAAAAGCCACTTGTAAGTAAGTAAGTCATGTGTCACATTGACCATTAATTCCATTGTTATTCAGTTATAATCCAACTAACGATTCTGACCACAGATGGTCATTTTCACGTTCGAAAATAAAGTACATAGTCAGCACATTAGATTTAATATACTATAGTAACATATTGATCTCAGGTTTCATTTAAATTACTCTTTTGTAAACATTTCATATTGTTTCAAATGCGGATAATTAAGATTTGCTTAAACAAGTGAATTGATTATACAACAAATTTGATTTATTCCGCGTTTACTGTTTTCCAAATTGAACAAATATATAAATATACATTATTAAAATATTACCATAAAAATCGTCTAAAATATAAAGAATAAAATATGTTTATCCTACCAAAAGAAATTTGATATTCCTTCGTAAGAACCTAAATGTTACACAACCACTGGAATAAATCATAGCCAGAGTTACGGGCCAAGGTTATAACTCTCTTTTTATAATAAATCCTGACTAGGTTATTTTGAGTTTAATAAATTTAAGAAAAAAATTAAGCAAATTATTTAGTGTTCATGTCCTTTTTTTCCTTTTTCTTAATTCAATTTTAATTTTTTTTATGATACGATATTTATTTGTCAGCCAAGTTTTCATAAAACTTAACATCTACAAAATTTTTAATATTGAGATATTGGTGTATCCTCATGTTTTAGATCACGCTGAATTCATTGGCGTGGCCGAAATTTAGCTGAACTTAATATCTGCCGACATAAAATGTCGGTAAATTGCTAGAGTTTTCACAAAAGTTAACATTTGCTGCCAATGAGTTTTAACAAAACTGAACATCTACGCAGCATTTCATTTGAGCTTAATGTTCTTCAGTTAAATTGACTTGTTTTCTCAGTTAAGAATGGTAAATAAAATTCATAGTTATGGTGGACCTTTCTATTTCTGCCTTTCAATCCACCATCACTTTAATATATTATACCTAATACCTCTCTTTAGCGTTAATAAATTCCTTTGTGCGAGATCGTGCGTATTTGCTTGGTTTCCGCACAAAACCAATCCGCGGAAAGTCTAAAATTCCTCATTCAGTATTCCCAACCTAACACACATAACAATTTCCCTCTTCTTACCTCTTAAGTGACATATTGATTTTACTGCTTTAGGCTTTTAACATATTATTTTTAGAGACGTTCAATATAGTAATAATTATAAATTGGAAACTTACCACTGCAATTTCACCTAAATTGCACTTAATTATTGTTTTTAAATATTTGCAAAAATTAAGTAAACTCTACAACTCCACTAAAGTTACTGCATTCGTGATGCATGTAACATTAAGGAAGCCGTGAAAAAATCAACAAGATTCCAGACTTATCATAGACTGGGAAAAAAAAAGACAGACGTATATCACGGTCTGCTGGAGAATAGTAAACACAGAAAACATTTTAAAGCAACAATGTTGAAGATAGATATTTTTGTTTTGCAAATTTGCCGCCATTGAACAGAAACCAAGATTGAGATTTCATTGCAACTAATTAGAAATTCCTTTTTCAGGTATGTAATAAACGATCTTCGCACAAAATAATATACGATACACGAGCGGTATGTTTTCTTTCAATTCTCGGAAATTAAAAAAGCTCAACTACGTTTCGCTTTTTCAAATTTTTCCTCGAACACGAAAACTTCAACATACCGCTCTTGTAACGCATATTACTATTACCAAATATTTCCTGATTACTTCCTATTCTTCTGTTGTAACTGAATTGCTATCTATTCTCTTCTATTCCCTCTCTTACAAAGCTTACCCTTACATTTCTCTCCTTCCTGTTGAATATTGTATATTCCTTTCATTCATTATATGCATTATTTTATTCATTATTCTCAAATCTGCCTACTCTTATTTATTCTTTTCCAAATATTTTCTCTAAATTATTTGCGTACCTTTCTATTTTCTTTTTTTAACAACACTTCTATCTTATTATTTTCCTACTATCCTCTCCTCAATTTATTTACATATTTATCCCTTTCTCTCCTCTCTCTCCCAAATTCCCTCTTTTGTTGCATTTCCCCTTATACGTATATTTGTAATATACTTATAGTATTTCTGATATTACTCACAACCCACAACAATGGTTCACATTAATTATCTCATTGACTTCATTTCACTACTCATTACTCTCTCTTTCACTTCTCATTATTTCAGTTGTTCGTTCGCTTTAATTCATTGCTTCTATGTCTATCATTACTGGGCTATTACATATTAAATCGATCAGTAAAAAACCTCGCATTTTTAATACTCTAATTTTTTCCCTATTTATACAAGGTGCTGAGGACAGTGCATTTTCAAAAATATACTATCGAAAGTCAAACGGTTTTCGTACTATTAAGCGACAAATTTAGCGTATTTTATAAAAACAAGCCTCTTTCAGCGCTCAGAACTCTGGAACCGTTTACTGCAGAACATTGAACGGGAGCTCATTTTGAAGCTGACATTTGGTATGTTATGTTAAGAAGTAATACTTATTTTTATTGTATATAGAGAGACAGATAATCTGATTTTACTTACTTTTAGGCTTTTTGCCCATTTGTAAAAATGTAAAAAATATTGAGAAAAAACCTTGCATTATTAAGAGGGATTCGGCATTGTTTGCTTAATGGCTCGGCAATAAGTTTCGAGGGTATTAAATCAATTATTTTCACACGCCTGGACTTGAACGGCGCAGTACCGCACACACTGGCCGAGAGCTGAAGATAAGCGAGCGTTGGGCGTCATTTTACTCCTGTGTTTATGAAAACTTGTGATAAAGCTAGCCCAGCTATGCGCTATTAGACGGAACATTACGTGTTTATGTCTCCTGGCCTTGCTTGTCTCGGCTAGCTTCCGCCTCACAGTCAGCTGGTTAGTTCACGCGCATACTATTTATTTTCTTTATTTGATAGTTTCAATACTTTCTTATCAACGGTACACCAGTAAAAAATGTGTGTTTATCTGTACTTTCAATGCGGAATCTAATCATATATTTAAAAAAATTTTCGTGGTCAAAGGCGTCTTAATGAAGAAAAATCTAAATTTCTCCATTTCCATAAAAAGTAAGAAAATTGTTTACATGTCAATATAAACTTTTATTTCTCAACATCAAAATAAACCATGATTTTGATCATTAGGTGAAAGGGTTTCGGAGCCACAACAGTTTAAAGTTGCTAATTTTATGAAAATACGATAAATTTAAATATTTTTAATTTAAACACTATGAAGTCCTGATGCCTCGACAAAAAAAGTTTCATTGTATTTAAAAATTGCAAGGTCAATTTTCTCTATATTTCGATCGATTTGAGCTGCAATAGCCCACTACACTCTTTACACTTTCTACTGACACTTGATACTTTCACCTCTATTCTTATTCTCTCACTTTCGTCACCCCTGGTTTTCTTACACACACTTTTTAGCACTCTTTTTCCTCACTAATTCCACCGCCATTTCTAATCAGTCTTTCAATTTGCCACTTTCTTCTAATATATTCTATCTATTCCGTCCTGACACTCACTAAAGCATCTGGCAGTTCTTCTTTCCTTTGTTTCTTCCTATCATGTCTTCTCTACATTTTAATTAATTTACTAATTAATTTATTACTTACCAACCAAGCAACCAACCAAATTGTATAGTTAGTTATTCACGTATATTTATTTACTATTTATTTATATATTTATTGAATTGAATCGTTCGTTGTTGAAAGGAACTAAGTCCACATTTTTGTCAATTTTACTTTTTTATAGATTTGTAATGTAGAAAGCAAGCTGCTTCCGTTGGTGTTAGAACGAACTTATTACTCATGTTCCTTGCACTTGATTTGAGGTGGCCAATCTTGTCATTCCGTGTTGAAAGGAACTAACTCCTGTAGATAGTGCTTTTCAACACGGAACTACGAAGGTTCCAGGTTGGCGGCCCTGTGCTAACAGTGTATTCTGCCTCCAAAATTTCGCGGGTTTTATGAGTCTACAGAGACTGATTGTTGAATACTAGTTGTTTGTCGCATTAAATGTTCAGATTTGATTATTCTGTACTTGATAACAGTATCAGATAATGGAGGACGGAGTACACGAGGCCGTAAAAAGTAGCGTCAACATCACGATGAAATATACCTTAGGAATATTTGTTGATGTAAAGTATAATTTTTATGTCCAATATTTTAATAAGAATTTTGCATATCGATTTGTTAGGCCACAAATTGACGTTTGTAGTTAAGTATGAAGTACTTGAAACAAAAGAAAAATCTCTACACTTATCACAAAACGTAAAACTAGCAGCACTTAGTGAATTACAAGTTCATAAAAGAAGAAGTAAAAAATTGTATTCCAACTTACACTCAAGCTCTGAATCCTGTAACTCTGATGAAACACTATGTATAGCATTTGATTACATGCAAAATCTTCCCCTTCCTCATATCCCTGTTCACGAGATTTTCTATCTCAGACAGCTCTGGGTTAATGTTTTTAATATTCATAACCTTAATGACAACAGTTGCAAAGTATACATGTGTCATGAGGGAGAGGCCAAAAAGGTGCCAATGAAGTATGTTCTTTCGTTCTGGACAATCTCACTAATAAGTAAAACAAAATGTTACGAAACTCCATCTTTACTCAGATGGGTGCCCAGCTCAGAATAGAAATCATTCATTCATTCGGCTTTGCATGGATTTAGTTGAGGATAAAATGTTTGATGAAATAATTCACCGACTCCCTATCAGAGAGCATTCCCTTTTGCCCTGTGATATGGATTTTGGAGTGTTCAAGAAAACAATTCAGCAATGTGATAGAGTCTGTACATGTAAAGAATACTGTAACATCATTGCTAATGCAAAACGCAATGTTAGTGTGAAAATAGTAACAGGTAATGATATTTATGATGTAAATAAATGATAGCCCACATTTTATAAAAAGACCACGCTCAGTGATGAATTAGCTGGGCGGAATATCCGTCGGAATATGAAGATGACATTTGCTCCTGCATCATTCTCAGAGTTTGTATATTCTACTGATCACCCTGGTATGTACGATTGTAACTCGTCATTTTATTGAGAGTCCAGTCAGTCACTCTTTCCACCTATCAAACCCTCGCACAAGAAATTGTAATCTTATTAGCCAATTACAGAAAGCCTATCCTGAAGGACGAGTTCCAATAAAAACAAGTAAACTAGACGATGTGAGGAAAGTTTATCGTTATGTCACTACATCAGGAGATAGCGAAGATTTCTATGATGAAATATTTCAATAGCCAACGGAATAAAAAGAAAACCTACTTTATTGAAAACAGTAATTATTTATACTGTTGCTCTGTATTTACCCAAGAATAATAATATATTGGTTAATTGAATCAAATAGTATGGATATTTTAAAACCTTTGTTTTATTTTCTGAGTTATTCTCATTAAAAGGTGTATGAGTACTGTAAACATCCTATGTATATTGTGAAAATAATGTATGTTATACTGCACCATGCAAGTAACATGTTTCATAGTTAATTTTTTTCTTAAGACATCCATTACAGGTGATTTACTAAATTCCCAATTTATTTTTATAGGCCAAAATATGTTAACATTCTTATAAATAGAGCATTTCCATGTTGAAAGGAACTAAGTCCAGTTACGTGTTTTGTAGATTAGAAAGATTCTAATGACTGTGCGAATATTTTTATGAGTCTAAACTAATTCTGTGTGCCTATATTTTGTGCACAATATATTTTGGTTCAATCTTAGATAGATTACTCGCAAAACAGTTTTTTTCGATTATCTCAAAACTTTAAAAAGTGGACTTGGTTCCTTTCAACAATAACCGATTCAATTATTTATTTATTCACTGAATTATTTATTTATAAAATATTTTTTTATTTATTGAATTATTTATTTATTATTGTTTGATTGACTGAATTATTCATTCAATATTTATTTATTTATTCTGACGGAGTTAGCCCGCTACGGGATTAGTGTTTCCAGATTTTCAGAAAGCAAAATTTAACACGAAGAATATATACGAGAAAATCCTAAGAGAGAAAGAAATTTATTAGCGCCATCTCTGAGCCTATACTCACACTCACCAAAACAAAAATGAAATTGAAAATGAAACTATACTCACACGTTAAAGCAAGGGTTCCCAACAGCTATGTCGCGACACACCGGAGCATGTCGCGGAATTTTGGAACTGAGAAATAAATTTCATGCCATCCAGAAAGTCTTTTTACAACACATTTTTTATTTACAACGACGTTTTTGATATGGTACATTTTATTTTGAGACAGACATTACCAATTAAACGTGAATACCTGCAACAATGCTCAGTTTAATTTTTCTGCCTGGCGATAATTCGAATGAAAGTGAACACCTGCAATAATGCTTAGTAATTCGTTTATTCTTCCCATTTATAAAAACAGAGTTTAGAATCGTCAGAACATATTGGTCAGTTTCAGTATAATACGTGTGAGCGGGTGATAGTGCAACTATTTTATCAAAAGCGCTTTATTTACATTTTATCATAGACAAATTATTATTTCGAAAAAGACAGTCTGAATCAAGTTCTGGGTTAGATGACAGCAGTGCTAATTCAAATAATGTGAGCGAAAATTCCCTTCATCATTCACAAAAACGTACTGTATTTCGCAAATATAATGATGAATACTTGCGATATGGTTTATGTGACGTGGAGGTGAATATAAACAAAGTCCCGAGTGTCTTATATGCGGAAATGTTTTGTCAAATCAGTCGATGGTGCCGAATAAATTAAGAATTTTTTTAGAACTGCCGTTTTCGAAATCATACTTGTGTGAATCAACATTTTTCTACCATGAAAATAGTGAAATCCAGCTGCATCTTGAAGATCATTTACGTATTGGCCTGTATAAGGCCTCGTGTAGAGAAAGTCTGCGCAAGCCACCAAGCGCAGACTTCAAATTAATTTAAATAGGTGAGTTTTCAAAAACGATAATAAAAACCTTTTATCGGACATCCAGTATAGTTAAGTTGGGATTTTTGACACACAGGTATTGTACTTTTGTTTTTTCTAATGCCATCAAGTTGCTGCTTGTTTCGTGTTGTTTTTTTTTCGGTTGCGTGTTAAAATCGACCTATCTATAACACTGGATGTCCGACACTACATAGAAGTTGTTACCAGTGCTTTTTCTTTCTGGCGGAACGCGCTAGAACGGCTTAGATCTTGAAAATCTTAGTTGGACCAAAAAGGAGGTTAAAAACGACAAAATTCCCTTGCAACGAACAGTAATCATCTCCCCGTTCGTTATAAAATATTCTACACAGAGTTCCACCACATTTTTCTCTAGAAGAAAGCACTGGTTGTTATATTATTATTACTTACTGGCTTTTAAGGAACCCGGAGGTTCATTGCCGCCCTCACATAAGCCCGCCATTGGTCCATATCCTGAGCAAAATTAATCAATTCTCTATCATCATATCCCACCTCCCTCAAATCCATTTTAATATTTTCTTCCCATCTACGTCTCGGCCTCCCTAAAGGTCTTTTTCCCTCCAGCCTCCCAACTAAAACTGTATATGCATTTCTGGATTCGCCCATACGTGCTACATGTCCTGCCCATCTCAAACGTCTGGATTTAATGTTCCTAATTATGTCAGGTGAAGAATACATTAATAATAATAATAATAATAATAATAATAATAATAATAATAATAATAATAAATGTGTCGCGATATCGTGGGCGTTCAGTAAAGTGTGCCATCAGTCAAAAAAGTTTGGGAACCACTGTGTTAAAGCACAGTATAAGAAAAAAAATCCTTACTCTTACATCATTGAAGCTTTTATGTTACTAACCATTAGACTAGTTTATTTGCATTAACAAAATATAGAAGGAAGATTAATGATCCAGTTGAGAAAAGGTAATTGCAAAGATTTTGTTCATACAAAGTTGTAAAAAATTATGTTCTTTTTTTTTTTAGTCCAACACGTCTCCTTTGTTTCATGCGGAGAAAAATCACTGATTTTGATTTGAAACACTTCTCGTCTTTACACAATCCAACAATTTCTGTACTATTATACATGCACAGCTATTGCTAGCGAATGCGATTGGTTTTAACTGAGACAGAAGACGGTGAATATTTGAATTTATTTGCTTCGTTGTCGGGTTTCTAAAGACACTGGTGTTGCCAAAAAAAAAAAAAACTGTTTCTTATCACAATTTTATTCTACAACCCATATCCGTACAAACTGCAGAGAAAGAATAAAAGACAAATGATAATAAAAGAATTCTTCATCTATGACACAATGTCCGTAAATACGGGATTTTTTATTTCCAGCCTGGAATTCATGCGAGACAAAATTTTCCGGCCCAAATACGGGACATATCGTACAAAACGGGGCACCTGGCAACCCTAATTGTTTGTTAAGTTACTGGATTTACGTATCATTGATACAACAGAATTTTATTAACCTACGATTCTGAAAAATATCCATATATAATATTTTTCTATTTGCCTGTGTAAAATATCAACGTGGGGACAACTGCATAAACACACAAATGAACAGCAAGTATCTGGAATATTGCCAGGCGTTGAAAGTTCATGCAACGTAGATAATAAACAAATGCAGGAAATGAGATTATAATGTGTTCACCACACAAAAATAAAAACTGCAACGTCTGCAGGTCGTGTTGATAATGTTCCTCACTTAAACTGTAGTCCATTTAACAGTGCTATTACGAAGTTATAGGTTATCATGTGTGAATTGACAAATCAAGATTGACATCTTGACAACCTGAAAGAGTTTTGGTTTAGTATGGGAAAAACAAATGACTATACTAAAAGTGCAAAAACACGGAGGTTTATACAGTAATTTATAGAGAGGTAAATCATTTTAAGCAATTTGGATATATTTTTATTTTCTGAAAGTATTGAGGAGAAATAAATGAAGGGTACATGGGAGAAACGATCAATGTCACAATTCTCTAAAGCTGCATCTAAATGGTTCAATTTTCCATGCTCGTACGCATGCAATCTGGGGAGAATATGGAAAGAATCAAATTTAAAACGCGCGTCCAATTATGATGCACGACGATTTTGTATCTACATGGTATGCCGTTTTGAATGCCATCTTCACTACGTATACAAAAGACCTTTTCGGTTTCGAACACGTGTAATTTACGTTCTTTGAAGCTGAGGTGCATGAAAATAGCATAAATGGAAAGAGAAACTCAAATAGTTTAGTTATAGCAACATTGTTTTCCTAGTTGGTAACACTGCCTCATAATATCGCATATAAACAAATTTATTCATTGTTGAGACGAAATGGATGCTATAGAGAACAGAAAAGCTTGATTTTCATGTGAATCAGTCAGTTATTAAAGTGTAGGGTGACCAGACGTCCTCTTTTGTCCGGACATGTCCTTTTTAGGCCTATGTCCGGGGTACGGGCGGATTTTTTAAAAATAAAGAAATGTCCTCCTTGTCGTAACTCTTACGCCTGATATTTTGAAATTATCTGATTTGACGCCTTCTAAAGTAATTTGCCTGTAGGTGGCAGCAGCATCGACGGAATATACTCTTTGCCAACGATCATAACACTCTTTACTCCTACTTGTTATGGTTGTTGCTTTCATTAACTGTAAAATTATTTTATATTATTAAGTTTTATCATAAGTATGATGTAATAAAATAGATATTGACATAATTTTAAGTATAATATAGGCCTAAGCCTATATCTAAATAGATATTTTGTGTCCTCTTTAATAATTATAGTTTCCTTGACTTTCATATGTAGCTAACTGTAAAATCATTATTATTATATCGTTTCATAATTATTTTGTAATAAAATAGGTATTAATATAGCGTATATATGAAAGTATGATATAAGCCTAAATCTGTACTGTAAATATTTTATATTAAAATAGATAATGACATAATTTAAAGTATAATAAGCCTAAATCTACGCAAATCAAGCTTTCAGGTATAAATCCCTGTAAAGTTGATTTGAATAATTTCGAGGGAAAAAATTGTTCCGGGCCAGGTATCGAACCCGGGACGTTCGGTTAAACGTACCAACGCTCTACCAGCTGAGCTACCCGGGAACGCTACCAGACATCGATCCAATTTTTCCCTCTATATCCACAGATCTCAAAGTGGGCTCACAACCGTCAAGCAACAAACACTGAGTGCACACTAACTTTGTGTGACTTAAATTGTGGTTTTTCTGTTAACGAACAGTGACTTGTATTATGCAAATCAAGCTTCCAGGTATAACTCCCTGTAAAGTTGATTTGAATAATTTCGAGGGAAAAATTGTTCCGGGGACAGGTATCGAACCCGGGACCTTTGATTAAACGTACCAACGCTCTACCAGCTGGTAGAGCTGCATAAGTATCTACGCAGACTTCAATTGAAAACGATAATGAATTTATTCGTTCTGTGATGTTTTCTGACGAAGCCAATTTTCATCTTTCTGGTAAGGCGAACAGACATAACCTCAGACTCCGGGGATTGGAAAATCCGCGTACCTACGTGGAACTTAACTATAGGCTTGATGTGTGCCATGTTACCAAGTGGGGACACATTGAACATCTTTAAGATAAGGAACTAAACTTTTTTAATTTCTCTTTCCATTGGTACTACTCGTATTTTCATGCACCTCAGATTCATAGAATGTAAATTACATGTATTAGAAACCGGAAAGATTGTAGGGGCCCTGTACATGAATTAATATTAAATAACAATCTTGCATGTATTGCTTGAATGCATGAAGTTGAAAGAAAAGTTGAACCGTGCAGATGCACCTTTAAGGATGATATCATCTCATTCAATATATTACTGCAAACTTTAGTGTTTTCCTTACAAAAAGTGGTAAAGGGGACTTGTCACCATGAATATGGCCATGCTTTTCTTCATTTTCAGTAAGAACAGCAATCAATTTTATTTTTATTTGACCCTTAACGGAAATGTGACATTAATCGTTTTCCCGTGTACTCTTCAAATGTAATTCTGAATATATATATATATATATATATATATATATATATATATATATATATATATATATATATATATATATATATATGCCTATATATCGACATTTTCATGGATGTGAACGTTTTCCATATTCCTTAATCTGGGTCTGAACCGGAGAGTAGGCCTAAAATGTCTGACACTTTAATATCAGACGTATAGTTTCCGTGTCAAGACGATCAGTAGAAGCGGTGTCGTTATCAGCAACTTGCTCTACTGGTCGTCATAACACGGAAACTATGTATAGTTAGGGTCACATAAGAACAGTATGTCCCTAATCAGCAAACATTGTTGTCTTGTCATTGTTGCCAACTGTTATCAGATATCACACGATCCTATCTACTGAATGACTTTATTTACTTACCGTACTTTATCTTTATGTTGGAAGGTTATTCTAAATAATACAATAATTTGTAACATATTTTCGTAGGCAAACTATACCAGAAAGGGATCAACATGTTAGGTATTTTGTCTTGTAATATAAAATTCATTGGTTTGACTAAACAATTGATTAACGAGACCTAATCTAAAAATGTACTGTAGTTTGTTTGACCACATGAAATTATTAGTACTAACTCCGAAAACTAACCACAACGCAACACATAAAATATCTAGATATAATTTGAACTGGTAATGGAAATTACGGGAAAACGGCTGAACAGATTTAAAAAAAAATGACCCCTCATTTTGAAGCTTGGAACCCAAAGTTTTTCAGGAAATTAGTAGTTTTCAGTGAAATGTCAATTTTTCTACACCATTTTCCTATTTTCCAAACTCAATGTCGTCAGTTTTGAGAAATAATGGCTTTTCAGAATAAAACATAACACAAACACACTACAATAAACAATATCACACGAAGGCTACGACCTGCAGGATTGCTGACATCATTGGCTGACATATTTAGAGTTCAGATGGCTCAGATTCTCTGACATAATGCCAATATGTTGATCTTCATTTGTGTAACTTTTTCATAACGTTTCTGTAATATTGGTTCTTAAAAACTTGAAGACTTACCGTACTAAAAGTAAGTTACAGGTCAGATTCTCTGGTGTGTAATTTTCTGAGTACCGTACAGCTGCCTGTGTATTGGATATTAAAAACTACAAAACTTTAGAATGTTTGATGACATTATTACTATTAAAAATGAAATGTTATTATAGTGAATTCCATGATGTGAGTATTTGTTACTAATTATAGGAGATTATTGCTTTATTGATGATATAAAAGTGAAAGCTTTTGGGGTTGTATAAGTAGGTGTAAAGAATATCAGAAGTTAGATTCTTTATACTGTGGTTAGATCTTCATTTCTATAATATTTACTGAGTGACGGCTATATAGTAGTCTATACAAAACTTACGTAAGATAACAATATTGTTATTAAAAATGAAATATTTTTATAGTTATTAATCAAGTGGTATGGGTATTTTCCATATATTTAATAGCGGTGTAGTGTAGATATTTAAAGCTGAAAGTTAGAATTTATAAAACAGTTATGCTATCGGTTGTTCTTTATGGTTGTGAAAATTGGATTTTCACTTTGAGAGAGGAACAGAGATTAAGAGTGTTCTAAAATAAGATGCTTAGGAAAATGCTTGGGGCTAAGAGGGATGAAGTCATAGGAGAATGGAGAAAGTTGCATAACGCAGAACTGCACGCACTGTATTCTTCACCTAACATAATTAGGAACATTAAATCCAGACGTTTGAGATGGGCAGAGCATGTAGCACGTATGGGTTAATCTAGAAATGGATATAGAGTGTTAGTTCGAAGACCTGAAGGGGAAGGACCTTGAGGGAGGCAGACGTAGATGAGAGGATAATATTAAAATGGATTTGAGGGAGGTGGGATATGATGGTAGAGACTGGATTAATCTTGCTCAGGATAGGGACCGATAGTGGTCTTATGTGAGGGCGGCAATGAGCCTCCGGGTTCCTTACAAGCCATTTGTATGTAAGTAAAATAGATATTTAGGCTACATGTGTGATTCTCTTCAATATTGTCTGGAGGAAGCGCAAAAATTATAATGCCTAAGGAAAGACCAAAAGGTACGCTTATTACTTACTGATAATATAAGAGGCCTACAAAATGTTGTAGTGTCCCGATTGCTTTAGCAAGATCTCTTAGCAGGATAAAATGATTCTACCTTCTACATTTCAAGGTAGTTCACGAAACATGCAGCAGTTATACAAAGATGCTATGTCTTTTGTTCAAAGCATGACAAATCTGACATTTTCTTAACTTTCACCTACAATCCGCAATGACCTGAAATAGCTACTGCATTACTCCCACATGAAAAACTCACTGATCGTCCTGACATTGTTACTTGCGTTTTCGCATTGCAACTCAAGAAATCAAGATGGATAGGTTCAAGGAAAAGTATCTGGCATAAAAAAAAAACCTTCAGAAGGAATATGTTTCACTATTATGGAAGCAAATAACTTTCAAAATGTCTGGTATTCTTCATTTAAAATAAATCTGAACAATTTTTATTTGAATTTCTTATGACTTAGTTTGCAGCATTTGCTGCACAAGCCACTAGTTGCATATTAATACTGATATTAATTAATTATTAGTATGTTCAAATTTCACTAGCTTTCAGTAACCGGCTCAGAAATCTAGTACAATTTTAATTCCAAGGAACTCCTGTACCGACAAAATTTGTCTCAGCTGCCAACATACAAGTTACAAAATCACTACCATTTGTGGTATTTGTCAGTATCGAAATTCGAAACGAAGTTGGCAAAAAAATTCAACCTGAAAACTAGAAAATCACCACAATCCATAGCATATGTAGTTATGGGGGGAAAATGGTTAGGTTTCACCCTTAGGGTATGAAGTAAGCTGACCCGGACTTCAGGTATCTGAAATCTAGTGTCAGACATTTCACTCTCCACTTGAAACCCAGCTTTACTCCGGAATTATGGTTTTCGACATAGCGTCGGTCTCTCTCTCTCTCTCTCTCTCTCTCTCTCTCTGTATACAGCGATTTTTCGTGAACGAATTTTGTTCATATTCAGTTATCTACGAGTAAATTCAAACAGAAATTATGCACTTGAGTTGTACAACTTTAGTAGGTAACATAAGGCTTTTCTTGAAATGATAACACAATATGGTGATTAACACTAAATTTGTTAGATATTTAATTCACACATAACATAAGTAATAAATATAATGATATAAGACAGACCCGGACATAGAAGACCCAAGGCTACTAGCCAGTTTAGAGTCGGGCCCCTTTTCGGTAATTTAGTAGAAACAAACTTTACTTTTATTTCTTTAACGTAAATAGGCAAGCAGACTTTGAGGTTAAATAGACAAGTTCCAACTATACTTTTTTACATTCAGGCGTTTTCCTTTGTTCTTAACTCCTACAATAAATTATTTAGCCTTTATTAATTAGTAATGTTTTCGTACTTTGATTTTCATTGCAACTGTAATGTAAATTTAATATTAATTCCAATTATAACTGAAATTATATTCTTGATATTATAGTTGTAATCCCCTGGTAGAGGGGAAGAGAAGGCTGATGCCTTATCTCTGTCAAGTTAAATAAATACTACTACTACTACAACAATTACAAGAATACAAGCCAGTTGATATATATATATATATATATATATATATATATATATATATATATATATATATATATATATATATATTGCTTAGTCAACTGTCCGAAGACAAGTATGAACTTCACAAGTGATACTAATAGGGTACCACTTATAAGCAACTACGCCAGGAGATTATGGGTTAGGGTGGCTAGTTCCTTCTCTCTTCCATTGCATACATCGTCGATTAGCTATATATTACACTAATGATTAGAGCCCGGATGTTTGGCAAAATGCCTTTTCTACTGAGTGAAAGTAAATAATTATTTTGGATACAGTAGATATAAATGTGATTTGGAGTAAATCAAAGTGATAGGGCTAATTTTTATTTTGACTATTTTGCTTTCTTTAAGTTGTTTCTTACTAATAAACGTGTTTCATTGTCATTTTAAAGCAATATTCCTTGTTTATTTGTAATTTTCTAATTCATTGTTATGTAATGTGTATGAAATTTAAATAACAATAGTAAATAAAAGTAATTTATTTCGGTGCTTAATCTGCTAATAATCGTGCTTTAATACTATTGGTGTAATTTGAATAATGATCGACAATCCACAGTTACAAATATAATGTTATGTCTTCACAATACCAAGAATCAGCTTTATAATTTTAAATATTAATCTCGTTCTCATAGAAGTTGTCACGCAACATTTTCAATTGTTTGCTTTCATATTTTCAAATCTTACTGTTGCAATAAATTTTGTGCTATACGTGTTTATTATTGTAGGAGAAAGAAATTTGAGTGAGGAACAGTCAGTCATTGTTGGGAAACAGAAGGTAAGATGAGATCGGTTAGCTAGAATGCTTGAATTCAGTAACCATTGAAAACTAAACTTCATGCTTACGTTAGTTAATTTGGTGTCCATGTGTTTTCAAACGATGGAACAGTTTTGTTATGTAAGGTTTGTGAAAAGACAGTTAATCACGAAAAAAGTCTTTTATAAGTCAAAATGTGTCAACTACGGAGTAAATGTGTGAGTTTTGTTGATATAATTTAATTTATTGCTAAAATATATTAAGTATGCCTTTTTAAAATGTATAATGTCTTTTTCAAAGATTATTATGTCTTTTTTTACGTTTTTATTGGCTTTTTCGCTTGCCTATTTTAACTGTTATAAATGTCTAAACATCCGGGCTATACTAATGCGACTTCGGATGCATACAAAGAATTTTATTATTCTTCCTCTGACACATATCAAGTGAGATTTACTGCCTAATAAAACATGTACTATCAGCCAGAACCTCAATCACAGGCTATATATATTAGTGTACCAACAATTGCCATTATTATTATTATTATTATTATTATTATTATTATTATTATTATTATTATTATTATTATTTTCCCTGGCCAGAGTCCCTTCGAGGTTGGGGCCCCTACTGTTCTCCAACCAGGAGATCAACAGTGAAAGGAATGTGCTTACTATTGCGTCATCTATTGGAGCGAAGTAGATAGATGATATTATCGTTATAACGTCAGTTTAAAGATCAAGCGCTCTCCTGCATATGTATGGAGAGATTAAGAGACCAGGAGATTAACAGTGATCTAATTTTGTAACTAGGGTAGTATAAACATGTGTCTGTCAATGTTATTGTTTGTGCTGTGAGAGTTAACCAATAGAGAAACGAGTATCCACGTGTGTGACCTTATGACATCTTATGACATCAACATTCATTCACAGCATCACCTCCCTGCGTTTCATTTCGGAAAGACTTTCTCGTGGTTGGAGCACAGTAGGCAGCTGCCTAGTTTGCCCAGGCAGAAATTCGCCGCTCTGTTAAGGTCAGCATTTCTCAAACTTCTTTCTTCAACTCCTAAAGAAAAGTGTAGATGGTGAGATTTAGCCCGTCATTATATATAGTCCAACAACTCTCTATTTGAAATCAGAAATACTGCTGTTTACATGCATGAAACTTTAACAAAAATGATAAGATGACGGCAATGTTCTCCACATATGTCCTCAAGGTCAGTAGAACAACAACTGCGCAAGTGCGAAACATACAGCACTACTGGCCTTGACTTGATAGTGATTCCCCCTTTTGCTGTTCAAAATGCACGAGTAATCAGCTTATTCATCGTCAGCACTGCGTTGTGCAAAAGTCGAGTGTTCTCAATCCACGTTATCAACAGTCCTTTGCTAACTTTCAGGTTTATATCGCTTGCAAGCTACAGTGCCGTGTCAGCTGTAATCCACGACGCATTACCAATACTTCATCCGACGGAAAGTAAGTTCCTGTCAACTGTAAGTAAGCTTCGCTTTATTTCTTTCTTCCGTTAAGAGTCAGTTAAAACAAGATGGAGACATTATTTCGTAGTCATCGCGCCCATGTAATAGCAGTAGGAGTAATAGCAAGCAGTGACGTATTAGTACTACTACTGCTGCTACTATTAATAATAATAATAATAATAATAATAATAATAATAATAATAATAATGGTAAAGTTTCAAGTGACAAACCATATTTTAGCAGACAACCACGCACTGTGGTGTGAGACTTGAGAACTACGTCGTAATGTTGATTGTAGCTGGTATAATAATAAATTTCGCTTCCCTTATGAAAAGGTTGCCAGATTTGACAAAGCGTATTACATATAATTTGGAAACACACCTAAAAGGTAAAATGATATACATTTGAAACGGATTTTATTTTGGATCAATGGCTTCCGAATAGGCTTGCCAAATCTCCCGGAATGGCCGGGCGTCAAATGCAGTCTCCCGTCTCCCGACAGAAACCTGATACATCCCGGAATTCTGTCAACTCCTTTTTTAATGTTATTTTCGTCTCAGACGAATAGTAAGAATACTTAATTTTCTGTAATTTTGCCAGCCTTCTCTCTTATCATTTGCATGTCGTAATGTTACGTCTGGCAAAATGCCTTTTTTACTGGGTGGAAGTAAATCATTAGTTGCATAGGCTAGATATAAATGTGATTTGGAGTAAATCGAAGTGATAAGGCCAATTTATATTTTCCCTATCTTGCCTTTTTAAGGTGAAATGCCTTTTTGTAATTTCAAAACATTTCTTATTTAAATGTAATGTAATGTGTATGAAATTTAAATATTTGAAACAATGACTAACATTACTAACATTAATAAATAAAAGTAATTTTTTTCGGTGCTTAATCTGCTAATAATCGTGCTTTAATACTATTGGTGTAATATCAATAATGATCGACAATCCACAGTTACAATTAATATAATATTGTCATGTATTCACGATACCAACAATCAGCTTTATAATTTTAAATATTAAGCTCGTTTACATAGAAGTTGTCAAGTAGCTTTCCAATTGTTTGCTTTCATATTTTCAAATCTTACTGTTACAATTTTGTGCTACACGTGTTTATTATTGTAGGAGAAAGGAATTTGAGTGAGGAACAGTCAGTTATTAAGATCGGTTAGGTAGAATGATGAAATTCAGTAAACCATTGAAAAGTAAACTTCATGCTTACGTTAGTGAATTTGGTGCACATGTGTTTTCAACAGATGGAACAGTTTTGTTATATAAGGTTTGTGAAAAGATAGTTAATCACGAAAAAAAAGTATTTTATAAGTCAACATGTCTTACATACGAAGTAAATAACGGGAGGTTGTGAGTTATCCTGATATAATTTAAATTTACTACTAAAATATATCATGCCTTTTAAAAATTTATAATGCCTTTTTCAAAGTTTATTGTGCCTTTTTTACGTTTTTATTGCCTTTTTTGCCTGCCTGTTTTAACTGTTATAAATGACTAAACATCCGGGCTCTAGTTATTATAGTTGATAGTATAGTAGTTATGAATGCTTTAGTCATTTGTTTCTCATATATTGTTACAATTTATTTCCTTTTAGTATTAAGTTTAATTTCCTCTGTTTGAGATAAAGTTAGAAGGACTGGATGTTTACAGTGCATAGTCTACAGTGCTGTCTCACTGTTAAGGTCATTATTACACAACAATAAATCGAGAGAGAAATAAAACTGACGACAGTTTGTTATCTAATGAAACTTCTCTCTACGTCCGGTCTGTGGCGCAAGTCCTAGAGGTCTGTTTTCTATCCAGGCAGCCCGGGTTCGATCAATGACAGGGTCGTCATGGCAGTTGTTTGTGGTGGATAAAGCAGACATTGCAGACGTTGGTGAATGTTACTTATGTCCCGACCACTACAGAAACTTGATAAATGTCTTCAAAATGCTTTGGATTTAAAGTATTGAGTAGTAGATAATTGATGTGATCACTGGGAGAGCTGTAAGCCCACCTAGCCCGCCCTAAATACGTACCTTACATTATACGAAAATCGTGCGTGAATGAAGAATACCGTCATATTTCTTTAATGTAACAGTGGATTTCAGTGTTGCCAACATAGTAATATACACACCTAATCAAACCTAACCTAACCTTTCTCATAAAACTACACACCTAATGAAACCTAACGTAACCTGTCACATAGGCCTAATACACACCTAATCAAACCTAACCAAACCTGTCACATAGGCTAATACTACACACCTGTAGTAACATTCCTCACACTTAGTATCATTTCGTTTTCATGTATTGCCGGTTCTGCCAATCGTGTCGGTTTCCATCTAGTGGAAGTGGATCGTACTAATACTACTAATTTGAAGAAGAAACAATGACGACTTTCATAATAATTACATTTTACATGTTTCGTGATAAACTAAATGTGTTAATGTAGTAATAATTCTCTACATAGATTTTAAATGTGTTGTGGTTGTGATAAAAGTATTGAAAATTGGGTTATAACGCCACATTGGCAGTGACAAAAGTTTGCAATATTCGTTCAGTGGCCGGCGGATGCTCTACATTGACCCAGACTTTTTTTTCGAGATACTCCCATTTACCTCTATCTTTCACCTTTACCTCCTTTCATCTACCATCTGCAATAATTGAGATAATTTTTTAGGTAGTACGGATTTCCGGTGCTGATATAGAAACTGCTTAGGGCTGCGGGCCCCTGAGCCTATCAGGCTATTCGTCTGTGGAGGAACCTAGCTTTATCAGGAGTTGAGGCAGGATGGCCCACCTGTCAGCGTCGGCTTGTTAGGAAGGGCTTGGGGCTCTGCGCCCCGGGGGCTACTCGTCTGCGGACTGGACCTGACTCTATAAGGGCTGAGGCAGACGGTCCACCTGTCAGCGTCGGTTCACGAATGCTACCATGCCACCTGTGGGACTTGTATAATCATCGCACATAGGCTTATAGGGCACACTATGGGCTAAAGCGCGCCTAAGTGTACGGGTCCGGGAGCCAAGTCAAGCAAAATTCTCTACACCCTTGGACACTAGTAATAAATTGGGAAAATAAAAAGTATAAGTTGATTTTAATATACCCAAATTTAATGTAACATACAGTATAATATAATGTAATATATTATGTCAATTCCTAACCTAAGAATATCTTCTAAAAGCGGGTAACAGAAAACAAAGGGAGGAACGCATCTCAGCCTTGGTAGAAGCATGAAAAGAATCTTCCGAAATTGTATGTTGAGAAGTTGGCAAGCCTAGGTTCGATTCCTGATTGGGCGAATATTTAGCTCCATTTTAAGGACTAGATGTTTGTCACTTGTATTGCGAGTTTCCCTTCTCTTTGCTATCTGCAAACGTCACATGTAGCGCTATTATCGACCTCCAATCGAAATTAAATAGGTCTATAATATCGATTTTCCACACGGCCTTCCTAGAATAGTAGGCCTATGTAGGACAGTGCAATTTAATTGTACGAACAGTGCCGGATTTAAGCCTAGGCAACCCAGGCAGTAGCCTAGGGCCGCAATTTCCAGGGGGGCGGCATTTTCTTTCTCTCTTTCTCTTCCTTTTTCCCTTTTTTCAGCGAAATTTGTTTTCAAAGCAGTCTTTTCTGAAATTTATTCTTGAAAACCTTGTGAAAGTCGGATATTGTTTTGTTATCGCATTGCCGCGGTTACGGTGAGAATAAAAGGAAAGTGTGCATAGAGATGAGCTTAAACGATATTTTCAAGTATCTGTGACAACTGTGACTGTGACAATTAAATATCTGTGACTTTTATCGGTGATTTTGTGACACCGGTATTTTATATCGATACATAGCATGAATTACACCGATATTTTGTCACACCGATAAAAGTTAGCAGGAAATATTGAAGAGCAGTGACATATGAATACGATTTCTCTATACACACCACTCATCAGTGATTTATATGGGGAAATTCAACAAAGAATTTATGTACATGTACCATTAACAAATAAATACTTACCTAACTGAACAGTAACATGTCAAAAGTTAACCTCATGTACCAAGAGGTTATATTATAGATATTGAACCAGTTGATCATTTTTGAATGTAGTTGGGTATGGAGAAATTGATGTTATATGATTATCCTAATCGTTTTAAAAATCGATCCTTTTTATTGTATATAATATAATGGATAAATTATTTTAAGTCGTGCATTAACATTATAATATTGAGTCAGAATAAAAATTAATGAAACATAAGTATTCGGAAAAACAATGGAAAATAATTACAAAACAAAACAGTCGTTCAGACAGGATTTTACACGAGATTAAGTACTGATAACCAATGGTGTTATTATTTAAATCGTGTAATAACTACATCATTTATAATAAGATGGAGAAACTACTGTCAGATTGCTGTTATTGTATCATGCGCACGCGCAAACCTACGACTTAGAGGAGAAAATATCAGTCACAGAGTACTGAATACGGAGCAGATTTCGATAGCGATATTTTGTCACAGATATTTCGCGTCATCAGTCACAGGTTTATCTGTGACAAAAAAATACCTGTGACAAAATATCGGTTTGTGAAATATCGGCCATCTCTAAGTGTGCAGCTGCATAGTTGTATTGTAATGCCGGTATCACATTATTATACTATGAAACTTCTTAAATTTAACTGCTTCTATAAACAAGAATGCATTGTTGAAAATCAAATTGGATGTGTGTTATTTATCGCTATGAATAGTAACCACAACTCTCAATTACATTCGCAATATAATGCATCGTCAAAAATACTATTTAATCACGTTGCAGCATGTGCACTATATAATTCGATAATGAAATGTTTATTCCGCAAAGAGTTGCAGTTTATTTTCCAATTTACTTTATACTTCCAATCGAAGTAACAAATACTCTTAATAATTATACCCAACAAAACCAATGCTTAAAAATAAACCACAATCTGCCTTTCACAAATCAATTTTTTTTCAACAGTGAGTAAGTTTGAATTTAAGTTTCTTTGCATCGAGTCTGATGTGCTTCGTCAGATCGACTTTGATAAAACCATCATTGCTTTCTCTGCGAATAAAATCCAGAGGAAATCTTTATAATTCATTACGAAGATAAGGGCAGATACAGTTCTGAAGTTTTACAGAACAGTGGTCATACCAACATTGGTATATGGCTCAGAAATTTGGAACCTAAGTAAACAACAAGAAAGAAGAATGAAGACAGCAGAAATAAAATTGTTGAAACCGTTGGGAGTATATGCACTGTTAGATCTTAAACAAAACAAATACATTAGACAGGAATTAGGCATTTCAAATATATTAGATGTAACACAAATAGATGGCACGAACATGCAGAGAGAATGTAATCAGAGTTCCAAGAAAACTACACAACTACAGGCCCATGGGACGACGGCATGTAGGACGGCCGAGACGACGATGGAGTGACCAGTTTTAGACTTCAATTAACTATTGGGACGGAACAGGCGGGACGGCCTAACCCGTGATGCTGCTGCTGCTGCTGCTGATGATGATGATGATGATGATGATGATGATGACGATGATGATGTGCATCTCTTTTACGCATGAAGAATTCAATGAATTTGTTGATTAAATCTGACTGTTTTGTGTTGAGATGTAAAAAGTTGCGACGGCTTCATAGCTTCATTTCCCAGAACAAATGTCTCATTGAGGTAGTGGAAATTGGTCAGTGTTAAGACATTGTATGAAATCAAATTTTAAGTACTGTCATCCTCTGAGGAATTTAGTGCTGAGAGGAATGCGGTTCCGTCTAGTCTAAGTCTAGCGCGGTACTGGAGTGGGAGGGAACAGTGACAGCGGCAGTGTGGAAGGAAGTACAATCATACTGAAAACATTCGCCCAATTCACGACAGCAGTATGCCTATTAGTTTTCTAATGTATTTTTGGCGAGATAGAGATACAACCATTCGTACTTATGTGTTCAGAGGAAGAAAGTATTGTAGAAAATTTTATTTATTATTTATTTACTTATTCAGGTGAAGTTAAGGCCATCACGCCACCAGAAATACAAATACAATAAAATAAATATAAATAAAAATCATAATAAAACTTCAATAATATAAATGAAAAGAAGAATTATACTATACAATTTAGTGATTAGTAGAATTGAATTAAATTTGTAATCAATTTAAATATCACTTGAGAAGTAAAATTACTTGATTTGCATTTTAAGATATCACCAACAAATAATATTCGCATGACATTACAGGAATCTGTTTTTCACGATACCAATTACACATATTCTAAAATTCCAATAGAATAAAACCAAATACTTTTCCACAGCATGTTTCCTTAAAAATGACTTGTAACAGTGAAATATTTAATATGAGTAATTCATATAATATTAACATAGCTAACATCAGGAAGATGTTTGAGCAAAAAATTGCAACATTATATTTAATATATTAATAACAAAACCATATAGGCCTAGGTAAACAATATGTATATGAAATAGTCACACACTACCACAAACTGAAGACTGCATATTTTTGGACGATTAATACTTCCCACTCCGCTCGGCTCGGCTTAGCTGTAGCGACAAAAGAATCTACCTGCAACCCCCCGCACCGATGGCAAGAGTACATCAGGTCCCAGCGCTAAACTCGTCGGAGGAAGACAGTAGTTGTCCATGCGCTTACAAGTGAAAGCCGACTTTTTCTTCTGTGTGCTGGTAGTTTTCCGCTCCTTTTGGCTATCCTGGCGATCGCTCTGTGGACTTGAGGTGGATGCATCACTAGTTGAAGCGTCACAAACACCTTCGGTACGAAATTTCTTAATACCAAAATTAAGTAAAGTCCCTTGCCTTTTATTCATATTAGACTAATATTTAAATCCGCATGCCTATCACTTTTAAAAAATCACGACACTCGGGTTTTGAAACAAGCACTTACACAGTGCAATGCGAAATTGCAAAGAGACAGTATTCAGTATAACTATTCAGGAATCGAATATCGGATACAGACTGCCTTCCTTAATCTTCAATTTACAGACCGATTATTTAGTTCTGACAGTTCAGCGACGCGAAAGAGGGGAAGTAATAGGAGTAGTGGGGAGAGCTCCAGAGTAGCGATAAGGACGAGCGGTCGGTAAAAGAATGCAGTACAGCTTAACTGTACTATAAACATACTTCTCTACCGCACGCATGACATCCGATCGCCCCGAAGGCAAGCGAGTGACTAACCCAAACACCCCTTGGCGTAACTAAATGGACTCGCCTGACCCAGGCGCACATCTCCGGCGACTGTCAGGACTAAATAATCGTACTGTACTGTCCGCGCAAGTTATCTAAGCAGCTGGGCCCCTAGTGCTCTCTCACTGCCCCGTAGCTATCTGCTAGCTACCTGATAACCATCGCTGCAGCAGTTGTACGTACAGTTACAAAAGCATTATTCGGTATTTATTTTCAGTGCATTCCATTGGATATGGTAGGTGAAAGTGTATGGATTCACAAAATAAAAAATATAAATAAATTACAATTTTCTTCATATATGTAAATACAATATAGTCACAACTCCAATTGAATATTATTAAAGACAAATTATTCAATGATGAAAGAGTAATGGAACGGAGAAAAATTCTCTCCGGCGCCGGAGAGAATTTTTCTCCGTTCCATTACTCTTTCATTGTATGATGACGCAGAATATCTGCATGGAAATATCATATGTACTTCGGTACATTAAATAATATATACAAATTATTCAAGCCTGCCTCTGAAAGCTAGATGTGCACAACTCCAATTATTACAATTCGTATCTGACCGTGAACTACTGAGAGTATGCGATACATAAAGTCTTGCAAGTAGAAGAACTATAGGTATGTTACAGGGGCGTACGCAAATGTGACAAGTAGGCCTACGTGAAAGCTTCAGCGACATCGTATGATATTACGAACTCGGCTTAGCCTCTTGTATAAATAAACATCAATACTCGTTCGCTAAATACAGTATATGTTTCACGTATTAATTACACAAAATATAACTATTTAAGTAGGTACTTCATAATATAACTCCCTTACTAATATCATTGGTCAACAAAATTAAACATATTTTTTGTTAAAAGATAAAGAATGAGTGATTCTTATAGCATTTTTCGTGCTGATTTCATATATTTTTTTCAGAAATTTTCTATCACCCAGGGTTTTTGAGTAATTATATGAAATGTAATTCAAACTTTTGTAGTATGATACCTTGTAACATTTTACCTAAAATCATATTTTCTTACCTAAAATATGTGTGAAATAGATTTTGGGCTATACTTGACTTGAGAAAAATCTCTTGTGAGTCCAGCACAGGTCTCCCAGAATATTTGGACTCCGTTTTTCCTGGTAGCGCCTTTCAATTTCAGAAGAAATTTGGTGAAAACGCTCCTCACGTTTGTCGCTCACTACCCGAACGTTTTGAGGACAGAAAAATAGATGAGAATCCAAGAAGTTATTTTGAGAGGCATATTACATCCCATTCTCTGTGATTTTCTGATCTGTGGTTCTTAGAAAGTATATTGAATGATCCTTAGTTTCCCGGCATATTATTGGAACTGGAAAAGGCATATGACGGGATCCTTTTAGTCAACCAGTTAATAGAATTACATGGAGCACAACAGATTTCATGATCCCATTTCCTGTCCTCATCTATTTTGCAATCAAAATAACGCTCGTAAACTCTTTTTACTAGTGTAGTAAAAATTCGCCTGTGTGCTTTCAAAGGTAACTAACCACAAACGTAACAAAAATAGTTCATGTGATTTACACAGTATTTCGAGATATGTTTCATTTTATAAGATACTTTTACCACACTTAAAATTAGGACAAAGAAAACAGGTTATGAAACTTGTTTCATGAATGGAAGTTCCAACTCAACTGAGAATTAATACTAACTCTCGCAGTCTTATTTGAAATGAATTTTTTTATGAATTCTGACTTCACAGGCAACAATGATGTAAATTTATAGGTCAGTTGAAGGGTTCAGAACCATAGTGAACCAAGCGCCATTTACTAAAACCGTAGAAAATAAGGGTTAAAATGAAGTTATTACCATAATTCAATGGAAACATATAGCAAATAATGTAAATTATACACATTCAAACTAAATGATATGTCAATCTTCATTAAACTACAGCAGCGTTGTCAGAGACTAAACGGAGCGGAGCGCTCCACTATGACTCGTTGCGTGCTCCGGTGTTTCCACAGACATAAGCAAGTTCACGCTCCGACTGCACTCTCTAGCTCCACAACCGGTTTTGGAGCTTACAACTCTGACACTACTGATAGTGATAGATTTATTGATATTAGTTCACAAAAGTACAAAACTTAACAAAAGATCTATATACAAAAGTAGTTATACATAATAAATATACAATTTCCTAAACTACTTAATTTATAGCAAATCTCAATAATTTATTGCTTCAAACTTGCACTTACGTCTGGTTTTAGTGCATGTTTAAACCAATCGTAATAACCATTAAGACTTTAAACCTTATTTATCTGCTCCTTTTCACATAAATATTTTTAATACTTTTTAAATTTTAACTCTACAATAAACAAGTGTAAATCATCTTTCCTGTTGCTCTATTTATCCAGTATTTATGTTTAATTTTTAAGTCTTATTTTACATAATAGACACTACTGAACTATCGTATTCACCTAACTTTAACCCTTGCTTTCTCCGTTTTTAATAAATGGCGCTTGGCCCACTATGACTCTAAACCCTTCAATTGTTAAAACAATAAAATGAAATATTTCAAATATTTTCTTTTGATTAGCATGTTAATAAGGACTGTATATAGCAATAAATATAAATCAGTTTTTCTAAAATTACAACAACAAAAAATAATAGTGGGTGGTAGAAAAATTCTGACTTCACTGTTGGAATCAGCAGGTGAAATTACATAAGAAAGAGCAGAAATTTTTAATTTAACAAAATCACTGTTAACCAGCGTAATCTTACAGCTTATTTCTAACAAATTTATTTTTGTGACTTGTCAAATAGGAGGCGCAGAAGACAAGATGGACAGTTTGAGCAAGGATCTGTTGAAGGAGTTGGAGTGTCCAGTATGCCTGGACCAGATGCTGCCACCAATCACGATGTGCGAAAATGGACATAACATCTGCTCCAGCTGTAAACCACGATTAAATCACTGTCCATCATGTAAGAAACCTTTTCTAAGCATACGAAACATAGCTCTGGAAAATCTTGCTCAAAGACTTGAATACCCATGTTCTAACAGAATGTATGGATGTCATTTGGAATTCCCAAAAAATATCTTAGAAGATCACGAAAAAATATGTGTTCACAGACCATACGATTGCCCTCTAGCGAACGCGGAGACCATTATGTGCGATTGGGTCGGACGTCACAAAGATCTGAGGAAACACATCCAGGTGGCGCATTTGGACAGATTAACAGAGCTTAGGACACCTGTGAAGGAAGTCCATCTCAAAAAATACAAAAAGGATTTCAAATACTCCAGAGTTATTTTCGCTTGCAATGAAATGTTTTATCAGCAGTTTCAAGTTATTGAGGGTGTATTTTATTTTGTTATCCAACACATCGGGCCAGAACATTTTCCAGCTAAATACCAGTATAATTTCACAATTCAAACAGACAGACACATGGAGTTAATTTCAATGTCGTTCATTGCCAGAAGTTCTAGAGTAGATATTGAGAATCTGTATCTATCAGGACAGTGCGTTAAGCTTCACTTTGAAACATTACAAAATTTTATGTTGGCTTCGAATTCACTGAGATTTGAGTTTAGCATTGTTAAAGTTTCATAAGTATTTGAGAACTGCAGAATATCCTTATTCCCATTCTTAGGTCTAAAGGCTCATTCACAATGAATATTAAACATAACGTAAGCGTTAACTTAAGAATATAAACGTTACGGTAAAATCAAGAAGTCATACCATCATTCACGATGGGAACATAAACATAACCGCAAACATACTTGGTAACCATGGAAACATAGCAACGACGCCATTTCCTCATATTCTGTCGTATACTTCAGCGCTCCACGATTGTGTTCTGTTTGCAAATCACGTAAGCATAAGCATGAAAGTTTGGAGTTTGCAAACTTTCATGTTAACGTCTTACGGTAATGTTTATATCAATGCTTATGTGAATCGTGAATGATCCCATTTGGTAGCCTAGGCGCAAACTTCTGTGTTTATGTTACGGTTATGTTTAATTTTCATTGTGAATGGGCCTTAATATATGCTAATATATCAATAAGTGGAAGAATGGGAAGTTATAAAAATAGAATTTGGTCCGAAAGGCAGAATTGTGAGAACTTACTTTACTATAACATTATTAAAACAAAAAGGAAAACACATTTTCCTTACTAATGGTGGGTTGCAAGAACGTATTTATTCCTTCGTTAGCCGCTAACGGACCAATAAGTTTGAAAGACGCGTTGCAAGAAATATCTTTAGTGTTATTGGTCCGTTAAAGGATTCACTAACTTAGAGATCTGATTTCCCTCCTATAATACTATTAAATTCCTCCGTTAGACAGCCATCTTACGTACATTTTGTGTATTGGCAAGTAGGTTATATATTTGATTCACCATAATGTTACCTGTGTAAGATTCAGGCATGCGATATTTTGTATATAGGCCTGTATACACGATATTAAAATCTGTGGCCGGGAGGAAAAAGGTCTTAAGTCAATTTTTTTTATGAAAATGAGATTTTTATATATTCTGAAAGTGGAAACAACTCTCTACAATCTGGTAAACGGCTAAGGTCAAATAAGACTCCTGACTGGATTTATGGAGCGTTACCAAATGTCCTAAGTAATTTTTGAATCGAGCACACACAGAATAAAGGACTTAAGAATATTTAATACTTTATTCCTTACAAACCATCAGATGTTTACTTCCCATGCTTCCCTATTAAAAAGGTCTAAATTGTGTTTTAGCCATTTTATCACATACTGATGCACTTTCCTTTTAAAACTTTAAGCACCAGGGTAAACAGTCCATTTTGCATTCCTAATAATTTACATTTCTCATTTATTTTGATATGAAAAAGGTCTTATGTTTCAATAGTCCCTTCTACTCAGTTTGGATTCTAGTCTTAAAAGGACTTAAGTGCGGCTAATTTTGGAAATAATCAAGTAAGTTGTTAAATGAGCAACATTACCTATTTTAGAAGAAATATACTGTAAACAAATAATATCCAGGAAAAACCTCTTAATTAGAAAAACTCTATAATTGACATCAATTTCAGTCTTTCTACTGCTCCCGGCCACAAATAATATTGCATATCGATAGCTAAAAAAAGATAGCCTACCTCGTATTTGTACATTAGAAATTAGTTTCTCAAAATAGACAAACTTAGTTGTATATATGTTTCTACTTTGCAAGATCTTCTATTCGAAAACAAAACATTAGTGAACTGTCCAGTTTTATGAACATAATAATAATAATAATAATAATAATAATAATAATAATAATAATAGTAATAATGTAGTTAAAGTAAATTACCAATTTTGAGGTATCTCTTCTTACCCATCGATATACGGTAATTTGATTACTGTACTCATTTATTTACTTATATATTCATTAATTCTTCGAATAGCGAAGCTCTTGTTTATTTCTTTATTACAGACTAGTTCATCGTCTGACGACGAGGTTATGTGCTCTGTAATCTGTCTTTTTATTTTCTATAAAAGTAATGCACTCGTGCGCTATTTCTAATAACAAACAGGCATGCTTATGTTCCTCACTGAAACTTCTATTCTGATTTCTTTCTGGTTCGTATGTCTAAATTTATTGACAATTTTGACAACATAAGTAATTTCTCACATGTCAAGCAGTCGATGCTCACTTTTTATTCATTCACGTACTATTGCGTCACTTGTGAAATCAAAGATGCTTGGTTAACAATCCAATAACTAGTGGCCCGTTAAATTCCTCTTCTGCAACCCGACAATCCACTAACTTTAAAGGTCCACTAACTAAAGTATCAAATCACTGATCCAACATCAGTGATTTGACACTTATAGTCAGTGTAACCGCAGGATGCAAATGAAGTGTAATTAATAATTTTGCCTTTCATATCAATAAAATATAAATAATTATATATTATAATATATAACTATTTATATATAATACACATAGGCCTACTATATTTATATTATATATGTAATATTATTTTTTTTTTTGCACGATAGTGTGTTTTCTCGTCGTTACATCAAACGGCTGCCACGATTGAAAGTTGATTTTACTGAATTCAGAGTTGCCAACCTAGATAAGTATGTTGAAATATTACAAATAACTGTTGTAATGAAAACCACTCCCTTCTATGTATGCTACAATCCTAATGCTTCTAAAATTCTTACTCAAAATGCAGTGTTAATTAATGTACATTAGGCCCTATACGAAAGAAATCACTGCATTTTAAATGTACTGAAA
Organism: Periplaneta americana; assembly: GCF_040183065.1. Lineage (NCBI taxonomy): Eukaryota > Metazoa > Arthropoda > Insecta > Blattodea > Blattidae > Periplaneta > Periplaneta americana. Next base: position 143,708,245 of record NC_091120.1, read on the forward strand.
TTTATTTAAACAATTCAAACTTCACTTAATAAAAATAAATAAAAATTACTCCAATTTAACACGAAATATTGCAAGTACCTGAATCATTTTTACTCCTTCACATTGAAGTTGATGGTGAAGTTTGTACGTTAGCCAGACTGCTAACCTTCAGTCATCTGTTTTTAGTGTACTGTACGTACTGTATATTAAGATTTTAAAAATATTATTTTGAAAATATACTATCTTGCAAAATATTCTGTACACTACACGTTTGTGAGGTGCATTACAAAATTGAGGAAAAGTTTTAAAAACGAGCAGAACACTTTGCAGCCTTGTATCGTAATATACTGTTTCATACAGACTCAAAATATCTTGCAGTTTTTTATATATGTGGGATTTTTTATCGGTTTCCTTATAGGAGAATGTAATCACGAAGCCCCGGATTTTTAGGCTTTAAAAAACCAACATTAAGTTCTTTCAACTGAGGTTTTAGGATTTTTTAAGATTTTAAATCTCCAATTTAGGAATTTTTAGGTTTATTACGAAAAAAGAAAAACATTAAAAAAGCAATATACTATTAATATATTGCAGTAGTATTAGGCTTATATTTAAATGTCTGCTATTATAACATAAGTCTAAAAAGTAGCTTGATGCTTCACGTGGTGATGAAATGTTTTATGAAACTATTTACCAATATTAATACCTATTAGGCCTACTAGTCCATTATGTTCACAACACTGTATCTTTATTAAATTATTTTACCCGCAAACCACTCAATTAAATAATTAGCATGAAACTGAACAATGAAATATTTTCACAGATTTTCAGGAGTAAAATCTCCTCATATAAATCCTCAAGAATGGTCTATGCGAGAGTGGATTGCTATTGATACATTATAATTCAGTTTGCTCAATTAAAAGGATCATATCTAATAAAGAAATGTCTTTAATTGAGAAAACTAAATTTTATTGTATGAATAATACTGAAGTCTCTATCAGTAGTTCACTACTGAACGATAACGCATCAAACCCCTGACGTCTGAGGTGGAGAGAACATTGACTATTCTTTGCCTATGTCATTATCACGTGATTGCGTCATGTCTGACATTGACAGGCATCTTTTCTTCTGAAATTTATTCCATGTTTCTACAGACTATCTTCCTCTGCATGCATTTTCGTCGCATTGTAGAGCTTTCCTTTCAAAGAACGTCGCCTATAATAAGATATTTACGCTGTAATGAACGGCAATACTATTTAAGCGAGGTTCACTGTTACTTAATAGGCCTAAATAAATATGGGTGTATATGTTAAATAGAACGAATTAGTTATTTTTATGTTCTGACAATCAAAATAGGCAATTTTAGGTCCTAACCTTCGAATTAAGTATTTTAGTCATATAAAGTTTGAGTTATGTCATTCGTTTTTACATAAAACTAAAAAAGTGATATTTCAAGAGTAATGATATAGCAACAGAATAGGTTCGAACCTAAGACTCCGGAGCTTAATAATGACATTCCACCACTAATCTTATTTGCGTGGATATGTAGGAAAGAAAATACCGGGGAAACAAAACTTCGCTGTACCACTAAATGACACTTTTCCTATAGGCAAATGTACGCACAACCTCATATATTATTTGGTTGTAACAACACAACTTTGTTTAGTCCGTGTAATGGGAGTTATTGCGATATGTCATAAATAAGCTGAGGCTGTTTTCTAACGATCGCCAGATAGCACAAAGTAAACTCTCGAATGAACGGGTCTCGCCAATTAGGCACCCCAACGTGTTCTGCAACGCTAAAATTCCCTCATATTGATACACGTAAGAATTAAAGGAAATATCTTGTTTACTATCCGTATTTAATAATACTACTTAATCCCTGCTATGTAAATACAATTTGGAATGTATAGACATCATTCGTAACAACTTATTTATTTATACATTTAATAGAGATAAACTATGCAAGATTACATGAAACTTTTCTGTAAAAATTATGTCAATGTGTATATTTCCTTTTCAAAACCAGTAATACAGTTTATTTCTCAACTCATTCTAGGTGATCGTAATTATATCATGAAATTAATTGCAAATATAAAACGTTCCGTGCAAGATTTTTAAAATTCTGGAGAGACAAGTGATTATAAATATTCATATTGTATGTCAGTTATAAAGACTTGGGTAAATTTTCTTATGACTGTCTCTTAGAGTTCAGGAATCTTAAGGCGTTTAAATGTTCTTGAAGATCATTAAAATCGGTGGATACATTATAGGCTATAATTTATTTACGGAAAACCACAGACATACATAGAGACATTCATATTATAAATCTTGCTTCCTTTTTAATGCAACCTGAAAATATTAATAGACAATGCACGAATAACTACTTTAATGTAATTTTTTTCTCTTTCTTTTACTAACCGAATGTATGAGTAATAGCCAGAACTACACTTAGGCTAATGCATAAATATCAGTATAACACTTACAGTTCCTGAACTTCATTTTTCCGAAGAATTCAGCTAGTTGATTCCACAAACTATAGCATATGTGGATTCACTTACCTGAAAAGAAAAAAAAGACACCATATTAATTTCGAGTTTTACTCATATAAAAAAAATCCAACCTCTTATAGACATTTCCATCCATTTATTGTGTGATTACTGGACATCAAATAGAGAAACTTAAAATGGTGTGTAGGCGCCTACAAATGTAAAAAAAGTAGAAAAATCACTTTATATACGACTTCAAAATGTATGTGCAATGACGTAGTGGGCATCTAACCATTGCACAACACAACACACTACTGCGCTGCTCCGAATTAAGCTTAGGCCTAAGTCACGACTGATCTGTCCATAGTTCGATACAGTTCGCAATTACGGCGTAACTTTACGGAGGGGAATGTAGGGGAATGCCGATGAAGTGTTTTGGCGCCGTGAGTTCACGGAAGGAGACGTCAGCAGTTGCGTGAGGGTTGGACCGGTAAGCAGCCGACTTGAGTACCAATAGTTTTAAACGTTTCTCATTGTAGATGTATAATTGAACTTGTTTCAATATAAACGATAATCTCGACGATGTGAACGAAGAGTCAGATACATAAAAGTCAGGTGTTCATGTTAAAGACTGCTTCACTTCAGAGGAATTGTAACAACGGACATAAATCAAACTATTACTGTAATTTGTAGACGTACTACGAATTTCTGGCGAACAAAATATTAAGCCTGTTGCTTATTTTAGGTGTCACCTATTACTCGTTTCCTTTTCTGGGCTTTTATTTACTTATTGAATAGTTTCATTATGACGAAATCTGCATAAACAATATGCTAGTAACACTACTTAACAGAAATCGACGTGGGTGTTCTGCACATGCAATAAATTTATACGAGAACTTCCGAATACATTTTTTACTTTTCGAAAATGAGTGTAGTCTATCAACATTTCATTACATAGGCCTGTTTAGTATAGTCTGCTGTCAAAAGAATGAAGGTACTGTCAGTCTATAGAATGTTTCATAATAACTACTACAGTGAAACTTCCCTTAACGGACACTTCCTAATAGCGGACTCCTCTCAATAGCGGGCATTTTAAAATTCTCCTGCAAAATAACAATGGCCCTTATGATAAAATTCTTCCAAATAGCGGACATTCTCAATGACGGACGCGGACACTGAAATGTATCTCCCAACAACAATTAAAACTTAGTCCGTACTTTCTTAGTTTGTCAAGTTGAGTGTTCGGAAATACAGTCACATTAAAAATGTCACAAAAACGTAAACGTGTGTCACTAAAAGAGAAAGTGGATATTGTAAAGCATAGTGAGAAGGAGAAATTAAGTGTTCGTGAGCTGGCCACAAAGTTTAATGTGGGAAAAACTCAGGTTAGTGAAATTTTGAAAAACAAGGATGCTATTTTAAAATCATACACTGAGAATGCAAATGAGAACACAAAAAAAGTTTTTCCTAAAACTAAGGGGCTTGCCATTGACAATTTAATATATGAATGGTTCTGCCGTGCTAGAGCAAATAAGATGCCTTTATCTGGGATTTCTCTCTGGATGAATACTGTAAACTATCTCACTCTCTACTGTACTGTACTGTAAAATATAGTGTTGAATATGTATGAGAAATTTTAATGTACTGTATACAGTACATACTAACGATTTTCTAAACAGTGGACACTTCTCAATAACGGACATTTAATTTTTCCCCTGCGGTGTCCGTTATTGGGAAGTTCAACTGTATTAACTTTCAGATGTGATATAAATCACATAATTGAACATTTTTTTTCGTAATAGAGTCCGGAAATGCTTCGAGATATAACGATGTGGAAGAAATGAGAATTTCAAAAGGTTTGAACATCAAAAGTAGCTTGTTTATTTCATTTTGATGGCTATATAGTATATTACTGAAATACTGTATTGGTATTGAAAACATTTTTGAAAATTGCGGCCCTAATAGCATTGCAGTAAGCCGCTCCAAATGCTGTAATATGTTTCATTTTAACTGGTAGTGTAAAGTCTATTTGAAGAGCATAGTATCAAAGTTAGACAACTCCATTTTTTGCGATTTCGAGATATTGATTGTTTCTCATAGAATTTTGTGTGCTGAATGCGATTCTGGAACTGTTTATGTTCAAAAATAGACAGAACAGAGCGAAAATAGCACTTAATTGTTCGCTTTAGAATCTAAATGTAGACAACTCCACTGTGGCTTGGTTTCAAATTAGGACAATTCCTTCAGTAGCCAATGAGAAGCCCACATTCGTACCACCTTTTCCCATCACGCACCGCGAATCCAACATGGCTGATTGTTTATATAATCGGTTTGTGGATGAATAAGTACCGTTTTACGTAAATTTGCTTTGAAACCGAGTTAGGAGAGACTTAGATTCAAAAGTAGACAATCTATAATATATTTAATTTGAACTGCGGCGGAAAATTTTATGAAAACTATACATCCTGTGAGGTTGTGTGACGTCTCTATCGAATGCTAATAATATTAATATTGCGGGAAAATCTAAATGGTTTGTAGCGAAGTTCATAAAAAGCTTTCAATTTAAAAAATATGTACGACCGTCGCAGTAAAGCATATACCGTAGGTAGGACATCTTGCAGTTCGTTTCGTAATGTTGTGCAGAGGGCCGTGGTTCACGTAATGTACTTTATCTTCATTTGAGTTATTAATACAGGGTTTTGAGGTTTCTTGAAGGTCATGAATGGCGTCAGTAATGTGGGACTTTGTGTATAGGAAAGGCTACGTTTCAAATAATGAAATTTCAAACATCGTGTTTCCTTAAAACGTTCACAAATGTAGTTATCGAAGCCTTCTGTACATGCGAGATGTTGACGTCACAATATCATGCTTATCGAGATCTCGATACAGTAATAATGGTTTGTTCATCTTTCAACTGTCACGTATTTTTTTCGTGCTTGAATGTAGTACGTGTTTTTTATCTGGTGTTACTAAAAAAAAGTAATAGTGTTACGTTGTGAATTTAGTTCTTCTTTATTAGTTTATTATTATCAGTGTAGCTAGTCGACAAAGAAAATGTGGTAGAACGTTTAGAAATGTAATTGCATTAAGAACTCATAAACGACTATGTAGAAAATAATGTTTGTAACAACGTTTCAACACAGTCTACTATATACAGTCACGAAGCTTGAGTTTTGAGGGTGCTAGAAACACTAGACTGTGACGGTACTATTTTGCATTGCCTGTAATGAGGCGATATTAGCTATCCTAGTGGTGAGCAACTATCTAATGTTTGCATATTTACTACGTATTGAGCTTCGCGACTGTATATACTAGACTGTGGTTTCAAGAAGTGAAATCATCTATGAAGACAGTATTACATATTACGATGTAAAAATTAAAAAAAAAAAAAACGTGCGTCCACGAAGCAAAAACGTATACCGTAGGACATCTTCCATTTTATATCGTAGTGTTGTGCAGAGGGCCATGGTTCACGTACTGTACTTCATCTTCATTTGAGTTATTAATACAGTTGTGTTAGGTTTTTTGAAGGTCATGAATGATATCAGTAATGTGGGACTTTGTGTATAGGAATTTTATTGATTTTCAATATTTATCAAGCAGCAGTTGCTGCTACAAGCCACTAGTTTCACTTCAAATATGGCTTCGTTTGGTTTCAAAAACAGACAACTCCATGACTTAGTTTCAGAGATGGACAACTCCACAACTTAAACTTAAATTTCGACCTGAATATTAATTTTAACCACATTTTGAGACTGAAAAAATATTTCTATGACCCATGAGAATGTTTAAAAAAAATGTACGTGTAACGGTGACATTAGTTTCCAAAGATCTAGTTTTTCGCCTCTCTTGTAAAAAAACACAAAAGTGAAGTTTTTCAACTTTGATACCAAGCTCCTCATTTGGCCTTCTCTTCCACTCAACCAGTATGATATAAAATTAGTACATTGCTATAAATAAAATATAATATAATCGTACAGTACATAGGCCTAATACATAATTAATATAATACAATAAGAACAATTCCTTTTATCTTCCCAAAATACCAATAAAATCATTAAGTAATAACAACAATAATAAGACCTAAAATATAATGGAATTATTAAACTCAATCATGATTATAATTATAACTTAAATTTGATTGCGTCTGTTACAAATCGCTTAGCCAGTTCTTGAAGGTAGCCCTTAATCTTGTGAGGTAGAGAATTCCATTCACGGAGGACTGAGTGAGTAAAAGAGGATGAATAGTGGGATGTTTTATGTGCAAGAATTTCTATAATTGGCTCTGCTGTGACCTGGTGTTTAGATTGTGATTGGAGGATACGTAGTTAAACCGGGAACGTAGATGATTTGGAGTAGAATTGTGGAGAACTCGAAACAGAAAAAACAGCGACTGAAGTGTTCTACGGTTATTGAGTCGCAGCCAGGATAAATATTTGAACGAGGGTGTAATATGGTCGAATCGGGCATTTCTGATTAATAGAGATGGAAGTTCGTACACCGGACCTAAGAAGTTAACTTGCGTTGCGTGTTATACAATTCGTGTTATTTACATTAACTCAGATTAGTACAGAGTCTTGTCGAAGGCACTGCTATTTTGAATGAAAATATTGCTAGGTATAGTCAGGTGACTAAAACAAATAGGGTATAACACACATTTATCTGTCTTCGGAGAATTGATTAAACAGCAACAATAGGAATATGAAATGAAGGGAACCGAAGAAATCCTTTCAGTTACTAGATTTAATTTTATTCGAATGTGGGCGAAAAGGAAATGAAATAAGATTCATTCATGAAGCTAACTGACAATAAGGATCAGTTAGAACCGAAGGAGACTATGATTTAAATTACGGCTAGTCCAAGTGCAGTTTGTGGTTAACGAAGATGGTCTTGGAGACAGTTACTATAGGCCGCGCCATCGTTTTTGGCATGTGAAATAAGTAATGGGAACCTCAAGTGCGAGTGTCTTACCTTTAGCAGTCTATGGGCGATAAAGCTGACAATTGTGATTGGCAGATTGTTGATGTGACGTGTATTAGGAGGAGGTACCGTTCTCAGCTGCAGTGGCAACAGAAACTCACTGACTAGGCACTGTACTCAAGGACACACTGCAGGAACGCTAGCGTAGGGAAAGTTAAGTGCGAGTATCTCACTTTTGCCATAGTCTGAGCAGCAAGACTGGCAACTGTGGTTGGCAGATTATTGACCTGACGTGTATAGGAGGTGGTACCATTCTCAGCTACATTATCAACAGATGATAGCAGACTGTGCATGATACTCAAGGACACGCGCCAGAAACGCTGGCGTCAGCAATACCTCCATAACATGGGGGAGATGGGCAAATTTGTACTGCTACATGTGTCTGATGGTAAAGAGCAGATAAAACAAGTTACTCATCTATGAGAGACTGTCATTTAAAATGGACTCGGGGATAAATGACAAACATACATAATTACTAGAATCCTTCATTTGGTTACCTAAAGCCTCCGATCAACGCACAGCATTGTAGGTATGTATGGAGTGTAGCTTGACACCATCCATTGCTTCTTAGTTCAGATACGTAAACAAAACAGAGCTAGGCGGTTGGAAATGAGTGCTACAATAGAAGGATTTGGTAGCGAGCATGTCATTAGGAAAGAAGAAAATGTATTTTATCAGAAAGAAAGAAAACTTTTTAATTTGAAACACTTAAAATGTTTAGAGTCTCTGATTGTAATTTGTAGAGACTTGTGAAGCACACACTCATAATGTGTTTTATTTTAAGTTTGTGCTGACGTTTATAGAAATGTTTTTTTTTTTTTTATTTATTAATTCCAAACTTTAACTAGATCATATGAAGATGCGTTTTACTTATTGTAAAAATCATGGATAGATCAATTCCATGCGCGAAGTAGCCATGGTGACTAAAAGTATGTTGTATGTGGCACTTAAATTGTTTATTGAATTCAAAATTTGTTATAACTATACATAGGATTAACAAAAGTGGTTGTAGGAAGAAACTCGAATGTACTTTTTAAACTAATATTGTTAAATTTATTGAGCATATCAAGATATTGTCCTATATTGCTTCATAGCGTCTCTGAGATAGAGTTTCCAGATACATTGGAAAAAATACGGGACACATCAGTTGTCACTGAGTAAGTTTTAGTACGCGCATCCATCAAAATGCCAATCTTTCAAAGTGTGTAGTAAATTTTACTACACAAACACTTTACTAACTAAGGGTAAGTAAAAAATAGTAAACAAAATTGTTAGGGAGCATATTTGCATTAAATTTAAGTTCCTTTATGTAAGTTGCCTTCAAATTGCTTTTACTAAGTTATTACAGAAATAGCTACAAAATACTCTACTCACGTGACAATATTCTTATAAATCAATCCGCCTTGGCCTTGCAATATTTCTCTGAGGAATTAATTTCACTCGCCTGATGACTTCGACCACGTCATATTTCTTGAAAATGGAACCAGCTGGTATCAATTCTAATGACATAACAATATGCATTCATCTTTCTGTAATATAATAAAATTAAATAATGAATTTTTCCATTCCAATTAAAAGCCTCTACATGTATCATATGTTGGCTTTTAATACATAATCGTATTAATTGAGATAAATTACATATAAACGTACAAACTAATTACAAAATTGATTATGTATGTATGTGGGTATGTATTTATTAACACTACAATTGGGTAGACACCCGGTGGCAGTGATAGGCCTACATAATATGCAATAATTACAGTAATAAATTTACAATATTTACAACAATAAAAAATAAAATAAACGTCAATTTAATTCTAACTATAAATAAATAAATGCAATAACCCTAGGTCTATAAATAAAAACTATGCTATAGTAAACCTAACTTATAAGTACTTCTATTAAACCTAACTATTATCAACTTAAGTAATTACAAGTCATCTTAATTAATTACATATCAACTTAATTTAGTACATATCAACTTAATTAAACTGCACCTACAATTAAATTTTCAGTCTAATCTTCTTAAACTTTTCTTAAATTGATTATTTAAACAAAATAAAATTAACACAAAACTGAATTATTTAAAGAAAATAAAATTAGCATCCGCCATTTTTATCTAATGAATGAAAAGCATTCTATAAACATTAGGTACTGAATAGGACATAAAGAAAATTCTATAAAAATGCATGAAGTAATATCACTAGAAAGAAAGATGAACAGAATTAATGACGGCTGAAAATAAACTCTTACGCGGCAAGTTTCAGAGGGAATAAAGTAATTGAAGTAGTGGGAGATTACCTCTCATTTGGAGAAAATGTCTTGAGATATCAAGTAAAGGCTGAAGTGAAATATTTTACGATGGAAAAAGTCCGTAAGACTGACAAAGAGAAGTACATAGAAGAAGCTGAAAATGATGTTGTGAACATAAAGAGCTAATTTTTATGTGCTGAAAGTTAAAAATGACACCGAGTATACCTGAGTGGATGTGATTAGGTTAGAGTCCTTCCTAGTTAACACAGATATCCAACAAAAGAGAATTGAAATACAATGACTGGGGATGCATCTAATCTTCATTCTATACAAGACTCCGCATGTCAACAAATGCACGTGTTTGGCTGGAGGACAAAAAAAAAACCTGTTTATGGGGCTTAGAATGAGAGTTAATCAGTTCCTTTTCTGAAGGCACAATCTGTTATACTTATTAGAAGTCGTAACGGAAAATTTGTTGGTTTCTTAAATCCGAGAAAAAAATATATAAATTAGTTAGAAAACACAAATAGTGCCAAGAAAGAATACGACTTGTAGGTGGAGTCTGTTGGCAATGAGGCGTGGTAAAATAACAAGGAGGTTATGTAATTTACCTATGGCTACGTCACCACTGAAAACCTTAACCCAAACACGGAATCAGTTTCTGTTACTGTTTGCTCCTTGTACTGTATCATAATACAGTCACAGTCTACTATATACAGTCCCGAAGCTTGAGTTTTGAGGGTGCTAGAAACAATAGACTGTGCCGGTACTATTTCGCATTGTCTGTAATGAGGCGATATTAGCGATCCTAGTGATGAGCAACTATCTATGTATGCATATTTACTACGTATTGAGTTTCGTGACTGTATATACTAGACTGTGATACAGTGTCGGTGCTGTGATGAGTTAATTTGCGTATTGTTAACGTCCTGCAATATGCGTAGTATTCGTAGTATAGGCTACAATGGCTGAGCCAGTTGCCTGTAAATAAGGGTCAAACATCAAATATAGAACCAGTCAGTTACTTGTTACAAACGCTGTATATGTAACCACATTTCTATAATAATCCCGCATTCTTAATGTTATGTTCTTAGTTCAAATAATTATTATCTGTTGTCCACATCTGTGGAGTAACGGTCAGCGCGTCTGGCCGCGAAACCAGGTGGCCCGGGTTCGAATCCCGGTCGGGGCAAGTTACCTGGTTCAGGTTCTTTCCGGGGTTTTCACTCAACCCAATACGAGCAAATGCTGAGTAACTTTCGGTGCTGGACCCCGGACTCATTTCACCGGCATTATCACCTTCATCTCATTCAGACGCTAAATAATCTAGATGTTGATACAGCGTCGTAAAATAACCCACATATCACATCATCTATCATTGCGCTACACTTACGGATGCTTGCCTCATTTTCAGACGCGAACGTAGAACCAATCAGCATTTGGGACGCGAAAGGATTTTTCGTTATGTTTGTTGGCATGCGGAGTCTTGATGTGTGAAATGAGGATTAGTGAAGGGCGCCTGGTAATTTGTGACTAACGGTAGAAAGCACTTATTTGAGCTTCCGTTTAAGAAACGAGCAACATGCACTGAAGCCACCTACAATTCTACTCTTAGCTGAGACTGTAGCCAATTACAGTGAATATCACTAACACGAAGTTTGCGCCATTCGTTACAATTGGCCACTACTTTCAGACCCGGCAGGAGTAAGGATATTGCTTGCTCGTTTATGACTATAGCTATAGCCAGTGCCAGCGTTTTCGGCATGTGTCCTTGAGTAAAAAGCCAGTCAGTGAGCACTTGTTGCCAGTGCACCTGAGAACGGCACCACCCAACACGTCACGTCAGCAATCTGCTCACTGCGTCAAACACAAGACACTCCAGTCAGTGGCATCTGTTGCCACTTCGGCTGAGAGTGGTACCACCTCCTAAACAGAGTGACGTCAATCACAGTTGTCAGGTTTCTCGCCCACATTTTGTGGAAAAGATAAGATAATCGCTCTCAACGTTCCCATTACTTATTTCACATGTCAGGAACGGTGGCACTGGCTGTAGTTATAATATTAACGTTTAGTGCATAAAAATCCTGTCTCTAATTATAATGAAGCAGAAGAGGAAACAGAAGAAGAAGAATAAGATGTGAGATGTGGAAAGGCGTTAAAAACATGTTGATCTAATTGAAAGACCAGCGTATTGGTGATCGAATGGCTATCCTGTCGGTCTTTTCACGCCCGATACCGGCTGCGAATTCAGGAGGCATTTTGGATATGGCAAAGATGTTGTTTGGGAAAGGTTTTAATTAAATTGTAATGTGGAAGTTTATAGGGAACTCCGAGAATAGGCCACATACCTACCATATATCATTGCAAACAATGCAGACATCGAACCAGATTTCGTGTAGCGATACACCCGCATTCCAGCAATGAGGTTCTATTTGAAGGGACGATTTGAGAGAGATAGAACTAGTCTAAAAGCTGAACTGCTAAATCATTAAAGGAGGTGAGGAGTACGATAGATAAGGAGGAGAATAAGGGAAACTTCGTTGGTGAAGTGAATTGGTATTAGTGGTTAATCGTACAGTGTTATGTATCATCTGCCGGAAGCGCTTCCGGAGTGACTTTGGTACTAAGAACTCTGACCTGCGGGTAGGACAGATTCTTAAAAATTACTTTCCATATGCTGTCCAGCCATCAGGACTTTTTCTACCGGCAGGACACTAGTTTTGCGTCCTGCTGGTAGTACCCTTTTCTCTTGCCAGTAGAACAAGCTGTTGTTAATGCGTGTTGGTATTTGTTATACCTATTATATGATACGATTATAGAACGAATGTTGATGTGATATCATTTTTCCTTTTACGTTTTAAACGATGCCCTTTAAAACAGTAATTCGTTTTATGATATAACAAAACAAAATATGCAATTTTTGTGTTACATTTTTTTTGTAACTTTTTGACATTTTTGTCCCGATAGATATTTTTTTTTGGTGTTAATAAAAATAATTTATTCAATTCTTATTGATTTTTACAGCATTTTAAAATTATTCGTTTTATTTTACAGCTCTGTTATATAAAAAAACATAGTTGCTGCATTTTCATTGATTAATATTTTGTTTGCTAAGAAAACTGACCTTGAGTTGGTGGTCATAGTAATCCGATAAACTGACAAAGAATGTTGCGAGGGTAGATTTTATCCACTACTATTGTTCAGCTCTCGGCTCGCAAGCTCGGAAGTTGTTTAAAATTTATTTTATATCAAAAGAGAGCAACAGGATGGGTGAGACGGGGAGCACAGTAGAAAAAGTTAAGGGTTTGAAAATATAACTTCTGATCAGTATTGTTATGTTGAAAAAGTCCTGTTTTAGGACGATGTAGAGTGTCAATGTTTGCAGTGGGATAAAATATAACCACAGTCTAGCATATACAGTCACGAAGCTTGAGTTGTTGAGGCTACTAGGAACAATAGACTGTGCCGGTACTATTTTGCATTGTCTGTAATGAGGCGATAGTAGCGATCCTAGTGGTTAGCTACTATCTATGGATGCATATTTACTACGTATTGAGCTTCGTGACTGTATATACTAGACTGTGATATAACTTTATTCGTGGTTTCATTAAAACCCTGCGAAGCTTGAATTAATTTTTATTAGAATTTTAAAAAATCTTTGCTTTATTCAACTATATTTGTTCTTAATAACATCACAAATACAGACATTTCGACTGAACATGGCACACTTCGCAAAAAATGGCTGATGTCATATGGCACCACTAGGCTCTTATGTTAGCATTGTATCCCTACATGGAGCTTTTGTAGGAAAATGAAAATAATGCAATACAATATAAAATAATTGAAGAAAAAATTAACAGAACGTAAAATGATTATTATTTTAATTTTGAATTGAACTGAACAAAGCACTGAATGCATAGTCCAACATCACAATTCTAGCATTGGAACATAGTCTGGCTTTTGAAACATTCGTATGCACAACGGGGCATCTTCTTATACTTGGTTGGGGCGACAAAATGATCAAGCCTATAATATCTGATATTTCTGACACCCTTGAGTTTTTTCCTGTGCAGAGAGCCCCTGGTGATCTTCCAGATCTTCTGGTGGAGTTCCGTGCCTGACCAGATATGTCTGAACGATATCTCTCCTAAACCTTAGCTGTTTTAGTTGTAAGCTTGAATTCTTTAGTAAAATCCATGCAATGCGGATTGCCGCACCAATATTTTAAGAAAATAGTGGCCATCAATATTTTTCTCCGAAAATTCTCTGAAAACTTGAGTTTCATGGCATACAATAGGGGTTGCAATTTCGACATTTTGTCTTCATACTGTTTACTACTATTTCATTTCTGTTGTCTGTAGAGAAATCCCAATATATGAGTTTCCCAGGTAAAATAGTATATCCGCTCAGGATTAGTATACCCATGAATACCCTTATTTCTTCATAACTTGCTTGAGGATCTGGATTGTTTTTGGAAAATGCAAATCGATGAGTACAATGTTTTCCATTTACAATCAAGTAAACCACCATCATCCTCACCACCTGAATCGTCATATGTTATAACTTCAGCATCTGGAAGTTCCATAATTTAATTTAAACAAAGTTTCCCTAAAATAGAGGTTGCCCTGAAGGACAAAGTATATCAAATATACAAGTATTAGTAAATGCGCACAATCTTCTTGAGAAATATAATTACCGTCAAATGGGCAAACTTGGAACATTATCATAGGGTATTTTCGTTTTGTCACAGTGGCAACATAATCATCACTTGTTACTTTGTTCCCATTGGTTCTGTTACAGTTTGGTGTTACAGTGACAAAACGAAAATACTCCATGATAATGTTCCCAGTTAAAACACTGTTCCAAGTTCGCCCATTTGACGATATTATTGTTGTGCTATTAATTTACTTTATATATATGATTTCTCAGAAGATATACTGAATATTTTAGAGCTGTCAAAGAAACAGTCTTGGCCAAAGAGGATTCAAGATTGAACTCTTTACAGAAATTAATAAATGTTTTTTGTAATCGTGCTTCTAGCATCCACTAATAATCCAATAATTTCAATAGATTGTAACTTATACATATTTAAATAATAAGGAACAGTTGAACCATAAATTTGATTCATTGTTGACATCTTCCGGTTGAGTTCTATTCAATTCGAAACGGATAGTAGGATCAATTATATAGCCTGTTGTGTTGTTAAAGGCTAATATATCAACTCGCCGACAGCTTCCTGTATCCGATAGACCTTGAATTTCTTCATTATTTGTTGAATATCACTTTCATTTTCATCAACAATACGAAGAGCTTCTTCAAGAGTTATTCCCCTAAAATACATAGAGGGCCGCCAGTTAGGGCCAAACGACAGAAAAATGGAAATAAATGTCAACTTCGCAAACGAATTTGCTTTATCCCTTTATATTACTACTATTTCGAACATAAAAGCCTAGAGGTGCCAAACGGCATCACGCAGATTTACTTCAATGCTGCTTCCATAAATAAAAAGAAGTAGAGTTGTTATTAGTCGCATAATTATTGCAACATTACAGACAAACAGTCATATAAAAATCATAAAATTGTAAAAATAAATTTAATTGTAATTAAAATTTTCGAAAATAGCACAGGCACTTTTTGCTTCACACAGATCATGCCATATGTAATACTAATAGTATCACCACAGTCTAATACATACAGTCACGAAGCTCAATACATAGGGAATATGCGTCCAATGACAGTTGAACTTTAGTTGCTAGCCACTAGGATCGCTATTATCGCACAATATATTGTTCCTAGTACTCTCAGTTGCTAACCGCTTGAAGCATTGTATCGCGAGAAATGCAAAAAATCACCCCAAGCTTCGTGACTGTATGTACTAGACTGTGGTATCACTTGAAATATGAGTGTGATATGGAAACCTGTTATATCACAACGATTAACAATGAGACTAAGCAGACACTTAAAATTGTTTGCATGGAATTATGGGGCAGCCAACTTAAAATTATTATCTCCTACGGCATACGGCATCGCTAGGTTAATAGGAGTCATCATTTCATTTTGAATATAAACTATTGCATAAATGAATGTAAACATAATACTGCCACGCAGTTTGTAATGCATTAATATTTCTATTACTGAATAAATATTTATTAGGAGAACATCAAATAATACAGGTATATGTTTTAACAATATCAGGGACCTTATAAATAGATCACAAAGAGTTATTTTTAATATTGTACGTATAATTGAAGGGTTCAGAGCCATAGTGGGCTAAGCGCCATTTATTAAAAACGGAGAAAGCAAGGTTTAAAGTTAACTGAATACCATAGTTTAAAGAAGACTGACATGTCATTTAGTTTTAATGTGCATACTTTATATTATTTGCTGTATGTTTCATTGAATTATGGTAATCACTTAACTTTAGCCCTTGTTTTCTTCGTTTTTAATATATAGCGCTTGGCCCACTATGGCTCTGAACCCTTCAATTACACAATCAAAAATATTACTCCCACCAATTTTACAACAATATTCGCCTCGTCTTCTTTTTCCTCTCCCGGTACTCAATAAAAATTAAATTTTTACTTAATATGAAACTTTGAAGCTATACCATTTTAATCGGGTTGGGTAAAACAATTAAATTAACATTTTTTCTGAAATATACTAAAAGAAATTAAATAAGCAGGAAGGAATTAAATGAGAAAGGTCTTATCCATGGAAATGGAGTTAGGAAATGATCCTAGGAAGGAGGTAGCATTCCCTAGCTGAACCTCAATTTCAATGCATTGGCGAAGGAAATTGATACATCTAGGATCGCCGGTACAGGTACTTAAATTTCTTAGGAACCATTTTCAATTGATGAGATAAAAAAATACACATTTTTTTTTAAAGTTATTTATCCTTCATTTTGTGTGTAAATTTGTACTGTGTAGCCTATTTTTATAGAAGAAAAACAGAAACAAGACAGTGATTTTGATTTATTTTGAATTTCAGTTTTGTCCTTTAAATGTGCAGAAATTTGATCCTAACTAATGGAAGTTTTTGTTCCGCAAAGGAATAAAATAAATTATTTGTAGAAAAGGAAGCACAAAAGAGCAAAATTGTATTAAACGTTTTTGTTTTAAATACCTCAAGGAATGCATATAAATTTCACTCCTTCACGTGTTAGGGTCTAGGGTCAGAGTTCGATCGGGTACTCACATTTACCTCTTTTGTGTTTGTTATCTGTGCATATACAGTCCCCTGTCTAATTTATTAACTTTTAAGGTCTTTTTATTTAACTTTTACGACATTTTTATGTAAATGTAAGGGCATTTTATTGGCCATTTTCAGCTATTTTTAGGTCATTAACATCCGCTCTCTAGATATGATAATTAAATAAATATACCTATACATCTTGAGACTTATTCAAGATTATTGACAATTTACAAACAAGAAAAATGTATAAGGTGACAATAATTAATGAGGTGATTTAGAACATTTAGTCTTCTATTTTTACGTAAATTAGCATTGATGCATTCTATTGCGTAGTTTATCGTATCATTTGGAAGGAAACCCCCACATGTCTAACTCGCTAAGGCATTTATTTACGTTCACTGACGTTCAGTCGGGGTTTGTACTTCCCATCTTTGTATTGATCAATGTAAATAGAGATTCCAAACCTTCAATTAATCGTATGTATGGTTACTTCAATTACATCGTGATCTCCTTCACTCTTGAACTACCCTCGTCACTGCAAGAATCATCGGTGCTTTCGCTTGTTAGTGAATGTACAATCTCACATCTTCTTTTAGCATGGTTGGTTGAAACTTTCGATGTATTAGCGGAAGAATTTAGTTTCGAAGTTGGTACGCTGGATTCCGTTAATGCCGTCTCGTTTTTTAGTCGTACTGACAACTAAAACTCCGTCTTCTACCTACATCCCTATTATGTAAGTGCGGGTTGATTCGCCTGATTTTTGTATTTATGTTTTCAGTGGTGTTCATACTAGAGTAATATTCACATAATTAGAACTGGTTTGCGATATATGCCAACATTTAAGAGATGCAGCAGCACGCCACTGTTCCTGAGAATGGCTATCTGTGTCTGTTTTATACAACTTATTAGCATAGCAGTGGGAGGCAGCTGAAGTAGGCCTACTGGCTGTAAACAAACTTCAAAATGTGGTGGCATTAATGGAATAGATTGTGTTAGGTCAAAAATTGAGGAAATGTATCTGGTAGAAGAGCCAAGTTGTCTAGGATAGATAGGCTATGTCCTATGCACTAATAAATGTTTTTCTATTGTCAATATCCCACTTCACTTTCATTAGTTTACTACCCACCTTCAAGAAACTTCCCTCACAAACATTTTCGTACAGTTTATCACCAAAAACAAACTTGCACCACGAGTGGTTTCCGTCTGAATTAAACATAACTGCGTTATCGAAAACTCGCACACCATTATTGATAGCATCCGCCATATCTGAATTACGAAATCAACTTCAATTTCTTTTGCGCTGGCAGGAACAGAATTGTTTTTTTTTTTTCAACTTGAATTAATGGATTTTCTACGCAGAACAATAAAAGCCTAAATAATCATCAAACATGGTTGGACGAAAAGAACATTCCGTACTACCACCGGTAGAGATACTGTACGATTAACTATTGATATTAAATAAGAAATATTGTGAGAGAGAATTGTTGAAGAAAATGGGACATGAAAGTAATTCAAGGTATTATTTGATCTTACACGAGATATAAAAGATATCAACAAAGCCCCAGAAGCTTCTTGTAGTTTTGTCATTGAAGATGAAAATTTTCGGAAATGCAGAGATGTCTGCTGGAGGTTGAATGTAATATTTAAACCTCTTGTTTGAAGACATTTCGTCGGAAGCATATCACCCAAGAAAGTAGCATGTTGTGTGCGAAATTCTTAGCCAGTTTTGTCGTGTAGGCCAACTTTTGTAAAAGGTTCTGGTGACTTGCCAGAAAAAGAGATTGTAAAAATGACTTAAAACAGTATCAGGCGACTAGGAAAATGTTACTTTAATAACAAGTGAATAAAGGAGTATGTAATAACTGATATCTCGTTACTAAAGCAACGCTTTAACAATAAGGGTGGATAAAATTTTGCTTTAATCACAAGTGAGTGAAGTGGAAAATTTTTAATTTTAACTAAAAACTGGAAGATTTTTACTTTCTTTCTCGGCGTTGAAAAAATATATGGTACAGGTGAATCAAGATGTTTTTATCCATACCCGAAAACTAATCAACTTTAGTCACACAGTCCGATAGTGAATAAATTACGTCTTGATTCACTGTAACATAAATAATATAATAATAGGGCTACTAACATTTTATTGGAGAAGCGCTATGGCGTCACGTTTAAGACGTTGCGCTGTAAAACAGAACTTCGCCAGTTCAATTTTCGATAGAATCATGGATTGTCTATTTGTAATCCTCTGGACGCATATGACCCGTGTGTTTATTCAACTATTATTTTCTAACCGTCATTTCTCATAACTATGGTCCTGGAACACAACTATGGTCCACGATACAACTATTCAAAGATCATTGTAAAGTAACATAGACCGTTCGTAGATAACTTCAGTGGCTTGACTTCAAAGTATAATTTTCTTGGAGTAAAGATGGCTAATATTAAAATGGATTTGAGGGAGGTGGGATATGATGGTAGAGACTGGATTAGGATTAATCTTGCTCAGGATAGGGACCGATGGCAGGCTTATGTAAAGACGACAATGAACCTCCGGGTTCTCTAAAAGCCTAAGTAAGTAAATAAAGATGACAGTGTGTAGATCTGATATCCCTACTGCTACTCAGTGTCGATTGTCTCGTGAGGAGGAAGCTTTAACTTTCTGCGACCCTAAGGACCTTTCGGGGCCTGTAATGAGTTACAAAGTGCAACAGCTCATTCTAGTACCGAGATCAAGAAAGGTTAAAGCTCTACCTCCATACTTCCCATACTTCTTCATGGTCACCTTTAATAATTTGTGATGTGATTAAAGGCATAAGAAGAAAATGAAAAATGAGGCAACTTATGGAAACGGGAAGCATGTTGGGGAGGAACTGAGAGTATATTAGAAGTAAGAGAAGTTTCAGAAGAAGATGAAGAAGAAGAGGGGACAAACAATGAGAAGAAGAATATGGTGGTTATGGTAAAAAAGAAAATAGAAAGATAAATGACAATAAGAAATAATTGAAACAAATTATGATGGACAGAATATTCGGTAATAACATTCCTAGTTGTAGCGTAGGATAATCGTTACCTATACATAATCATTCAGGGGGTAATAGAAAATATGATTCGGAGAGTAGTTGTATGGATTATTCGAGTAAAACAGGTCATATAAACATGCAGAATTTTCCATTTCTGTGGAGATACAGCTGTTCGAATGTTACGCATAACAAGTCTTACAAGATATGGCAAGAAGGAAAGACAAATGGGTTAGTGATTACATTTATTGCTTATTTAGATGGCATTAATACATTTCAACAGTTCAAAAAGATGGTTAAAAATTCCACCACCGGCTTCAGCACACTTTCTCGCTCTGCTAACAACATTAAGTGTTGCTCTTCTGAGATCGTCCCGTTCTTTTATGAATGCAACACTATTCACAATTCAAGTGACAAATTCGTCCCTTATGTTTACCTCGCCTTCCATCCACCCTCGCAGACAAATCTTTTTTATAAGACATAGAAATATTACACAAATACTCAGATTTTTTGTTATGTTCTGTTTGCACCTGGATGTACGGTTTCTTTTTTTATGAGACGTAGAAATATTACACAAACACTCAGATGTTCTGTTATGTTCTGTTTGCACCTGGATGTACGGTTTCTTTTTTATAAGACGTAGAAATATTACACAAACACTCAGATGTTTTATTGTAGCCTATTCTGTTTGCATCTGGGTGTAGATTATGGTTTCTTTTTTATAAGACGTAGAAATATTACACACTCAGATGTTTTGTTATGTTCTGTTTGTACATGACTGTACGGTTCTTTTCTATAAGACTTAGAAATATCACACAAACACTCAGATGTTTTATTATGTTCTGTTTACACCAGGATGTACGGTTTCTTTTTTATAAGACGTAGAAATATCACACAAACAGTCAGATGTTTTATTATGTTCTGTTTGCACCTGGATGTACAGTTTCTTTTTTTTTTTATAAGATTTTGAAATATCACAGAAACACTCAGATGTTTTATTATGTTCCGTTTGCACCTGGATGTACAGTTTATTATAAGACGTAGAAATATCACACAAACACTCAGATGTTTTATTATGTACTGTTTGCACCTGGATGTACAGTTTTTTATAAGACGTAGAAATATTACACAAACACTCAGATGTTTTATTATGATGTCTTTGCACCTGGATGTACGGTTTCTTTTTTACAAGATGTAGAAATATCACACAAACATTCAGATGTTTTATTATGTTCTGTTTGCACCTGGGTGTACGGTTTCTTTTTCATAAGACGTAGAAATATTACACAAACACTCAGATATTTTATTGTAACCTATTCTGTCTGCACCTGGGTGTAGGCTACGGTTTCTCTTATATAAGACGTAGAAATATTACACAAAGACTAAGATGTTTTGTTATGTTCTGTTTGCACCTGGATGTACGGTTTATTTTTTGTAAGACGTAGAAACAACAAACACTCAGATGTTTTATTATATTCTGTTTGCACCTGGGTGTGAGGTTTTTTTTTTATATGTAGCCTGCTCATTTGTGAAGAAAATAATACTGAAGTTATTTTCTCAGCAGGAAGTAATTTTAATTAAAGCAGATTTTAGCTTAAGTATAATATTTAATAGTTGTTTAAAACTGAGCTCCTGTCTGTACAATTTTATATGTAAATTTTAAGCCTTCATTTTATACAAATCGTCGTTGTTCCCAATAACTCCTATGTGACATATTTACAGATTTTTGCTCTATTGAATAACTTAAATAGTGATACAGCAAATAATAAAATCTCCTATATGTAATTATATTTCTTTGTTTCGAAAATGTAAGAATTCACAGTCTCTTATGTACGGCTCCCATAGGATGAATAAATGTGTTTTTTCTTCCTACTGAACAATTTTATATTTTGCACATAAGAGTTATTGCAGAAACAACGACGAAATATTTTTATGTGAGATAACCGAGTCTGAGTTATATGAAATGTAAGGTCTCTGAACAATATTGATTTATACTGTTTTAATAAGTGGAAACTGTATGTTGATTAGAGTTCTGGCAAGTAGAGCTCGGACTTTGTGAAAATCGCATGCTGCAGTCAGAATTCTGTAAAAGTGACTAAATACTCATATGTTTCATGAAAAGTATGGCTTGATCCATGTTTTACATGTATTTTATTGTGAACATGAAAGTTCAAAATTTAGATGGAAAAATAACTATTTATAAAAAGTTACTTTAATATTTTCACCTGTTAGTGCTGAACTTTCTTAAATGAAATTAATTTTTATCCACGGTAATATTCATTGAAAGAAAAATCACAGTAGTTGTAATTTATGATGCCAGAGATCTTATATAATATGAAAGTGAGTAGTGATGTGCATCAATATGCAGCCAAAATTGGCAAAATATGTGTGTGAAATATATAGACCTATATATGTGTCTATGTGTATGTAACTTTAAAATCTAAGCATTATTAAATGGACTAATTTATTTTACGATTACTCTGTTGTAAGAAAAGAGAACCTAAAACTATTGATTTTGTGAGACCCATTGGTTGTCACATTCATCTAATTTTAATGTTATTGTATTCTTTCTGTCTGTCCTTACATTTTTAGTGACAACTATATAGGTATGCAAGAAAGTGGAAACAAAATTCTATGCCCACAAAATGGAACAAAAACAAAATAAAATGAACAGGACGATAATGAACAATTCACCTTCCTTGCACATCAATTATTATCGGTTGATTTTTTAAAGGCACAATTAGTAGCAGTACAAACAGGGCCGCCGACAGAATTTATGGGTGCCTATGCAATACTGTACTCGGACCCCTGTTCAAAAAAGTAACAATTACAAGTTACCAGTTATTCTAACCATAATAATTATTTGCAAAATAAATAAAAAGATAACCCCATACACAGATACGAACTTGAAAATATACGTTGAAAACTTTTAGCAAAACTTCACATTAGCACAATATATTATATTCATAAAACATTATTCTTAAACACCTGTATTTTCTAACTTGCAGCCCAACATCAACAGACAACTCTCCTTGACTTTACTGATGCAAAATCATCAATTATGTCATCAAAATTTAAAGACCTAGCAAGATCACTTTCCAGACTAAGGTTACTCAGTCGTTCTTGACACATTCTTTATCTGAATACATTTTTTATTTCCTTCATTTTGCTGAAGAATCTTTCAGCATCAGCAACTGTCACAGGAATTGTACAGAATATTCTAATGGTTATACAAATATTTGGAAATAAACTGTCCAATTTCAATTCCCTCAGACGACTTAGGAGATTCATAGGTTTCAGTGGGGTTGGCCCTAAATTAGAGGCATGAATTGATTTTAAAGAGTTTGGCTCATCACTGATCTCTTTGTTAATGTCTTCATAATATTTTTCACGCAGTCTAGCACCCATATTAATATCTTCCAATTTTTTCTGTCTCTTCTTGTGCTTCTCAGCTCCCGACTTATGTCTGTACTTGTCCATTGTGCAGTTAAACTATAACCGGTAACACTAATGAACAGAATTTACTAGACAAACGACAACGAAAAGACGAAAAGTTTCGACACCAAACATACAATGTACTCAAAAGGAAACGTGATCCTGCGACTTCGATTTGAGAGAGTCCACTAGCATATAGCGTTGGGCCAGCGTTGGTGGTTAAAAAGGACAAGTCAATAAATAATTGAACATGTTCAGTACACGCGACGGAAACATAGTTCAGGCAAATGCCGGGGCCCTCAATTGTCGTGTCGGTGAACGTTAATGCGGGAAACCGATATTCTATTATATAAAAGTCAGATATTTACATATGAAGTGGTAATTTGTATTAATTCTACTATTGTTGAGTTAATATGTCAAATTTATGTAACAAATATTCTTAAAAAAAATTTTAGTACCCCTATGTATCTACGAATAATTATTCATGATAGGCCTAATAAAAAGTAATCAGACTCACTTACAAATACCTAACTATACAGTGGAAAACACCGTTAGCATTTGGATTTTTTTTCTCTCTCCCGCTGTTTTTATACACGTTTTAACATCTTTGGTCATATCGCAAGTTAATCTTTGGTTGAAATCCGAAGGCCTGTGTACTACTGTTGAGACTGGTTCTATAGTTGTGAACTAGATGGCGACTGTATAATTATGTATTACTGATTTGTTATGGATATGATTTCGGTGATGAATGAGGCCTGTGATATTCAGGGATATTGTGGCCCGAATTTCCTTGCATTTGTCTTACGGTTGAGGAAAAACCGTGAAATTAAACCCGACGGGGAATCGAACCTGGGCCCTTTGCGTAAGAGACCAGCATGCTGACCCCTACACCACAGAGGTGGTCGCATTTGGATTTGTTTCTTAAAAAGAATATTATTGACCGTTATTCTCCAAGCACTGAAGGATATAACCTACACAATATCAACATGGTTAAAGGATATCCATTCTTCAATTTTCAGAATATAAATCTACTCTGACGCAAAAATAATATGTAAGTTTGATTGGTACTTGCACGAGAGACAGAGGGACAGGCGGTATGAACAATCCCCAAAAGCGAGCCGCGTCTGTGGCTACAGTGCTAGCGCGCTGGCCTGCCATCCTGATGGCTCGGGTTCGATCCCCGGCCAGGTCGTGATGAAATTTGTAGTGGACGAAGCAGACGTTGCAGAGGGTTTTTTCCGATGCTGATATAGGAAGGGCTTGGGGCTCCGGTCCCCTGGGACTCATCAGGCTACTCGTATGCGGACGGGACCTGGCTCCATCAGGGGCTGAGGCAGGATGGCTCATCTGTCACCGTCGGATTCGCGAATGCCACCCAGGCCACCTGTCGGACTTGGAGAATCACGATGGGCTAAATTGTGCCTAAGTGTAGGGACCCATCTCGTGCCCAGTCAAATTCTCAAAAACGTATTAATTGAGGAGATCGAGGTTAAAATGGTAAAAAAGTACATTTATTTGTGTTATTCTTTTCATAATAGGCAATAGGCAAATGCGCTATACTTCAAAATATGTTAAATATGTTTGGTAGTCGCGTGAGGTGTTGTGAACACCCCAGTCACATATACGGACTCAATACATATTGAGTAAGCCCGCAGTGTTGCCAACTCCATTCTTAAAAACCAGCTATGAAACATTGCAGAAACCGCTAAATTGCTATATTGTCAATGTGTGTATATATGTGAGTGTGTGTGTGTCTAATGCCTACCCACTTCACTTGCGTGATTCGGGTTCCGCATACTGCGGATAGAAGGCAGGACTGTGACCCATTTTCAAATTGCACACCACTTCGGCGGGCCACGTTTTGCATGATGGGTACCTTTGAAGAGGAATGTCGTGTATAGTACGATTATTTAGTCCTGACAGTCGCCGGAGATGTGCGCCTGGGACAGGCGAGTCCATTTAGTTACGCCAAGAGGTGTTTGGGTTATTATTACCGACCGCTCGCCCTTATCTCTACTCCGGAACTCTCCCCACTCCTCCTATTACTTCCCCTCTTTCGCGTCGCTGAGCTGTCTGGACTAAATAATCGGTCTGTACTAGAGTTAGTGTATGTTAAGTGTTCGTGTACGTGTAGTGTAGGGATGATGGTGAGGATGATGATGTTGAGGAAGGGAGCACGTAGGCTACTCCTGTCGAATATCTCCAAGGGGGCCGCCAGGCTTAACGCCCCCATCCGACGGACGAATCGCTATCAATAGTGACATAATATGCCTTCCCTTCATATGCACTGCGGAAAGATTTGGGTTTTAACCCAGGCATATTAGTGCACAATTTAGTGATTAGAAGTTGTGCACCGCCACCTCTCCTAGTCCCGAGGCAGACCCACCGGGGGTCGAACCCGGGTCGGCTAGTCTGTAGGCAGACACGCTACCACAGAGCTAACACGGCGGACATATTGTCAATGTAAAATGATGTTATTATCCCGCTGTGAGTGCTAAAAATATCCGCTAAATCCATATATCAGCAATACAAAATTCATCAATTTTACTCGCTAAACTAACACAGAAAAATGTCAGAGCTACCGGGAAAACCGCTGAATTGGCAACACTGTTAAAGCCCGTACTTCTGAAACTTTCAATCATTTCTTAGAATTTTGGTAAGGCAACAATAACCGTAAACATGTTCGAAATCGGAATTCGCATACTCAAATTAATAACGGTTTAAGTGATGTGGGGACTGACAAAGTGTTGCAACAATGGTTCTATTATAAATAGTGAAAGTGACTAAACTGACCATATTTGAGTACAAATAATAACAATGGATGTTATAATCGCCGCGCTCTCATGGTTAACATTCGGCAGGTCTTTGAAATTTAATTGCATTATTGTTTTCAATTTCTTATGTCGCCGCTCCAATCACTCGCCTCAATTTCAATATTGCAACCAATAAGCTGCTTCCATTATTAAATGACACCTACTTGTCTAATCCACGTTGACTAAAACCGAGGTTGCAATGTCATGTGCGGAGGACGAACATTAAGGTATGTGATTAAAAATTATTATTAAGAGTTAAGAATGTCAACGTACTCGTATATGAAATAATAATAATAATAGTAATTTAACAATGTAACAAACTAGTGCTTATTCTTATCGAGGAAGTAGACGTGACAACGTGTAGAGTGAAACCTACAGAGCAACAATCGGTCGGCAAAATTATGTTTTAAAAGCACACCGCACGTTATTGTATGATTCCGGCATGTTAACCATGAGAACGCGGCGATAATAAATAGTGACTGTGCGCAGAGAAAAATCAAGAAAGTGGTCTGGAAAGGAAGATAAAAGGTAAATCGTGATTAAGAGTGAATAGACGTTCGAATATTACATGTGAACCAATATTGAAATATTACCATTATTGTACATTAATTATAACATTGTGATAGATGTTATAGGTTTCGCAAGCAGGGAATACTGACGGAAGGAATGCGAATGAAACAATGCGGTAAGGAAAAGCGGGCGACAGGAAAGCTCCCGAGATAGCTTGAATGATATTCAAGGGTACAGTCGGAAGAGAAATAGCATTGATAGAATCAGTCTTGCGTTCTGATAGTTACATTATGACTTTAGTTTGTTCCATTGAATGTGAATACGTGTCTTGTATCGCACGGTATTTTTATTTAGTTCGTAAACATATGTTGCGGGTATAATTAGATTCGAGTTTTTCTCTTGCTAAGTTCTTTATTTCCACAGCGATGTCCTCATTTGTTCATCTTCTTGGAAGAAACAGTACATCCATCGCCCCGCACTTTTCGCTCCCTCGGCGTGCCTACATACACACGTCAAAACAGACAGCAACGCCACCATTGCTTTTCGGTAATCATTCCTTGCGCCAGCTATAAAGTATTTCATATAGTTGTATAAATAAAAAAAGAGTGACATTTTAATTGTTCACTAAAAAATAGCCCTAAGAACCCATTACATTTTGGATGTCAGCAACACCCAGCACGACTTTTAATGTAACATAGTTAGGCGCGACTGCTTAAGGGTTAATAATATAGTTATACATCAAAATATGTAATTTACATTAAAAAAAGTAAAAACATGAAACTTAAAAATTCATAATAAGGATCATTTTAGTGTGATCTGGCGACATTTTTGTTTTTCTCTTAGCTATATAGGAGTAGAATATATAATTATATAGACTAATTATAATTACATAAATTTCATGTTCTAATTATCACATAAATATGACGTCCCTAATTCTTCTCAAGTCCAACGTCCTGACAGCTACGATTTCTAAGTTACCCAACAGATTGCAAAGAGATCTCGTTTCGGCAAAGACTATGTCTTCATCCAGAAAATCTGTCGATGAAAACAGACATAAATGGATTTTTATGAATGCAATATAGCAATTGCTCGGCGATTTGCACCGCCCTTAAAATGTTAAAATTTTATACAAAGAAGTTCTTAGGATGTTAGGATACAAAATGATCGCTTCACAATTTATTGAAGTTTTCTGAAGTGTGGAAATTGTACCTACACAAGTACAAATCACATGGAATTCTGTTTGCATCCTTATATGAAATGAGTCCACTTGTTTTTACATACAATTCTGTATATCATGGTCATGTTGGAATTAGTTATGGAAGGAAATTCTTTTTCGACCACAAGGTTTAGACCAAATCATATGTTCCGAATCCAAAGATTTTTATATCGTCTTTTCAGCGAGTTCTAAACCTTCTAACACTCTTTTTTCTAGGTTCATAGTTGAGAATTACCTTCGGTAATCGGTTATATACCTTGGTTTGTATGTGCCAGTACCAGTTTCTTTTATTTTGTATTCTTCCAACTAGGCCTAAATTTAAAAAGTTTAATTAATTCCTAATATTTTCGCTTCTTTGCTAGTCAGGACCCAGTGACATTTCAATATTTCATTTGTATTAATTATATGTTTCATGCACGTTTCGGTAATTTGTACAGTAACTTGTTCTTCAGTAGGCTACATAATCCGGGCTCTAATCTTAATAAATCTGTAACCAAAATTTTTCTGGTAATTTTCGATTTTCCAAAAATAATTGGCGTTAACATGTATAATTAACCATCCTGACACCGAAAATAGTTTTTTTTTTTTTTTTTTTAATTTTTGTTTGTATGTTTGTCTGTCTGTCTGGATGTTCGTTACCTTTTCACGCGATAATGGCTGAACCGATTTACATGAAAATTGGAATATAAATTAAGTTCGTTGTATGATTATAGGCTATATGTCATTCAAAATACTTTATTTAAAAGAGAGGTTATAAGGGGGCCTTAAATAAATCCAAATATCTCGCTTATTATTGATTTTTGTGAAAAATATTACATAACAAAAGTTTCTTTAAAAACGAGTTCCGATAAGTTTTATTATATGCAAAATTTTGATAGGACTAATATTACCAAATACCTTACTATAATAATACCGGACAGCTAGCAGATCTGCGCGCGAACGACGCTGGTGCTGCTACCTAGGCGGCCGGTGTGGAAATACTCACGAAACAAGCTGTAATCAACTCCAATGTATGTTGTTGCTGGGCTAGTTAATAGTTTTATTAATTAGTACTGTGTTAAAATGTCAGGGTGTATGTGTGCTGTTTATAATTGCTACAATTACAGCATTAAAAATTGCTCCAAATCGTACTTCCGATTTCCGAGAGTTCATAAAACGTCAGTCAACAAAATTCTTTATTAGGCCTAATGCCTTTATCTCTGTGTTGATAGAACAATAAAAATTAGCTTTTTTATTTTGGCCTAATAAATGAGTAGAAGTTAAAATATATGGCAAATTTTAAGGTTTTAGCAAATTAAGTTTTATTGTTGTCCACATGCCTTTACTAATTACTACAAGCATCAGATTACTACCATTTTTATCTTTGCAGTTGTCAGCAATGGGTATATAAAGCGTTATTGTAAATTCATTCTTAATGTCAGAATTAATTTTGTCTCACTAAAGCAAAGAAAAAATACGCAACAATTAATTACGTAAAATAATATGAAGCATGCAATATTTCTCATAATATGCAGCTTTGATATAAAATAATGTTACATTAAATACGGTACTTTTCAACATTTCTTAAGTGTATCGTATATTATTTCACATTAGTACCTCTCGTTTTAAACGATAGTCCGATTTCCGCTACATTAATATTTGTATTTGTGGACGTAATTCCACGCCTCTCCCCTAGATGTCAAGTCCGCAATATTTCGCACTCTCGTCAATGCTGCTAATATACAGCTGTCCGGTATTATTATAGTAAGGTATTTGATATTACTATGATGTACTGAAGTACATAATATTTCCGTGCAGGAATTCTGCATTATCATATGGCGAGATATATGTTTTAAAATAACAATGTTTTTATTATCATGGCCACGTCAAATTGATATACGAGTAATAAAGATAAAACAAATGACTCTGCATTTTTTAAGGCTTCTTTGGAGTTCTTGGACAACAATCGGATTAATATATGGATGATATTATATGTGTTTATAATATACTAAATTTTAATATTATTACATTATAAAGAAAGTTTGTGTGTTAGTATGAGGCAATCTCAAGACACTATTTAATAGAGTTAAATAATTCTTTCATAATTGGAAAGTGTAGCGAAGTAACAGCCGCCAACATTTGGATTGCAAACAAGAAAGGACTTTCGACTAGTGAATGGATATCTAGCCTGAAAATGACAGCAAATTTAGCAGCTGTTCTTTCCGTTCCCGGCAGATCTCTCGACGGTACCCGGTGCAGATATGGCTGCCCGGAGATTGAAACTTTAGCACACGTCTTGGAATTCTGTGAACAGGGATTGCTCTTGAGGAACTCTAGACATCATCTTGTAAGATCCAAAATTGCTGCCGCATTAAGAACTAAGGGCTGGATAGTAGAAGAAGAAATCTCCTGTCTAGCTGAAAATGGGTCAACGAGACGAGTAGATATTTTAGCGTACAATGCTGACAGTAAACAGGGCATCATTGTGTACCCCACGATACGTTATGAAG
Source organism: Periplaneta americana (assembly GCF_040183065.1). NCBI lineage: Eukaryota > Metazoa > Arthropoda > Insecta > Blattodea > Blattidae > Periplaneta > Periplaneta americana. The sequence continues at coordinate 143,738,617 of NC_091120.1, forward strand.
TAGAATGTCATCAGTCAGCCGAGGTTCACCTTGAGAAGAAGTCGATCTATGAGCCTACAGTCAACTATTTCAGGCTGAAATATGCTTTAATTCACGTTGAGGTATTCGGCTTGCTCATAGGTGCTCGAGGGACTATACCAGCTTTTTTCGAAGAATTTCGACGGCAGTTTGCTCTGCCAACATCTCTGAGGGATGACATTGTGATAATTGTGTTAAAAAAATCCTGTCAAATCCTAATTAATCACATGGTGCCACATTAATAGCAATTGTAATTTTTCATGCCCTTTTCTTTGTTTCCCTTCTTTAAAATTTAATATCTATGTTTACATATGTATAATCATTTTTTTGAGGATATACTGAGTCCGTAAGGGCTACCCTCAATGGGGGGGGCAGTTTACTATTATTATTATTATTAGATGTACGTAGGCTTTATGTCATTACAGAAGCTCATAAGTGAATCGAGGACTGGGCACAAATGCATATAAGGTAGGACTACGCCAGAAAACTTTATATACTGTCGAAACTAATAATTAACTATACATACTTCAGTTAAATTTAATGCTATTTGGAGGTACCGTACTGAAATTTGATGTCTGATTTGCGTTGCGTGTTTCTATGAAATAATGAAAGCCAGAGATGGAATAATTTTACAAATATAGACTCGGCACATATTAAGTAATTACGTATTTGAATGAGCTACGGTAATATATACCTAATGGGTAACAGTTCTATGTAGTGCACAATATTCCATATTGAATAATTAACAAACCAACATCTTTAGCATGACTTGTGGTTTGTAGGCCATCTCAAACCCCGAACTCCACCTCTCTGAGCGCGAGATCTTATATACTCGGTCAGTTATGGCCGAATGTTACAATAAAAACAATTAACAACATAGGTATTTCAGACGTAACGTCATACAATACCAGATGAAACTATGAAGTAATTACATAATTGAAAAACGACTATTTGGTCTAGGGAGCATCCGTTTTCATTGGAAGAATAATTCGTATAACATGTTTGTAAATTAGTCTTGAATACGTTGCGCTGCTGGAAAAGTTTTTCTTCCTGAGATTCAAGAGCCCTCACAACCAATTAAAAACTTAGGTAGGTACTTATAGTAGTACATCCGTTATCAACACACGTTTTAAATAATATAGGGCAGTACAACACCTTACTTCAAATGGTATCGTTTGGTGACAAAACCTTCTTCCAGCTGAGAGTAACAACCTTCAATTCTTACAAATATATTCTATTTCAGACGCTGTTAGGTCTAACATAATACCAAGCTTAAAAGTAGAATTAATAGAACAACTCCATAACCTATTGCATGGTAATAACAGTTACATTCATAGTTCTAAATACAAGTTTCAAAGTAATTCAGGAGCAAACGATTTATAACTGATAATAAATTAATTATTAACTAACAATAACAAAGCTGTATTTGGAAATATAACAGATTTAAGTACTTGAAGAGTACAGAGAAAAAATGAAGAGTCACAATTTTCTTAACATTGATGTCATCACCTAATTCAGTATATTACTGCAAAATTTATTGCTCTTCCAAATGAAAAAAGTAGGAAAGTATGACTGTATCCGTGGTGATAATTCTGTTTACCAGTTTTGATAACAAAAACACATAAATTTTGCAGTAATATACGAAATTAAATGATGTCACCCTTATGAGAATTGTTACTCTGTCCGTTTTTTCTCTGTACCCTTCATTAATTTATAACAAGTGCAGCGAAGAGCGCGGGTATGGCTAGTATTAAATATTAACATAAACAAATTATTGTTTTTTTATTTGGCTATTTAACGACGCTGTATCAACTAGTGAGATGATATTTGGCGAGATGAGGCCGAGGATTCGCCATAGATTACCTTGCATTCACATTACGATTAGGGAAAACCTCGGAAAAAACCCAACCAGGTAATCAGCCCAAGCGGTAATCGAACCCGCGCCCGAACGCAACTTCAGACCGGCAGGCAAGCGCCTTAACCGACTGAGCCACGCCGGTGGCTCAAATTATTGTTAAAACTGGTATTTGTAACTCTGAACGTAGTAATAGTTATTTATAGAGAGTATAAGGGGTATAAGTCCCATTATTTTAGCTGATGATTATTAATGTCATAACGAAGAAAAAATGTCCTTACATTTTTTTTCTAATTGCAATATTTAACTAATTATTTACAATATTAGACGTTTTGCAACGTTCCTGGATGGAGAGGAGGTTTAGAAGTACACAGTACAGCCCAACGTGTACAGACATACCGGTACAAAACAGATGCTCTGTTCTAATGCAGGAGCGACCATGACAATACTGTTGTTTACATAAAACGCGCAGCAAATACAAACTTTCAATCTCATTAATAGAACATTATGGTAAATTTACATTTTATGTAACAATATTGCTCCATTTTTAATTGTACGTCTAAATACAAACAATGGTTTTCTGCACAAAATGACATGAACTTTTTTTTCTAATGCAACATTTTAATCTTTCCCGCTTCCGTAAAGCAGTGTATTTTTAAACAAACTTCTGGTTGTGTGATTGTCGAAATGGGGTAAGAGATTTCTAGTTTCTAAAAATCGTTGAGAAACTGCTACAAAAGTTCGCCGATTAGGTAACCTTCTCTAAGGAAAACGTTGACGGTGCATCCTTCTTGCCTCACTTGAATTACGACGACTTTCTCCATAAATTAATAACATATGATATTCCTAAACTGTGAATGACATTGTAAGTTGTTTATCGTATACCCTGTACTGAACTGCCATCCGCTTGGCAGTAGAGCAGCGGTGACCAAAGCGGGTATAGTGATTACATCGTGTGATCACAGACATTCAAACGGGTACGAGGAGTTTCCTGTACATTGCTGTGTGTTTTATTCATGTACTGAAGGCAAGCAGTGGCGAGTTCATGTCGCCCTGCAAACTCTGTCTCTACAAGCAGTAAGAGGTGGTTTCGTAAATAATGAGAACTTTTTTTGTTGTTCTGTCGGACAAAATGTAATATGTTTACTTGCTCAACGGTTCAATTAGAAGTATATAGAAACATTAATTGCCACGTTGAATAATGTATATTACTCTATTATTATTATTATTATTATTATTATTACTATTATTATTATTATTGACCACTAAGTATGTATTCCTATAATTCTTCTGTACGTGCATGAATATTAATATTTTTAGATCTTCTCCCTAGAAGGTTAAAATTATTAGATTTTATATCAATTTTAATCTTCTTAATCTTTAGATGAAGGTAACTATTTATTAGTTATTCATGTAATAATAATATTGTAGAACAATAGATTCAATATTATGTGCCAACAAACTGTTAAACGCCAGGAATTGACATCAGTCTTAAATCATAGCCAGGAAGAGAAAGAAGACATAAATAAATGTACTTAATGGGGTTTGAAATATCTCGTGCTCTAAAACCTTTTTATGGAGTAGAATTTCGCAAAAGAGTAATGATTAAAATAGCTTAAATAACTTGTTCATAAGAAGTTTTTAATTTTGAAAAACTACGAATTTCTCGAACAAGTATCGAGAGAAGAATTCAGAAAATTCCTAATTATATTCAAGAGGAAGTTAAAAAAAGAAGCAAATTGATACAGCAAAGTTTGAGATTTTTATCCGCGGGATTGATCAGGATGTTAGTGCAGGAACCACCACTGATTGTAATTTTCATGCCAAGTATCTTTCTCCGTCTCCTTACTTCAAAGCTGTCCGTCGCTTGTAATCACTGCAGTTCGAGTTTTGGTCACTGCTTCAGTAGAGCTATGGACAGGGAGCTTGGCTTGAACTCAGCTGACTCGTACCTACGTCTGTGCAGAGTACTGACTGCTGAACGTTGCCACGTCTCTCATGCCAGAATATTAACAAATTTAAGCATGCAATTTTATTTAATTTCACGAAAACGTAATAGAAATCACAAATATTTATTTAAACTAATATTAACGCTTTGCTAGATATATCTACTGTTTTCGTATTTTTAATAACGATATAAAGAGTATAACGTAAATAAAATAACAAAATAAATATTTTTTTTTCTGGGAAAACTGTCTTGCTCTGACCCTATGTTGTATGGACATTTTTTGATCCTGTAGACCGTCCCCAACGACAGTGGAAAGGACGGTACTTATACCCTTTACACTCGGTATATTAAGGGAAGTAAGTAGTTTTTACTAGTCAAGGAAGGGCGTCAATTAAATAGTCTGAGACTAGCAAATTCTACGTAACTCACGATTTGCATATCATATTTTTTCCGCTCTCACATTTTACGCAATAAAAATATATTTCTTCATTTTATATGATTTACTATCATAACTGTAGGGAAGGACGTCGAGTTTTTTAGTATTCTTTTGTTTGTTGATATGAGACTATTAAACGAAACCTATTTTAACTTAGGCTTAGGGAAATAATGTGACTCAGGTCTATGTCTCGTCGTCAGTAACAACAAATAATATCACGGAAAAATCCATTTACTTCCTTAAAAAGCAAGGTAATAGCACATATTGAACGCAGTGGGAGAGGTAAAAATATTTACTAATAATTGCTTACAGCCTAATTTTTATTTTGATGTTGTATTCGCAAGTAATGTTATACTACAATAATGTTTATTGTAATTCAGTGTACTTTTAAGTTTTAGTATTCCTACCTAAACTACAGTACCATACATCTCTTTAAAATATATTCTCTTTAAAATACGTTTTTTGGGGTTTTAATTATTTTATTTATCTCACTGAATTTTAAATACTGGGTGAACAATATAGAGCAGAACAGATTTCACGGCTCTTGGCAGGTTGGCTATGCGCGCGAAGGTAAGGGACTCAAGACCGCGCGAGTTCTGCTGTATACTGTTCACCCAGTAATTGTTGCAACAGTTACGTAGTTTCAAAATATGTAAAGATATTTTGTGTTGGAATAAGTTGTAGTTTCTTGTTAATAATTAACCGAAAGGTGAACAAGAACTGTAATCCATATAATATGTATCTATATTATTTATTAAATGTTTGCTATAGTTATTGTGTTATTTTATTGAATATCAAGTCGTATGAAACCTCATTTTACTAAACAGTATTATCAGAAGATTGTAATATTTTCACACACATAGTACCTCCATTATATTATTTGATTTTAATTAATAATTGGAAATATATTTTATGGAATACTGAGATTGTTACGTCATAATATATCGAGGACATCATGCCAGAAGGACTCATCAACAAAACTCAAGTTTACATTCATTCAATCATTTAGGCCCGATTGTATAAGCCATTTAATCTTAGATCAGAGGTTAAATTGATCCTTGTTTCAGCTGAACTTGGAATTTTGTGTTGTATAAAGTCTAATCTGAGATTAATTTGTCTCAAACTAAAGTCAACTTTGACTGAAGAAATTTCTCCGATTAAGTTAGATGATCCAAGTTCAGTTATTTCTTTTCTGTTTGAAATATACGAGTGACAGATTGTGCAAATAAAATATCCATTATTATTAATATTAATAGATATGATAGATACATTTATATATATATTTCTTTCAATTTCTTGCCTTAATACACAAACAATCTTATATTTTATAAGGCTCTATCGTGTTCAGCAGTATCAAATAACATAACCTGTAATTATATTATGTTTATAACAACCATTAATTATTAATGGATATGATAGGTACATTCATAAATTTTCAATTAACTGTATTACTAAACGAAAATTGTCGTTTTATAAAGCTTTATTATGTTTAGCAGTATCAAACACCATAACATGATAACAACTCGGAGAACAGTCAACCTTCGTCTTATTGTCCGCCATTATTTGCATTGCACAAAAAACCAGTGTCTCCAACAGAGTGTACGGAAAGTCGCCAAAAAGTAGTTGTAAAGTCGCTAGATTTCTCATTATCAACAAAGAAAGATTAAAATTTTGTCACTATGGGGTGCTAAAAAGGTCACTAAATCCCTATTTCAGCAATATAAAAGTTAAAAGAAATTGTTGTTGAAAAAGAGTTAAAGTCGCTAGATTGGCAACACTGAACAAACCTGTATAACATGGTCCGCGCATCACGTATTTCACCTGTTTAAGCGATGTTGCCAAATCCTTTTCACGTGAACTTAGATTGCATTTGAACCAAAGTAATTTGATCGCATAAAAGTTTTATACAATAGAAGAAGTGTCTGAACTCGGTTCACTTTTCGATCTTCGATCAAAGTTGATCTTTAGTCAGGGAGTTTTATACAATTGGGCCTTAGTGTTCTGCCCAAGGTCAGGTCTTTAACGCAAACCCAACTTTCTCCAATCTTTCCTATTTTCTGCCTTCCTCTTCGTTTTCTCATATGATCCATCTATCTATATATTTAATTTTAACTGTGGCAGAAAATGTTATGAAAACTATACATTCTGTGAGGTTGTGTGATGTCTCAATCGAAAGCTAATCATATTAATATTGCGTGAAAATCTAAATGTTTGTAGCGAAGTTCATAAAAAGCTTTACATTTAAAAAATATGTACGACCGTCTACTTAACAGGGTACTTCTTTGATTCTTCCTCATGCCCACTGTAATTCTCAAACGATTGTTTTCAAACATGAATAGGTTCTATTAAAATATTTCAATAACTTTGCATTTGTTGATACGCCCTTCTGATGTGATTCCCTCAATATTATGAAATTACAGAACTTTGTGCTGTATGGTTGGAAGTGAACTCATATGATCCATCTATCTATATATTTAATTTTAACTGTGGCAGAAAATGTTATGAAAACTATACATACTGTGAGGTTGTGTGATGTCTCAATCGAAAGCTAATCATATTAATATTGCGTGAAAATCTAAATGTTTGTAGCGAAGTTCATAAAAAGCTTTACATTTAAAAAATATGTACGACCGTCTACTTAACAGGGTACTTCTTTGATTCTTCCTCATGCCCACTGTAATTCTCAAACGATTGTTTTCAAACATGAATAGGTTCTATTAAAATATTTCAATAACTTTGCATTTGTTGATACGCCCTTCTGATGTGATTCCCTCAATATTATGAAATTACAGAACTTTGTGCTGTATGGTTGGAAGTGAACTAGTGTAGACCCTAACTATTGTTCTTAATATTGAATAACTGAGTCGCCTAGAATCAAACTGCACTTCATCCAAGTATCTGATTTTTCAGGAAAGACGAAAAACTAGTGCATTTAAACTCCAAACTGTGATTTTAATACTAAAGCTCTTTCTTTCTTAATCTTAAGCTACGGTTTGTTTACGGCGAACATCGCCGGACGCACATCGGCGGCGATTATAAACGCTGACAGGGTTCGTCAGGAAGTGGTTTCTTTATCACCGTACATGGCTGCCAATTCTCATTTGTTTTACTGCCATAACTCGATTCAATATGTCTACATGGCCTTCTCTAAATAGCGATTATTGAACATGTTTGCGGCGATGTGCGTCCTGAATTTGCTTCAGAAGCGACTTCCAGCGATCTGCGTCGCGTCCAACGATCTACGTTGGCGACCATCGCAGTAAAGAAACCGTGCGCATTCATTTTAACTGCTAGCAACCCCAGGCGACAACCGCGACAACCGCCAGCGATGTGCGCCCGGCGATGATCGCCGTAAACAAACCGCAGCTTTACTTTAACCTCTCCCTTTTATAGCTCATGCATTTTGTCAAGACACTCGCGATGTGCAGTACGGGAACAACGTTTTTGTCAAGGCGGTAGGAGTAGAAGGGAAAGTCAGGCGTGTGTCTACCGAGTTCAAGGCAAAAACTAATCCATTCCCCTATAATTTGTAAGTAGACTCATCCAATCTCGTGCGCAGTTCTGTAGGAAGAGTGGGGGAGTGTCTTGACAAAATGCATGAGCCGTAGGTTAATTTATACGACTCACGCCACCCGGGCCTTATAGGGCTGCGACCTGTCTGGAGAGAAATTAATCTATTGGATCACATACATACTTTTTTGACCACGAAAGAACATGGAAAGTTTCCCCGGATGAAGGATGAGCTCAATGCCAGGGTCACCTCCGGCACAACACAAACATTTAAGACATTACTGGATGGGGAGGCATTACAAAAACTGCTCTTTTCCCTCTAATTATGTTGCAAAAACGTATAATCAAAATGTTTGAAAAGGCGACTGGATTATCCAACAAATTTGATCCATTCCGAATTGAATGTTTTTAGAATTGACCAAATTTATAAATACTCTTTAATGAAATTCTATCATAAAAATAGAATGAAATTTGTAGCTCAGCCACATGCTCATAATACAAGACGAAATTAAATTCTTAAATTAGTTGAACCTAAATATTTCACATCTGCTGCTTTACTACACAGTACAAATTATGGTCCACGTCTATATAATTCGATAATAAAATTTCATCCAGAATTGACTACTTTAAGCAATGAAATTTTCAGATCCAGAATTAAAAAATGTATATGACAGACTTCCCTGTATATATATTCTGTACCATGTATTGTAAAACAAGTTTATTTCTATCCTAAGTGTATTTTTCTATTTTATCTTGGTTACTATATCAACATGACCTCACTAATTATACTACTAATAATAATTTAATATTAATCCATCAATCTAAACATCGTCTCTTTTTTCACTCAGTTATTATTATTTACTAATTTCATTATCATCTTTATGTGAGCTTTTTTCTTAAGTATTTTGTCTACAAAGTATGTGTATCTATGTAACGGAACTGTCCCCGAACACGAGCTTTGCTCTTTCGGGGTATTTTAATGTAACGTTTTTATGTATATGTTATTATTAAATAAAATCTAAATCTATTACACAGCATTCACTCACGCATATGAAAGGATTAAAAGAAGGATCACCGTCCATGGCTGGACTTTCAAGAGGTACAATCCCGGCATTTTCCTGGAAATAACTGTCGAAACCATGAAAAACCTCAGGATTGCAGGACCCTGCGACCGAACTACGGACCTCCCGAATGCAAGGCTAGTCCTCTACCACTCCGCTAGCCCCTAAAGTTAAGGCAGATAAATTGAAGTTTGACACCAAACGAGCAGTTTATCACATTTCCTGCAAAATTCTACACTGAAACATACCTTAACCCCATATTTAATAATTTGGAGAAAATTCATTTTGAGTCTAGGCGATTCAATTGCTCTCTCTGTTGTCATGTTTGTATCACTGGTGGCATATTCATTCATTGTATGTTAACATCTGCGGCGGGGTAAAATCGTAATTTAAGCCGGGATTAAATCAATGGTCTTTGGGTAAAGAGAAATAAGTCATCAAAATTAATTTTGAGATAAATGAAAATTAAACTTCGGAACATTATTGCAAATACACTAATAAAAGACGTCAAATGCTAGTACTGGTTTGTTTCTTGCATCTCCACTTGTAGAATTTAACTTGTGTATTCAACTATGGAACAAAACTCCATTTGCACAAAAAAAAAATGACTTAACCCCCTTTACCCGAACACAATCGAAATTATGTTCACCCTATAACGGTATAATGAAAGAAAATATTTTGCCAACACAGTTTCAAGTTGTATGTAACCGTGATCTTCGATAGTCTAATACAGTCATGTCAACTGATGCCCATAGGCGCAAGCGCACGCTTTAGAGCTCAGTAGAGCCTGAGCGCTTTACAGCGGAAAGGAAAGAGACAGACGAAAGAGGTAGTATATGCCGCTTGGTCGAACTATATACAAGGATGACCAGCACTGATTCAATAGATAAAGGGAAGAGAACTTATTAAAACTGTATCCGTGTTAATTTTTAGATTTGTCTGAGAAGTATAAGTGCATTATAAGAATGCAAAATTTAATTTTAATGCTCATTTTTCACAAGTTTGCTTTTCATTCAAAAGGAATATTTTCACAATTTTTTTTACAGAAAAGTGAAATTTCCAGGTATGTTTATTTAGTAGCCTTACAGGTACTGAAACAATGTTTTCGTAAATCCAATATATTGTAAATATGTATTACTGAAGATAGTGTATTTAAGATTTTGAAAGTATTTGCATGGAAAATGTTTGTAAGGAAATGAATTAACAAAACAACTACTGTTACATCATAAAAAGAAGATATGCGCCCATGCGTTGGTAATACGTCAGCTGTATAGCTTCAGCAGAATTCGAGAAAATAATTTAATATTATGATGATAGGAAGTTGCGCACCAATATCACCTTAAAAGCATAATGCGGTAAGAGTTTTATTATGTAATATTAGTTACAGTTAAAACATTTACCAAGGTAACTTTGCTTTGTACTATAACATTGTTTTGATCAGTTTATTGATTACTTATATAAGGCTAAAGATACCATTAAGATCAATTCCAACTTATTATGTCACACTCAATCTCTTTCTTCGGGGTATCACTTTCTTTATAAATGATGTGTTTCATTCACTTAGTACAGTATAGTTGTACAGGGACATCATTTTATTTTTACTGACATATCTACTATTAACCTGGCTATACCTTTCGATTAACGGTTCAGAAGCGGAAACACCGTTCCACGACTGGAGTTCGATGATACTGGCGTAAAATACTGCTTCTTGTTTGCTCAAGTTCATTACGTCCTTACGTCTCACGACAACATTTAGCGACAATACAGGGGGACCAAAAAGAGTCATTTCACTGAAAAATTCTGCCTCTATCTATACTTCTCGAGTTCACTAAGAAACTGTAGCGTGTGAGGAAATGTGAAAGGAATGATTTAGGACTTCACATTTGGTCCTTCTCAAAAATTTTAAAGATGTTCTATTCACGTTATATTTATCCTTTGCAAGCCCATATATACCTGTGTAAATTTATTTTCCACACTCTTCTAAGTGTTGACTTAAATCCATTTGAAAAAAAAAAATGTTATGTTTTATTTAACGACCCTCGCAACCGCAGAGGTTATATCAGCGTCGCCGGATGTGCCGGAATTTTGTCCCGCAGGAGTTCTTTTACATGCCAGTAAATCTACTGACATGAGCCTGTCGCATTTAAGCACACTTAAATGCCATCGACCTGGCCCGGGATCGAACCCGCAATCTTGGGCATAGAAGGCCAGCGCTATACCAACTCGACAACCAGATCGACTAAATCCATTTGAAAAACACTTACTTATTTAGTGAAACTTGGACTCTTACTTTGAGAAAGGAACAGAGGCTAAGGGTGTTTGAGAATAAGGTGCTTAGAAAAATATTTGGGTCTAAGAGGGATGAAGTTACAGGAGAATGGAGAAAGTTACACAACGCAGAACTGCACTTCACCTAACATAATTATGAACAATTAATCCAGACGTTTGAAGTGAGCACATATGGGTGAATCCAGAAATGCATATAGAGTGTTAGTTGTTAGACCTCAAGGAAAAAGACCTTTGGGGAGGCCAAGATGTAGATAGGAGGATAATATTAAAATGGATTTGAGGGTGGTGGGATGTGATGGTAGGGACTGGATTAATATTGCTCCAGATAGGGACTGATGGGCTTATGTGAAGGTGGCAATGAACCTCTGGGTTCTCTAAAAGCCATTTGTAAGTCAGTAAATAATGAAATAAAATATGCAGGAGCCACCGGCGTAGCTCAAGCGGCTGAGGCGCTTGCCTGCAGATCCAGAGCTGCGCTCGGGGGTGGGTTCGATTCCCGCTTGTGCTTATTACCTGGTTGGGTTTTTCCCGAGGTTTTTCCCAATCGTAAAGCAAATGTCGGGTAATTTATGGCGAATCCTCAGCCTCATCTCTCCAAACACCATCTTGCTATCACAAATTCCATCGACGCTAAATAGCCTAATAGTTGATACAACGTCGTTAAGTAACCAAGTAAAAAAATATATGCAGGCACTAGGGTCGTGAAATTTGTTTTATTATTTTTTGCCATTTTTCTGATTACTACTCTTTTTGACTTAGGCCGGTTTAGAATCTACTTCCTCCATTATGAAAAAAAAAAACGCATTCTTACAAAATCCTGCAAGGTGAAATTTCGTTGTAATTATTCGGGGATGCATGTTCTATCACCACAAACTACTTTTAATTCACAAGGAACCCCTTGAGTGCGAAGTCGCAAGTTCAGTCTCTGGTAAGGCTCATTTGAAAGTGTTGTGTTACAATCCGCGTCACCGTTTTTGGCGTGTGAAATAAGTAATGGGAACGTCAAGTACAAGTGTTTTACCTTTGCCGCAGTCAGTCTGACAACTGTATTTGAAAAATTGCTGATGTGTCGTGTATGGGAATTGGTACCATTCTGCACTAGCAACATGCTCACAAACTGGGCACTATATTCTAGGACACACGCCAAAAACGCTCGCGCCAACTATAACAATTATGACAGAAAAAAAATACTAGCTGCTAACGACCCATCATGTGCATCAGGAGGGCGACAGAAAATGAGTGTCCGGGAGGTGCAGAGATCAACCCTCTATGGGATGTAGGTATGTATTACACTTCACAAAATGGACATCGTCGACATTCAAGAAATGTTCAAAACAAACCATTAACTTGCACCATGAACACCGAATGAAGAATGACGTGCCACATTGATCTGAACTTCAGAGAGAGCTGACGATAAATAGAGAATTCCCTTGTTCCCAGTCTGAACCCGTTGGGATGTCATCATGAGCAAAAGTTTATCTCTCTATCGGTCGTACCAAGAATCAAAATATACATATATATTTTAATTTATATTGGAAGATGTTTTACCTCTTGACAATTGTATGTCCGCTTATATAACACCCTGTTTTTTTTAATGTGACTTGAGAAATGAAAACTATCTTACAAATTGAGGCCATATTAATTATATTATTTGTTATTTTATATACATAAGAGAGAAAGGTGCAGTATAATTTCACGAGAAGTCATTCTTTAACAAGGAAAATAAATAAATTAATTAACTAATTAAAAACCAGTTCAACTTTAGGCACACGATGAAATTGAAATGTTTCCTTTTCGGTGCCTGATCTACAACTGTTTTGAATCGAGTTGACCCTGGCAGGCATTTGACTAAGAAGTTTATTATTATTATTATTATTATTATTATTATTATTATTATTATTATTATCATCATCATCATCATCATCCTTGCATGTATTGGGCCTAGTGGCCCGTTACGGTCTGTTACCAACGCTTGAACTGTCTGCCCAGGGATCTCTTGCCCACAGGATGGTAATTAATAAAATGTGGAATCTTAAACTGAAGAACATAATGCTTATTTATTTTATAACATTACTAGCCTTCAATACAACCATGTTCTCTTTGGTGAAGAGTAATATTATTGATAAATTAAAGTAATTAGGTAACATAATTCGTAGAAATAAATACAAATAAAATTATGACTGATGAGGTAACACAAATCCAATAAACACAAATAGAAGAAAAACATAATGCACTTTTTTTAACATATTTTAATATTATTCAAACACTCTAATACGATGATATTATTATTATTATTATTATTATTATTATTATTATTATTATGTACAGTAATATGTTCAGACTGTCAGTGTTCATTAAGCTCACTTGACAGGTCATATATAATAGAATGAACTCTTCTTCAATACTAGTGGCCTTTCAGCCCGCCTTGGGGATAAGAAAATAATTTGTCCTGCAGCAGAAAATATTTAAATACAATAGTACCTACGTTGTTGTCTGCTACAAAATTAAGTAAAACACGAGAACTCTGTTTGAACGTTTGAACTGACCGGTAACGGCTACGGTTAACCGAGTAACTTCGGTGCTCCGCTGCCAAGCACATAAACCGATAGAACCAAGTAACTCAACGGATCTACTCGCTCCGTCCCCAGCTCTAATATAGGAAACGAAAATATCATATTTGAAATGTAACAAAAAGGATTAGTAAAAATGTACATCTCTAGGGCAGACGGAAAACTCAAGGTGATTTATTATATAAAAAATGTAAAAACTACTAACATATTAAGGGAAATCTACGGAATTCAGATAGTCAAGACACATACCGAGAAAAGAATTGGCTCAAAACTAGTAGAAAATATGGAATTATATATGGTTTGTGCAAAAACTGAACGGAATATAATCCTCTTTTTCCAAATTAAGGGTGTAGATTACTGCTGTAACACTTGGACACAAATAGCCTCTCGTGGACCCCAAAAGCTGGAGATCAACTCACAAGACAGCAATGTGTTACCAGTTATGCTGTGCTATTGGAATTAATTTCTTCAGAAGATAGAATGTTTGTTTCCCGAGATAACGATACCTGATTGGCTTAGATCTGGGCAATCCAGCAAAATGTGAAGTGATAACTTACATTTCGTTCAAGTTGAGTCATCATTAAGGCCAACATATGTAGGTGCTTATTCAGATGACAGTGTCCGGTCAAAATTCAAGTTAACCAACTTAAAAATTTTCCTTTCCAATGCCAAAAGTTGTTCAGTTGAATTTGGTTTACATTTTCAATAAGGAGTTCAGCATGTTATATGGCTGGTGTAGATCTCCAGACTCCTAGTAAGCCTTTCATCAGGTTCTTCTTTAGGACTTATTTGATTATACACTTAGAGACTCTAACACAGGGTTTCGGGTCATATCATAGAATGGAAGTTTCTTGATTGGCCAATAGGTCGGCTTGTTATTGTCATACATTTTACTGTGTCCTGGGACATTTGGATAGGGTTTCCAGGCCAGTTCTGGATTCTTCAACAAGCCTACAGTCGATTCTGTGCGCACTTGGCACACCCAGACTTTCAGGCATTCGCATGATCTATTTAGATCTTTCTGAGCGCAATCTAACATAAATAGCTCAGCTTGCGAATCGGTAGTATATTGATCAACGGGGATAGATATTCTATCACTGGGTCTTACGCCATAAATCCCTAATCCAATACTGCTGTCAGTATTCTTATCGTACTTCTCTCCCTAATTCACTTCTTTCAGATATTTCTTCTGCTATCCTGACTTTGACTCGTTGTTTCATATCTGTCGCCGATTTGCAAAAGGGGACATGTACAAAATCACAAAGCGTTTGAAAATCGCAAATACTATAACTAAGTTAACATATTAAATTGTTCCTATATTTTTTTCTAATTAGATCGCTATGGAAATATATTCATGAACATTTTTATTTTTTTTTAATGTGTTATGGTTTTTTTTTTTGCGATTTTCCAACACTTTGTTATTTTGGACGTGTCCCCTTTCGCATATCGATGACAGATATAAAGACTACTGAAGTGCCTCTTCTCTTTCCAAACCACATGTATTTTATTCACGATTCTCATCAGTTTGCATCAAGGATTACTCCTCCTAAATATTTAAATGATTTAATACTAGGATCTTATCAAATAAGGAAACTCGTAGATATTTCCTAGTTTTCTTTTCTTCGCAAACAAAACCATTTCGAATTTATTAGGATTTACACTTATTTTCTCCCTCATGCATCAAACCCGCATCTGCTCAAAGCCCCCATTTTGAAGCTCATATAGCATGCTGATATGACACCCAGAGATAATATTTAACTAAATCATCTGCATGGGCCTGATCGTCTATCACTAGACACCACAGTAAGAATGATAATATTTCCCCCTGGGGGCACTCTCTTGTGACAGACATGCTGTCATTAAGACATGCTTTAACAATTTCCTGAGAGTAAGGTGTTTTCGATACCTCTTCTCTCTGTAGCCTGACATACAGAATGAAACGATGTATTATCAAATGCTACTTCGATATCCAGGAAAACCACTGTGACCCTAGTTCACAGGCTGAAAGGCATATTGTCTATCATGAGTTGAATGCGCTTTCAAGGCATTTATTTCGCATCTGTCGACCAATTTTTTTACACTGACTTTAACATAAAATACTACAGGCTAATCGGTCGGTAACTTTTATCTTAGATAAAGTCGCTTTTTCCTGCCTTTTTATGATTGCGATCCTCACATTCCTTCAGGATTTTGGAATGTATCCAGTTACAATGCAGGATCTAAATATTCTTAAAATCTGTTTGCTGATAATATCAGAATTTATTGTAAGACTGGATATATACCATCCTCCTCTAGCCATTTTAAGGCTAAAATCTGCAAATAGCTCATTTAATCCCTTCATAGGATTCAACTTAAGCTGTTTTGTAATCCTCTTCTGTTCTTTGTTTCTGATACCTTTTGTGGAATATCATGACCAGAGAGAAGTTCTTTAATCAAGTGCTTTAACGTCTCTTCAGGTGTGGTGGCAAATTCACCATTTCGAAATGACACATTACTTTACTTTTAACGGGGTTCCACTTTTGGCATTTGCCTTAGATCCTAGTCTAGTAGACGGATTCTTCTCCTTTCCGGATAGACATCCCATGGGAATATACTCATTATTGGAATGGGTAGAAATATTAACAGTGAATCCTAACATGTTGGTTTCCGTATTTTCTTCCAATTCAAATGTAATTTATTTATTATAGTATTTCAAGGCCAGAAAGAGAGAAGCTTCAATACATATATAAAAGATAGAGACGAAGTGGACGAAAGAAAGAAAACTATGAAATAGAGAAACGAGATATAAAAGTTACTAAATTCATGTCAAAAAATATTATCCATCGTACCGAGAATTATCTCACACTTTATATATCGTATACACATTTATACGCACGATTCAACAAAAAGAAGAAAAATGACAGACAAAAAGAATGACATCAAGCATTTATTAATATTTTTCGTTGCACTGACATGCAGTGATTGATTATATTGTACTGGAATATCTTAATAATGCGACTTTTATAAATTGAGACAAAAAAGATATGAAATGGAAACCTAAATATTGATTCAAGTCGAAGAGTATGGACATTAATTGAAGATGACAAAGAATGAAGAATGGTATGAGCTTGCCCACATGATAGGGAGGTTGGGATGAGCAGGGCGGAACTCGACATGCAGCCACCTCCACGTGGTGAGTTCTGGGTTGTTTCAGTTCAAGAGAATGAAACAAGCAAAGAGCTGCATCTCAACTGTGAATGGTGGTCCGAAACTTCATACAGGGTGGAAGGTGTTCAGTAACAGCAACTTCACACATTGAATTCTTAAGATAAAAGGAATAGAATCTTCCTTCGTCACTTTTTCTTTTTATTTTGTAAGAAATCTGTTTTTGTTTCTAGAAAAAAATGCTACATGGCAGTAAATTCAGTAGCACTTGCCAACAGACGGAAACACTCTTCCCTGCAGCTCTGAGGCCAGTCACGAGGAAACTACATTACACCCTGTCCCCGCGGTGCTCAGGGTTAGGGTGAAGCACGCGTCTTGTAACAGCGTTGCAAAATATTCATTACTTCAATCGGTTAGAGTCATAAGTCACGTGCTCCAAAACATTAAACATTTGAGATATCGTTATAGTCACATGCGGTTACCTGCGTAGAACACGATTCAGAGGTTAATTTTTCACATTTCTTACATTATGCTTGTGTAAACTGACGACAAACATCACAGTTTCCGTCAAAAGTCTTATAATCCACTGAATCTTCTGAGTTCTGTTCTATAGCGCTTCTGGATCAATCACCGGTAAGTATTTCCCTCCCGATTGTCCACTTCTTGTTGTGTAGAATAGGGTTATGGATGAGTATCTTACATATGTTGTGTTATTTTTTATAAATATAAATGAATTTAGCGGCTGTAATTGAGCATTTTGTAAACGTAATATTATGGAAGAGTGGACGACCGTGGAAACGTACAGCAGCTCTAGAAATAATGAAAAGAAACCAGGCCAAATTAGCAAGGTTAGTACCCTATTCTTTTCCGATTCTCCTTGGGTCCGTGACTAACGTGGTTTATGGCCAAGCACGTGGAAACGGCCCTCACATTCTACACGGACAAAGCTTTTGTGAGTTGTGGGTCCTGCCCATCTGGGTACGTAGCTCGGTAAATCCGTTCGGCCCCTCGACCGTTTCCACGTGCTTGACCGTAAACGAAAACCATCTCGGCTTGCTCCTGGAACGAATAACGGACCATTGTGCTTCCAACTTTGTTCAAATCACACAATCTGCAACACAAAAATTGTGTCTTCAGTGCCATCTACCTTGAAAAATATCCATTTTCGGACATACGTTATTATGAACTTTTTGTTCCTTTTCATGTCAGGAATCACCTCCGAAAGTTTGTCCCTTCTTTTTATTCACTCTGTATACGAGTATGTGTGTTTCAGTGACTTATTCTATATTGATTAAGTCCAATGGGAAACAAATAGGCCTAATTCCAAGAAAACATCCAGCACTACAGGGGCTATACATGATCAATGAAATACCGGTAATAATTGGCGAACATGGATTAATAGTATAATGAAAATAGCAGTTGAAACCGAAGTTTTCAAAAAAAAAAAGTACTGGTTCACAGTCACTCCGTCCATTACAATCGTACGATTTGCCTAGGCTTCAGTATCAGTTGCAGTATTGGTACCGGTACATGAAATATGGTAGGCCTACAATGAACTGAGCTATAGTTAAGTCTTCATGTGATACAAATGTACCAGTAGTTATTTGAAGAACATTATTTCCAACATATAAGATTAAATAAATAAATTATTATTATTATTATTATTATTATTATTATTATTATATTCTTCTTGTAGTTCACTTTGTAATACTTGTTATGATAATATAATACTTAAAAATACTTGGAAATTTTAAACAGTTTAAAAATTGTATTAAAAAGTTTCCTTTATTGGTTTATTTTACGACGCTTTATCTACTGCGATAGTTATCTAGCGTCTGAAATGAAGATGATAAATGTCAGCAAAATGAGTCCAAGGTCCAGCGTCCTCTGTTTGCCTCTCCCTCTCCCGTACCTGCTCTGGGTCCAACCAGCTGTGAGCAGTACGGAATGAAGATAAATGCAAACAGCTGTAATTTAGCTCCATTAGTATCATATCCTCTTCTGCTAACAACGCCATATCATCAGCAAATCTTAAGGCCCATTCACAATGAAAATTAAACATAACCGTAACATAAACACAGAAGTTTGCGCCCAGGCTACCAAATGGGATCATTCACAATGATTCACATAAGCATTGACATCAATATTACCGTAAGACGTTAACATGAAAGTTTGCAAACTCCAAACTTTCATGGTTATGCTTGCGTGATTTGCAAACAGAACACAATCGTGGAGCGCTGAAGTATATGACAGAATATGAGGAAATGGCGTCGTTGTTATGTTTCCATTGTTACCAAGTATGTTTGCTGTTATGTTTATGTTCCCATCGTGAATGATCTTGATTTTACCGTAACGTTTATATTCTTAAGTTAACGCTTACGTTATGTTTAATTTTCATTGTGAATGAGCCTTTACACACTTTATTGTTAAATAAACCTCGACAACGATCATCACAAAAAACCATGACTGAAACTGCATGTTGATAACGGACAGGTCTGCTTTTAAATTTCGAGACAAATTTAATTATTTATGAAAAAATATTGAACTTTATTAACAGTTTGTTAAAAAAATACAGTCGAATACGCTGTTGATTCCGTATTGTTATTATTTGCATGGTAATACATATGTATGTTATGATTCCTATTGTATGTATGTATGTACGTATGTATGTATGTATGTATGTATGTATGTATGTATGTATGTATGTATGTATGTATGTATGTATGTGTGTATGTTTGTATGTATGTAAAAAGTTTTAAATTATGGCATACATATGTACAGACACATACATACATACATGCATACATACATACATACATATATCTTGGAATTATCATTGACAAGAGATTTAGATTCAACGAACATATTAAATATGTAACAGAAAGATGCACAAACCTGATTAATGCCCTTTCCAAAACCGCCAAGATAAATTGGGGTCTTAAACACAAAGCATTAAGAACCATTTATAAAGGTGCAATCCTGCCCTTGTTATCGTATGGGGCTCCTGTTTGGATAGATGCCTTGCAAAGGAATTACAACGTCAAAAAACTGAACCAAGTGCAGAGGCTAATAAACATACGTATTGCAAAGGCATTTCGAACCACCTCATATGAAGCATTATGCGTTGTTACTGGACTCACTCCCATTTTGTTCAAGATAGAGGAAATAGTAAACTTGTACTTTGCAAAAACAAGACATAAGTACGATGGTCTAAATCTTGACTACATAATACAGCACAAGAACTGGACACACCCTGCAGAACTCATCGACATAAAAGAAACAGAACAAAATACAGAATATACGTATGAAATATACACGGATGGCAGTAAAAGTGAACGTGGAGTTGGAGCAGGAGTAGCAATATTTCAGAGTAATGAACTAATCCAACAACTAAGATTCAGATTAGACAATAAATGTTCAAATAACCAAGCTGAACAACTTGCTATCATGAAAGCGTTAGACAATATAAAACGACTAAGAACAATAGGTGAAAGACCATTAGACGAAAGACGAATAGCCATCTACATTGATAGTAAAATTACTCTGGACTCTCTAAGGAATGGAAGCAACCACAACAACCTAATTGAAGGCATCCGAACGAATCTACGGCTGGTGGAGAACGACAGATGGCTAGTGGACTTCGGATGGGTCAAGGCTCATGTGGGGAACTACGGTAACGAACTGGCAGATCGTCTAGCGAAGCAGGCAGCGAGTGACGTCGATCTACAGATCTGTTACGACAAGGTCCCGATGAGTGAAGTGAGGAACCAGCTAGCGGTCATATCCAAAGGAAAATGGGAAAGTGAATGGTCAACTACTTCCAAAGGTACTCTAACCAAGGCGTTCTTCCCTAGTGTCCAAGATAGACTGAAATTGAAGATAGAAGTAACTCCTAACTTGACGACTCTGTTGACCGGACATGGAAGACTCAACGCATATTTTCATCGATTTAAAATTAAGAATAGTGCGACATGTGTCTGTGGGGATGGGGATCAGACAGTGGATCATATCATTTATGACTGTACGAAATTAGGAAAGGAAAGAAGAACACTAATCCAGTCTATACATAAATGTGGTGGAAAGTGGCCTGTGGACAAGACAAAATTAGTGAAAAGTTATGTAAAATATTTTATAAAGTTTGCAAATAGTATAGACTTTGAACAACTACAGTAGGCTGGCTAGTATATAAGGATAAGTTATTTGGGAAGATAGGTTAAAAGTCAGAATTAAGTGATAAGGGTCAAAAATAGGTTACTTACATTCTGTAAATAAGCTACAATATTAGAGGGTATAATTTATCTGAAAATAGGCTGATCAAGAGATAGTAAATATGTAAATACTGTAAATATTTTAATGCTAGAATATGTAAATAGATTCTTGTACTTCATAGGTTAGGAATAGGAAAATAAGTTAGATTAAGAAGGACCAATATTATCTTGGCAGTTACACATAGTAGATGAACTACACTAGTCCATATTTAATCTAGAATGGCAACATAATAATATATAATGTAAATGGATTATGTACTTGAAGGTAAACCTAGGCATGTAGTATTACTTTCCATTTGTAATGGAACATGCTGCTCAAAAAAAGGAATACATACATACATGCATACAACATACATACATACAAAGCTTAAAATAATGCAAGAACATGTGCATACATTCATAAATTATGTCAATGTTATAAATTTAGACGAGTAAACTTAGGATAATTTAGTCTAGGATAGATAAGAGTAGGCAATAGATATAATGAAAGACTCAAATTTTCACAACAGAATAACAGACCTACATACGCCTAGAGAGTGACAGAAACGAGACATAATGTGTTATATTGTAAACATACAGGTAGCAAGGCATGTAGTATTACCTTTATTGTAATGGTACATGCCGTTCAACTAATATTAAAAAAAATACATACATACATTTACATACATACATACATACATACATACATACATACAGTCGTCCACACCTGTGGGGTAACGGTCAGCGCGTCTGGCTGCGAAACCAGGTGGCCCGGGTTCGAATCCCGGTCGGGGCAAGTTACCTGGTTGAGGTTTTTTCCGGGGTTTTCCCTCAACCCAATACGAGAAAATGCTGGGTAACTTTCGGTGCTGGACCCCGGACTCATTTCACCGGCATCATCACCTTCATTTCATTCAGACGCTAAATAACCTAGATGTTGATACAGCATCGTATAATAACCCAATAAAAAAATACACACTGTCGGCCTGGTTGGCGCAGGTGGTATAGCGGTGGCCTTCTATGCCCAAGGTTGCTGGTTCGATTCCGGGCCACGTCGATGGTATTTAAGTGTGCTTAAATGCGACAGGCTCATGTCAGTAGATTTACTGGCATGTAAAAGAATTTGTGCGGGACAAAATTCCGGGACACCGGCGACGCTGATATAACCTCGGCAGTTGCGAGCGTCGTTAAATAAAACATAACATTTCTTATACATGCATGCATACATACATACATACATACATACATACATACATACATACACACATACACACATATATACAATCCACACCTGTGGAGTAACGGTCAGCGCGTCTGGCCGCGAAACCAGGTGACCAGGGTTCGATTCGCGGTCGGGGCAAGTTACCTGGTTGAGGTTTTTCCGTGATTTTTCCTCAACTTAATAAGAGCAAATGCTGGGTAACTTTCGGTGCTGGACCCCGGACTCATTTCACCAGCATTATCACCTTCATTTCATTCAGACGCTAAATAACCTAAGATGTTGATAAAGCGTCGTAAAATAACCTAACCTAGTAAAATAAAAAATACATACGCTCCCTTTCCACTATTCCTTCATCAGTCTTTCTACATAACATCTATCCGTCAGTCGTCAATTCAGCAATCTACTCTTCCACCCATCGATATGTTTATTCATCAGCTCACCCATCTTTTCGTTTAACCATTGATCCTTTGTCACGTTCAACTTTGTTCAACAAGCAATCCATCTAACCATCCAAATCGTAAATTATTTTAAGCAATTAATCATTCAATTTGACTTTCGAAATCCGTATTCAATAGTGCTCGTGTAGTTCTTTAAACCCAGCACTTGATTTATCTTCTGTGTTCACTTGGAGACAGTGTACTGTATGTGTGGAAAATCCCAAGTGATGCGACATCCTGTTTCCTGGTTTGAGGTTTCCTATCCGTATTGTCATAGAAGAACACTTTTCACAGAATGTGTGCTTTCATTTCTAGTACAGCGTGCGTTGTGAAGGGACCTCAACGCACTAAAGGCCATTTGTGAGCCATGGGTCCACCAAAACCTTTCAAGCCTAAACCGTCGACAGAATCTTCCCCCAGGTAAGAGCGTCAAAATTATCATTATTAGCCTATTATTAGACTATTATTATTATTATTATTATTATTATTATTATTATTATTATTATTATTATTATTATTTTATTATTATTTTTAGCGTTACAGCACAGCAATTCATTCTGATTGATCACCCTTATCATCATCAAAATCATAGTGTTTGTATTTATTCGATATCGTCCAGATTATCACTGTCCTCAAAATACGATTTTTTTTATTTTGTGTTTAAAAAATAATTACAAAACTTTCTCTTCAAAACAATATACATTGTGAAGGTATCTCTGCAGATAAGCCCTTTAAATTGTTTCTTTAAATTTATTGGTGCATGTAATTTATACATCCTTTTTTTTTTTAATGCAGTTTTCCGTAAGTTGATATTTCTTAAACTTAAGTGAATTTTTCTCTGAAAATCCTGAATTAATTTACATGAATTTTTGTAATAATAATAACAATAATAATAATAATAATAGTAATAATAATAATAATAATAATAATAATATCGTCCTCACTATTTTTCATCGTCAAAATATTTCATCACTATTTGTCATCGTCACTATTTGGTACTGTCAATATATCGTTGTCATCACCAATTACTTTACTAGACATATCCTTCCCACTATACTGTATGCCATTCCCAACATATGATCCCCATCGTCAACATATTTTATAAACACGATTCGTCGTCTTCAACATATCGTCCTCACGACTTGTTATCGTCAACATATCGATTTGTCGTCATCACTTGTCTCAGTCAAAATATCGTCCTTACTCAAATCAAGATTTCAGGTATAACTCCCTGTAAAGTTGATTTGAATAATTTCGAGGGAAAAATTGTTCCGGGGCCGGGAATCGAACCCGGGACCTTTGGTTTAACGTACCAACGCTCTACCAACTGACCTACCCGGGAACTCTACCAGATACCGATCAAATTCTTCCCTCTATATCCAAGACCTTAAAGTGGGCTGGCAACCGTTAAGCAACCAACTTCCAGTGCTCACTAACTCCCGGGTTCGATGCCCGGCTCCGGAACAATTTTTCGCTCGAAATTATTCAAATCAACTTTACAACTTTACCTGAAATCTTGATTTGAGTAAGGACGATATTTTGACTAAGACAAGTGATGACGACAAATCGATTAGTACAAGAAGAATAGATATGATTGCCATCCCGCCAAATAACAACAATGGCTACATCATCGATCCCACCGTTAGATTTGAAAAACAAAAGAGCCAACCTGAAGATGTAAAAAGGGAAAAAAACGGCATCTATGTACGTACCGTTCCATACTTCATGGACAAATACGGTCTACAACAAATTGAAGTAATAGGCCTTATGGTTGGAGCGCGCCGAACTATTCCCGGTTTCTTCTTCCAGAACTGGCAACGTTTCGGCCTACAGAGGAAGGCAATTGATGACATCGTTCTTGCAGCTCTGAGAGGATCAATATTTATACTCCGCAACCATTTCTATAGTCAACAATGATCTTCAACTAATTAATTAGTAGCTACTTATTTATTCAGTCATTTCTTGTCATTGTTGTGTGATTCCATTAAACTTAAACATAATATGTATGTTATTTATACTTTCAACTGCCTATTGCACAATATGCTCTGTCATTTTGGCAGCCTGTTAATACAGGGAGTTGTTATCGTTTAGATAAATAAATAGATTGTTAGGGAAAAAACATAGGCCTATGTTATAGGAGTGTAAATTTTTAGTGGTTTTTCATAAAATAACCATAGTCCTAATACTTTTTTTGTGAAAAGAGTCATTGCCCAGCAATAGTAACGTTTACAAATATCCCATTCACATCACCTTGTGGTCACTGATTGAGAAGAAACTGCCTTCTGAAGGAAACACTGGAAGGAATGGTGAACGGGAGAAGATTTCGGGGCGGAAGAAGATATCAGATTATAATATATGGATCATATGAGAGAAAGGCAGAAAATAGGAAAGACTGGAGAACGCTGGGTTTACAATGAAAGATTTGCCCCTGGTCAGAATACTCTGAATGAACGAATGAATCACACTGAAACACTTATCCATACAATTTTAATAATAATAATAATAATAATAATAATAATAATAATAATAATAATAATAATAATAATAATAATAATGTTTTATTTTCGCTGGCAGAGTTAAGGCCATAAGGCCTTCTCTTCCACTCAACCAGCCTTAATCAATACAATACATAAATTTAATTACAAATATTTTCACTGTAGTAGTTTTAAACTGTAGTAGATTGACAGTACTGCTTCTTACGTGTTAGTAGTATTAGTATTAGTATTTATTTGTAGAGATAAGGCCAACAGACCTTCTCTGCCCCTCTACCGGGGGATTACAGCTATAATATGAAGAATAAAATTACACTTAATATTAAATTTACAATTACAATAGAAATCAAAGTACGAAAAGATTACCTGACTAATGAAAGCTAGACAAAATTTATCATAGAAGTTAAGAACAAAGAATATTTCTGTATTTACTGGATTACAAATTAAGCCTAGAACAACAAAATTGTATAGTGATGAAATTACCGGATATTGAAATATTTTGTGTTAGATTAATAATAATAATAATAATAATAATAATAATAATAATAATAATAATAATAATAATAATTCATTTTAGCTGGCAGAGTTAAGGCCGTAAGGCCTTCTCTTCCACTCAACCAGCAAAAAGTATACATACGTATGTATGAACTCACAAACAATTCAACAATTTGATTTCTTTACATGTATACAAGAGTTATTTACGAATTAAACAACAAAATACTATGAACTATTAATTAAACACTGAAATACAAACTATGTAGCAGAATTAAGCTAAAATACATAGAATGTTAATATATTTCAAATAATGTTAGATAATAGAAAGAGATTATTATGAGACAATTTTGAAAATACAGCACTATCAGGATGCATGTTTAAAAGAAGGAGTAACAATGTAGACAGTGATAGTTTAAGTCAGTATGATTGGAGTGAAATGCTAAGAAGAGAACTATTTACAAGAAACCATGTCTGAACGAGCCTCAATTACTGACCAAGTGCCTAGTAACTTTGCGTTTGAATTCAGTTTTATTTCGACAGTCCCTGATGCTAGCAGCATGGATACATATATAATAGGATGCGAAACTGCGGTCAGCACCATCTGGATTTGGGGGTTTGAAATAAGGTGATCAGCGCCCAACGTCGTAGGTGGTGAATATTAGAACTACGTGTTGGGTACATTACCCAGAGTTCTCTATTTATCCGTTCGAGATATTGCTGTACGGGAGAGTCGAAGAGCCGAGATGGCGGACTGAAACTTGCTAATAAGTGAACATAAAGTGATACACTTTTCCATTGTGCTGTACAATAAATACCCAAAGAATACAATCCCAATTATCTAACCTTTTATTTATTTTTTGTCTCTGTCTGGTTATATTTTAATCGGGTAGTGTAAAACACATCGTATCTTTTATCTTCCTGTTGTCTCCGGTAAGAATTTTCAGTAGAATATGCTGTGAGGAATAAAACTGTAAATGTTTTATTTTAAATTGGTTAGTTTTGAATATCGATGAGGGTGGGAGGGAATACTTTCTGCATAGTTTAACATTTTCGTCACCAGGTGCGCTGCTAAATGCATGGAGTAATTACTCTTTTCGCTACTTGGTGCGCTGCTAGATGTAATAACGCCCCTCCCAGAAATAGATGGCAGCAAGATCAATTTCTACAACAGCGCCTCTAGTATGTGTTACGGGAAACTCATTAAGTTTCGCATCCTATTATATATTTATCCATGCTAGCAGGTAGCGAATTCCAGAGTCTTGGCAGAGCTAGTGTGAAAGAGGATGAGTATGAGGAGGTGCGATGGGATGGTATTGTTAGTAATGTTTCATGGCGAGAGCGGTTGTTCAGATTATGGTGGGAAGAAAGGTAAGTGAAACGAGTCGACAGGTACGAAGGAATAGAAGAGTTCAAGATTTCGAAGACGTACGCACGCGGCAAAAGCCACCTCAGAGAAAAATACTTTGGCGCGTCAATTGTATTAGTTATGGAGTCATCCTTAGATTCAGAAGTAACCCCATGGGAAGGAGCGTAAGTAACGAAAGGAGAAGAAACAGGATAAAATAAAGAAAAAGAAGATTAAAGGAGAGGCACACGTCAGCCACAACAACATTGTCCACAGTTACTTACATTTACACATGTATTTGTATGAGGCAATACGTTATAAAATGTACTTCAGTTTTCCCAAGTGTCTACAACACGTTAAGAAATGGCATGATGAATTTCATACTTGAAGTGTCATCAACACCCATGCCAGATATTGTAGTTTTTTGTTTCTCCTGAAAATATATGTTTTTGGACTATGGTTATTTTTTTAACCCTTCAATTTATAGTAATAAATTCTTGTAAATCGCACCTTAATTTGTAGGTCCTAAGCTTCTTACTGGGGACAGATTGAATATTTAACATATTTTAATTTAAACCAAATGTTGTAATTAAATGAAATACAAAATTTATATAAATATTATTTTATCATATCGTATCTTCGATGTATCTCACTTTACTTAAGCAACATGAGATAAACAGTTCCTTTTAAAATGAGTAATACTTCAATCTTGCAACGGAAGTGACGCAGAAAGTTGCATCACATTTTAATTTGTCATCCTTGTTAAGCGGATGTCATGCTCATTAAAAAAAAACTCAAGCTTCCTGCCGTTGTAAGATAATCGTTATTCGTATCAGAGTATATTTCAATTATGGATTTGAACAATATTTTATATTTCATTACGAAAATGGAAAGATGAAGATATATTCTTTCCACGCGTGAAGGCGTCTGGGAGCATAGGCATACTTTCATGACCTCGGGACTAGAAGGAGGCAGTTTATTTGGTATCACGCTCCGACTGTCTTTTATACCTAGGACAACCCGACACTCAATTTGACAAGAGGCTGAGCATAAATTCGGGTCGTCAGGCGCATAGGGTACATCGGGCTAATTTGAATAATTTCCAGCTTTTTGACCAATTACTCCAAAAATAATGATTTTATTCTTCTACTTAAACATCATTTACAAATATAAAACAGGATTACAACGAAGAGCTAAACACAATCAAATACATAGCGCAAGAAAACGGATACAACCCTAACATAATAGACAACATAATACGTAAGACAAAACATAATCACAAAAAACATAATAATATAACACAAACACAAGAACACAAAAAATACATTACACTAACATACGAAAACAAAAACACACACAAAATCGCAACCTCATTCAAGAAATTAAATTACAACATCGCATACAGAACAAATAACACTCTACAAAAACATCTCAACACACAAAACAACACAAACAAACAAAACCACAGAGGCGTATAGAAACTCAAATGTAACACCTGCAACAACTTCTACATAGGACAGACAGGCAGATCATTTCAAACACGTTACAAAGAACACATCACAGCCATAACAAAATTACAAAACACCTCCACATATGCAGAACACATCACAAATGCCAACCACACCTACAGAGACATCAACCAGACATGGAAATACTACACATCCAACCAAAAAGCCAGAAACTAAACACACTAGAACAATATGAAATATACAGACACACAAAAACATACCCCAATGAAATTCTCAACACACAACTCAACTTCAGAACACACACTCTTTGACTCTACATTACACTACACGAACACACCCTCACAGGAAACAAAACAAGAGACGCCAAGACCAACAACGACCAGTTCTGAGGGTGACCCATAAAAGGTCGAAACATGTAAACCAGATACGATAGTATTTAACACAAGAAAGTCATATAATACATATTCCGAAGGTATAAAAGTATAATGCCATTAACCATGAATTTGAACAAGATTAATATTTGCGGGGAAAATTGGATATCTTAAGGGATAATTTGAATAACAACGAAAATGAACGTTAATGGACCTACTACAACAAAAACAAACATTGTATCTATTTGTTCTTTTAATACTAAATTCTTCTTGTCATTTCAAATCGAACTTCTTTAAATATTGCTCCTGGCGAATGACATTAACAGATGCATTGCAACATTTGACATTTTCTCCTCGTTCAACGCTTGTTAGGCTAACACTTCCCTTTTGTCTTTTCATGCAGTAACTTTTGGCGTCCTAGTATTCAAGGAAAGTCCATTTTCATCCGTGTTGTATAGGTATTTTGGTCGGTTGCACAGGTTAAACTCTTCTAGAATTTGGCCAAGCATCTCAAAATAGACATCATTTAAAGCTTCCTTATTAACACCAGCGGCTCTAGCCTTGGGAAAGAGCTTTGGTTTTTCTCAAACTCAAATTGTTTCCCTTACAAAAGACTAAGTACAAGCTGTTTTATTTTCAGACAATGAAGAGTTTGTTTCGGTACCCATTTTATTGCATAGTCGTAAAATAATACAAAAACTATGTAACAGAACGAGCCACTATTTAACGAGGCGATAGCTAACGCATACGGGTAACATGATCAGGTTATATTAAACTCATTGTTTAAGCCTTAATTTCACAAAACCTTAAGATAAGAGAACACATACTTATAAATCACGAAAACAACGAGCGTTCACATCCAACCTAGATCAATACAAATGGCTCCACAGACACCTGGATTCACTGATTTTTCTTCTAACTTATGCTATGCAGTACACAGTCTGCACACTATTTCTACCAAAAAAAAAAAGTATAAGATGGCGATACGAATCTCCCAGCAACACTTGCAAACGTTTAACATTATCCAAATTTCCTCACTATTCTTCATGTACCCTATTACAAAAATAACCTTCTTAAATTCCTCAATGTGTGTATTTACTTTTGTAAACTGTAATCTTAAAATCAGAAACACTAAATCAATTATTCTATTGCCATAAATTTTTCATATCGCAATTAACAACACATTTTTAGCTTCAGAATATTAGCCAATTAGAGAAATGACACTTCTGAATAGTTCTCCTCTAATTGTAATATTTTTTTACCCTTAAAGTAAAAGAAGAAAGGTATTTTACTAACAACTTCAAATCAGTGTAACTCTGAAAATATTGAGATTAGGACACATGTTTATATGACTTTTTTGCTCAGAAATAAGCTCCGTAAGTGACGGTAAATCCTCGTGAATCATCCTGTGTGTGTGCGTGCGTGCGTGTGTGTGTGTATATTTGAGACTCAAGATAATGCACTTATAGTCTTGTGTATTCCATTTCGTGTTTACTAGGCCTACTTATATTCCAACAAGGAGTTAAATAGGCAAAGTTCTGTTACTTTAATACGCAGAAATGTACAGAGATCGGCTGGCTTTATGAAATGTGAATTGTAAATTTCAGAAGCGTTAAATATGAAGTTGAGGTAGAAAATAATTAATGGTGTAACGACTAAATGTTATCGTGAATTAAAAATGGAAACACAGAAACCACCAAGAAACGTAATGTAAGAAATTTATTCCCCCAAAATAGTTCAAAATGGTAGTACATACATCTTTCTCAGTCCATATCTGTGGAGTAACGGTTAGCGCGTCTAGCCGCGAAACCAGGTGGCCCGGGTTCGATTCCCGGTCGGAGCAAGTTACCTGGGTGAGGTTTCTTCCGGGGTTTTCCCTCAATCCAATATGAGCAAATGCTGGGTAACTTTCGGTGCTGGACCCCGGACTCATTTCACCGGCATAATTACCTTAATCTCATTAAGACGCTAAATAACCTGAGTTGTTGATAAAGCGTCGTAAAATAATCTACTAAAATAAAAAAAAAAAATAAAAAAGATATATTTCTCAGCGCACTGACGACAAGGTTGATTTGGTTTTAACATCGTGTTGCGGAAAAATGTTGTCAACATTATTTGTTGTTAACATTCAAGAAATCTTTTACAAACAATGTTACGCCTGTGCAATAACATGACCAGCAAAATATACTAAATTAAGATATTTGCGTATGCATCTCTATAAACTTGTGTAGTCTATTTATGACCAATGAATTTGACGTTTTCTCTACTTTCTTCAATAATGTTCTATTTTCATTTTTCTATATTAAATATTTGACACTTCATCTCTCAGTTGAGTCGACCTGGTTGGCAAGTTGGTATAGCGCTGGCCTTCTATGCCCAAGGTTGCGGGTTCGATCCCGGCCCTGGTCGATGGCAGATGGCATTTAAGTGTGCTTAAATGTGACAGGCTCATATCAGTAGATTTACTGGCATGTAAAAGAACTCCTGCGGGACAAAATTCCGGCACACCGGCGACGCTGATATAACCTCTGCAGTTGCGGGCGTCGTTAAATAAAACATAACATTAACATCTCTCAGTTGATCTTTAACATTTTGTACCAAAATACATTTCCGTGGCTTCTAAACGATGGTTCTCTTGCTTTTCAATTTGTCAATTTTCATTGCAATATATTGTCCCTTCTTTCACTTGAAAGCTTCTTCATTACCCCTAAGTTATTATGTAGTCTATTGTTGTCATAGTTATTTGTCTAAAGATCAAAAATACATTTGAACTTTTGATGAGCCTTTTTGTGTTCTTTTCAGATCTGTCAGCCCAAAGCCGTCCTCTGCTAGAGAGTCTAGGTCAAATGATCTCTCGGATAATCTGCTTCAAGAGTTGGAGTGTCCTATATGCTTGGAATACATGATACCGCCTATAACGATGTGTGAAAGTGGGCACAACATTTGTAACAAGTGCAGACCAAGAATGAAAAAATGTCCGAATTGCAGACAATCGCTGCTCTCTGCAAGAAATTTAGCACTAGAGAACCTCGCTAAGAAAGTAAAGTACCCCTGTTACAACAGGAGAACAGGATGTGAAGAGGCCTTTCCGCTTGATGAAATCGACAAGCATCAATCTATTTGTCTTCATAGATTTTATGAATGTCCTTTGAGTAAAGCACCTGGGATACTCTGTCTCTGGCAAGGACCTCGAAGTGACATCAAGAAACACATAGACATGAATCACAAGGACAGAGTTACGGAAGCCATTACAAAATTGGCAGTATTTATCCGCGAATTTGATCCAGAGTATAAATACTGCAGAGTTATTTACGCACTGGGTGATCTGTTTTACCAGCAATTTGAAGTTAAAGGAAATGACTTTTATTTTGTTGTTCAGTACGTCGGGCCAGAAAGCGAAGCTTGCAAATACAAATACGAGTTCATACTTACATCGCCAGATGGTATTGAAAAGGTGATCGTTTCTCACATGGTAGGAAGTATCAAGACCAACATTAATGATGCATATCAATCAGATAAATGTGTCAAGTTACATTACGACATTGTCAAAACATTTTTGCAGGAGAATCACTTGAAATTTGAAATGGATATAAGCAAAATTGAAGATAAAGAACCTGTTGTAGGAAAATTACTCGAAGTTTGAAATTATTCAAATTTGTTTTAGGAAGTCATCATACATTTGGAATGGATATGACTAGAACCTGTTGTAGGAAAACTCCTTGAAGTTTCAAATGATTCTAACCTGTTTTAAGTAAATTACCTTAAGTTTTAAATGGATGATATAACCAAAGGTACAGAACCTGTTGTATGAAAATTACTTAAAGTTTCAAATGACTCTAATCTCTTTTTTTAGTTATATTATCATCTCAAATGGATACACCTAGGATGACCAGACGTCCTCTTTTGTCCGGACATGTCCTCTTTTTTAGACCTTTGTCTGGGGTCCGGGCTGATTTTAAAAAACCAAGAAATGTCCTCCTTTTCGTAACTTGTATGCCTGATATTTTGAAATTATCTGTTTTGATGCTTTTTCAAGTAATTTGCCTATAGGTGGCAGCAGCATCGACGGAATATACTCTTTGCCAATGATCATAACTCTCTTTGCTCCTCCTTGTTATGATCGTTGCTCAGAGGTAGCTAGTAAATCGATGTGCGAATATAAATCTAAATAGATATTTTCTGTTCTCTTTCATGCTTTTATTATAGTTCCGATAACTTTCATATGTAGCTAACTGTAAAATCATTATTATTAAGTTTTTCTCATAATTAGTTTGTAATAAAATTCATTTTAACATACTTTTAATATGATGTAAGCCTAAATCTGTACTGTAAATATTTTGTAATAAAATAGATGAGCCGTCAGAGCAAAAGTGGTGTACGTCAAAATTGGGTAATGAGGTTTAAAGTAAAAATTCTGTAAAATACAGCGCAAAGCAGCAATTAATATGTTCTTCGTGCTATCCACTGACTACTAATAGTTTAAATAAATTAAATATTAATTGCTACCTTGCGCTGTATTTTACAGAATGTTTACTTTAACCCTCACTACGCAGTTTTGACTTACACCACTTCTGCTCTCAACGGCTCAGATATTGACGTAATTTAAAGCATAATATAGGCCTAAGCCTAAATCTAAATGCATATTTTCTACCCTCTTTTTTCGAACACTGTCCTCGTTTGTTAAGCTTTGTGTCCTCTTTTTTATCGATGTCAATCTGATCACCCTAGATACACCGAAAACAGAAGATACAGGACCTGTTGTAAGAAAATTACTTGAGCTTAAAATCATTGTAATTTGTTTAGATAACTTATCATAAGTTTGAAATGGAAATAACCAAATTAAAGATGAAGCTGTTGTAAGTAAATTATTTGAGCTTTGAAATGACTATAATCTGTTTTAGTTATATCTACTACAAGAAGGAGTTTGATATGGATAAAAACAAAAATGAATGTATAGAACCTGTTACAAGAATATTGCTCAAGTTTGAAATGGCTTTAATCTGATTTATGTAAATTTTTGGAAGTTTCAAATGAATATGGCCTAACTGAAGATAGAGAATCTGTTGTAATAAAAGTTATTTTAAGTTTGAAATAACTATAATCTATTTTAGATAAATTATTATCAAACGTTATAAAGTAAATAACCAAAATTAAAGATACAGAATGTGTTGTAGAAAAATACTACAGGGACATCATTTTATTTTTACTTCAATTTTTTTGGTACCTGCGTTTCTAAATGTACTTGACTCCCACCCCTTTCACTAATGTCCTTGCTAACGTCAGTCACACAAACTTACGGCCGCTGTTGCTAGCAGTGAAATAAACAATACAGAGTACAGTGTGTTTCAGAAATATGTTGCATATTCTACAGAAGAAAAAGCTTATATTATTGAAGTTTATTTTCACACAGGTATGGTGTGTAGCATAACTGAATTTGTCTGTGTGGACTGAGCACAAGTGAAGATTAGAGTTACCGAAAGTACGGGACCCTATAATATGGTGCGGTACTTAACAGCATTATTTAAACAAGAGTTTTGTTTTACTGTTTGTAGGTATGAAGGACGATGATGGAAACTGGAATTACAATATAACCGAATGTGAACATCAGTTTTTCTTTCTTTTTTTTTCTTCACAATTTCCTGATTATATCATTACGGAATATTTTCGTAGAAATGTCATTAATCTGGTAGATAAATTTAGAGCAACAGAGTGTACAGAAAGGAAGAAAAGTGTAAGATGGCCAACAAAGGTGACAGAAGATGCTGTAGAAGATGCTAGAGAAAGGATGCAGCGAGGTCAAGAAGTTAGCTGTAGAAATTGGGGTTTCTTACGGAAGTGCTCACAAAATTCTCAGGAATAAATTAGATTAGTAATATGCTGAATAATGTAGACATTACATAATGTATATAACCGCCTGAAGACTTGAGTTTGTGAAAAATAATTGTTACTATTCTACTGTTTTTTGATAAAGTACTGTAAAGTAATGACCAAACTGAAAATCTTAATACTATATTTCCCTGTAACATAAATGGATACAGTACTTTTCTCTCCTCCTATAGCTAGTAAAATGGTTTGTTTACATATTGCACTAGCAACTCCAAACTCCTGCAATGGAAGGGGGATAACAGTGTTTCCGAGTATAGCCAGGTTAATGTTAAAAATGTTAGTAAAAATAAAGTGATGTCCCTGTATAACACTGGAATGTCACCAATACATTTAAGTTATTGTTTAGAAAGGAACTCTTTCAGCTTTCCCAATAACGGGACTGCCTCATTGGACAAAGCATAACTAATACAAAGAGTGAAAACAAAACTGAAATTAGACTGGAAAGGCCACAAAAGAAAAATGTAGGGAACGAACAAGAAGGGAAATTAAGAACAGGAAAGATAGAGCATACATATAATAGGCCTAAACATAGTGAACAAACAAATTAGACGTTCAAACAAAAGTCCTTCCTCTTTAGGAAACAAAGTACAGAAGATTGAACTGGATATAATGAAACTGAAGACAAACAATCTACTGTAGGAAAAGTGCTTGAAATATGGAACGAAGGAATTATTGGAAGTTTGAAATGAATATACTGTAACCAAAATCGTAGGTACAGAAGCTCTTGTAGGAAAAATACTTCAAATCTGAAATTATTCTAATCTCTTTTAGTTCTATTATCATAAGTAGACAGCAGAAAAAAGTTAAACAAAAGTCATGTTTACGGTTTACAAGTACTGTACGCATAGACTATGGCATGAGGTGTGCACGCTACAACACGGTACCGTCCGCAGAGATCACCACGCGAACACCGAAAACAACTGCCACTCTGCGTTCTCAGTCAGTCTTCATCCGTACGTGAACAGAGAACATTGAGATACGTAAACATATTACAGTATTTATTTGTGTTCAGAGAAGTGATCATAATGCCGAAGAGAGATGTTAAAAAAAAACATAGGGTGTATTCTTTAATATGGTGTCCACATTTTTAGTAGTGATACCACAGTATAGTATATACAGTCACGAAGCTCAATACGTAGTAAATATGCATCCAAGAAAGTTGCTAATCACTAGGATCGCTAATATCGCCTCATTAAAGACAATGCGAAATAGTACCGGCACAGTCTATTGTTCCTAGCACCCTCATAATTCAAGTTTCGTGACTGTATATACTAGACTGTGGTGATACTGGTGAAACAATTAAGTGTTAGTTATGTATGTGTGCATTAAAAAGGATAACAAAACAATCGATAGAACATCACTGTAATATATAGAAACACATGAAAAAGAGTATCTTAGAAGATAATAAGGGTTCAAGTTCAAATTCCGCCTCAAATATGAAATATAACTTTTGCCAGGATTTGTGTCGAATGATGATAAGTTACAATATTCCATTCAAAACGTTGGACAATCCTCACTTTAAAGGGTTTGTAGAATAGTACACAAATTATGCCATTACAATAGTTGTATCAACGTACAACCAATCTTCAGTGATTATTCCGTGTGTCAATTTACATTTCCCCCGGCCTATACCTGCACGCGCCTCTAGTGTACTTACTGTGCTTACGTAAACAACAATCCTGGTCCAGGTCGATGGCATTTAAGTGTGCTTAAATGCGACAGGCTCATGTCTGTAGATTTACTGGCATGTAAAAGAACTGCGGGACAAAATTCCGGCACATCCGGCGACGCTGATATAACCTCTACAGTTGCGAGCGTCGTTAAATAAAACATAACGTAAACAACAACCCTCTGACGAGACAAATTAGTCGTGTTGTAGTTACCTTCACATCCGAATGACTTTTCTTCCGCTGTTTAATCATAAGTTTTAAATGGATAAGCAAAACTGAATATACAGAATCTGTGTTGAAAGATTATTTGAAGTTCGAAATGACTGCAGTAAAACTTAAAATAAGGGATTTGTCTCAGGTAAATTATTAGAAGTAAAATTTATAGAATCTACTGTAGTTAAATTGTATGAAAATTAAAATACAGATTCATGAAATTTAAAATACAGGCCCTGTTGTGTGTAAATTATCTGAATACGAAAATGAATGTAATAAAAATTAAATATACGGTAGAGAACCTGTTAATCTTGAAAAATTGCACAGTATGACATATTTTGGCAAAATTTCCAATAGAATCATTTTTTTAAGTCAGAATATCCAAAGACAAATAACAACCAACTCCCTTAATAATTGTTATAAATTTTCTAAAAGTGGCATATATAAATTCAATTGCAAAAAACTGCTCTATCAAAAAGCCTACATTGGACAAACCCAAAGGAACTTCCGTACCCGGTATAACGAACACAAATCTGATTTTAAATTTAACCGTAACAAATTTGCTCAACATCTTATTGAAACAGATCATGAATTAACAAATATTATGATTCTTTGTCCATCATAAAATCATCAAATAACTGTTCTAAAATTGAAACCACAGAAGAATATTACATCGCCAAGTAAATAAACATAGGAACCTCTTTACTTAATGAACAACTCTCTAATACACATATCCCTTTATTTAATTTATTTAAACTTATCAACTACAAACATAAATCTCCACAACTTGTGTTCTCTCAATACACTCTCACCATCATTCATTGTTCACCCCACTCCACCCAATTTTCCACGTAACGCCATACGCAGATTGTAAACTTGTTGCTTCTTTCAGTTGAGTTGCTTCTTGTCATGCATCCACTACAAAAAGTTTTCAACACAGCACGGAAGTCTCCGTCAATAACACATTTAATAACGACCTCATATTGAATTAACATTATATTTTTATTTTTTATTATTTTGTATTTATCGAAATTAACTCATAACAGGCTTTTACAATAATAAATCTCGTTTGACTTGCAGTTCATAAGGCTTCACTGAAACACACAACATGTAACGTACTTCCCAAGGAAGAGTTTGTATCATTTCTAGAGATGAACAAAACTAACTGCCGCTCTCGCTCGCTGTGTTCGCTGCATTTGTCTTTCCAATCTCGGCTCGTCATTCTCGTGCGCTCGGAGTCTCGCTCGTCATTCTCGAAATAGCTTTTGGTCGGCGTGGAAAGATTTCGTAACTTTGAATAATGTATACCATTGAAATAAATAACATAAATGTTTAAATGAGAAAAAAAGACAAAACAGAACAGTATCTTAGTTATCAAAATGTTCTGGTTCTATTATATATTACCTATGGTTAGGCCTATATAAATAAAAAAAAAAAATCTCAAATAAATTTGCATTTCTAAGAAACATAAAACATGATATTAATATATTTTTACTTGAGATTGTACACTTGATCTTAAACATATGAAAATAACATTCCTAGCCTTTTAATAAGGGGCTAGTAATTAATAAAGACTGGGAAACGGATTATTATACACTGAAAGGTAGAGATGATGTTTCAAATAGGCTACTTGATTGTTTATACATATATAATAGTTGTCAAAGTAGATAGAAGTTCAATCAGGTATAAACAACTGCTCACTTCGGGACTTCGAGAGATGATCAATATCGAGTCTCGGAAGACTCACAACCAGTCTTTACGTCAAGGACGCGACGCTGTTAATCTCGTTTTCTCGATCGTTGTTCATCTCTAAGCACTTCACTTTACGAAACCAGCAGTCCGTACAACAGACTTGCAATCATTTGTGGTATTTTACTGTCTTATATAGTTTAAACTTATGTCAGATGTTAAGTGAACAACATTATATCATTTGTTTTTAATTTCAATTCCATATAATATAGGATCAACTCAATTTGAACTTATTTATTTTAATCATCATATGGCAATTTTTTATAACTAAGGTATTTTATTCATAACAATTGTAAAGTGGTCTGTTGGTCAGCATGCTGGCTTCCAGATCAGGAGGTCCCTGGTTCGATTCCCGGGCTGGGCTCTCGGTGAATTTTTCTTGAAGAAGAAGAATTCCCTGGGTGTCTAGAGTCTGGAAATTTGTATGAATGTGATTGTGAGTGTGCCGGGTTAATATTAATTAACCAATCATCACAAATATAAAAATACATCAGGACTGTCGCTGGGCAGTAACCTGAACACACGTTTCAGGGTCACAATCTTGACAAGTAATTCCATCTGTTAGCACAACCATAAAGCATCTAATAGATGCTATAGAGTTACCAACAACGAAAAAAAAATTGTAAAGTGTTCATATCTTGTTATTAATAGTTTTTATGATCTGGTGAGGGCATATCATGCCGAAAACGTTCATCTATTACTGCTTTCTATGTTTTATGATATATGTGAATAAATAAATGACATACAATTTTGATAAGCTAAACAAGACGGCGTACATGATCTTAACATTCTTAACCTTTATAGACATACTGCTTTATTTCTCATAGGAGTATTTTTTATTTCATTTTCAGCGCTATCAAATCATTACAGGTATTTTAATTGTTGATGGAGCCAACGTCTAATTATAAAGGAACTCTAGAGTCTAGACATTACAGACAATGACAGATTTATTATTTCATCGGTTCTATTTATTTTATTTGATTACATAATATATCTAATGTATTAAAATTGTATGTGTTATATTTCCGCTGTGTCGACTGCTAGCTGGTGTGATGTCAGCGCCAACTCTAGGAAAAAAGCAGAAACTCACGCTTAAGCTGGTTTGAAGGTCATTGAAATCAGTCATGCTACATCAAGGTACCGACGCGAAGTGTCCATATTTAAAATTCCCTATATGCTGGGTTCACATAGTTATGGCAATAAACATGCCTAGCACTTATTCACTACGACTCGTTTCGAAAATGTGTTGTACTGCAACTTCGTAATTTTATTATGAATGTGATCCCATTGATTTATTTATATTTTTTGTTCCAAATAACCTCAGGAATCATCTTCACAAACCGAGGAAGAACTTGGTAAATCA
The DNA here is from genome assembly GCF_040183065.1 of Periplaneta americana. Taxonomy (NCBI): domain Eukaryota; kingdom Metazoa; phylum Arthropoda; class Insecta; order Blattodea; family Blattidae; genus Periplaneta; species Periplaneta americana. The sequence goes on from NC_091120.1 coordinate 143,778,407, forward strand.
CTTTGTATAATGGCCGCCTTGTTTTCTTTTTGAACCCACAAATTTTACACAGACAAAAATAACAGGTCACTGTAATGATCTTCTTGCTCACGCCAAACCTCGTTGTGTCACTATCTTAGATTTTCAGAGAACAGAATATCAGCCAGAATCTCAGTCAGGGTTAATAAATTGTTAAGAGTGTAGATTAAAGAACGAAATTGTTTCTAGAAGTCACTTGTTGAATTTACAGAACATGAGTACAAAGTCAGTTTACACCATAGAACTGTGTGAAGCACACAGTTCATTGGCTTTACACGAGGTTCTAACAGTCTCTCAAGTGAGCTGCATTCTATTGAAATGCATTGAATTTGTTGTTCTCTCGATGTCAATTTTCTTCATAGATGGCACCTTGTTTCTTTTCTTTTAAGTTACTCATCACCTCCTTTCATCTCCTGCTCAGAGATGGCAGCAAGTTCTCCGCAAACCACACTTCCCGATAATGAAGAACTACTGAAGTTAAGAACATGGAAGTTACTTCTTATGTTCTTTCTATTATATTTTCAGCATAACATTCTAGATTTTTCAAGGTGATTTCGTTGATAGATCCAAATTAACTTCACAATTTATTGACAGTGTAACACGAGCCTAACAAGTTATAAGTAATATTAATATCTTATTTAATAGTAGTAGTAGTAGTAGTAGTAGTAGTAGTAGTAGTAGTAGTAGTAGTAGTAGTAGTAGTAGTAGTAGTAGTAGTAGTAGTCGTAGTAATAATAATAATAATACGAATGTAACTTAGGTTTAAATCATTATTAATATTACTATTATCATCATCATGATCCTCATCCTTATCATTAGGGAGCGGATTCTTGTCATTAAATATTTCTTGTACCAACATGAGCGCTCCTGAATTAGTTCAAAATACTTGACATACTTTCTTGACTGTACAAACCGAATTTTATATCACATGAAACATGTATTTTCCAATTTTTGTTTATATTGAGATAAATATTTGAAGACATTTAATCCTAAACGCATAATCCATACTTGTTTCCATAATGCACATTTTTTTCTATTAAAACGCCACAAAGTTATTAATTTTTAATTATTTTTCAAATGTGTTGTAAATTTAAAATAAAAACAATAAGTCCTCTGCATGTATCCTTCAATATATACATTTTTAATTAATAATGCTACCAAAAACTTTACTATCTAACAGTATGTAAATTTATATACGTAATATGTGAGATAATATAGGCTAAAATGTGGAGCAAAATATTTCGATGTGTGTATGTGAATTGAAAGATATATTGAACTAAAGTGATAAAATATTATTATAAATTCCACTAGGACAATGCTTATTAACATTTTTTTAAGCCACGGACTCCTTTGAAACGTGTGAAAGCTATGGACGCTCCCCCTAGGAAAATATAAAAAAGTGACAAATTATTTTAGAAGCGCTTGTAGGTTTTACGTTAAAACAATACTTATTCATTCATTTATTCATTACACCATTTGGTACTCCAGTTTTTAATCCGCCATTACCAACTCATAAAAGTATATCAATAACAAGTATCTGTTTAACATTTATTACATTAAAACATAGTGTGGTGTAGTCACATAAACTATAAATGTTAGGGTTCGTTCGGAACCTAAGTCCCGAAATGATGACTCGAAGAAATTGTAGAGTATATTTATTATAATATATACAAAATACAAACACTGAACTCAACTGTAGAGCTCCCAGTAGCAAAAGGCCCGTCTGGTAATTAATTCCATGCTTATATTATCCGAGGAAATGAAAAACTCCACCCTATGAGGTCATCGGCAGCCAATTAGATTCAGAACCATATGGTCATTACCTCCCCATGAGGTCTTTAGCATCCAATTAGGGGTAGATGTATTTTTAAACATGAGGTCATCAATAGCCAATAGTAGGCATGTATGGATAACATCTTTTAAGTTTATCACAGGAGTGCTGTTTACTCTGACCATCTTACTTGTGATGAGAGAGTTAATGTTATTGTGGCCCTCTGCGCGTGATTTAAGATTGTTTATACACGTGCACTACAGACTACTCATGCGGGCGACTTCATTTCCTCGTGATATTGATACAACTAGACTCAGCTTGTTCCATGAACATAATACAGATTAATAATATATAATATTAATTCTAAATACAATATTAATTCGATAGATAGGTAATCATATCTGGTTATGCCTCTATATATGACACGCCCCTCCTTATTAAAAGTTTTACAATCTTTGTGAAGTTAAACTTTTCTTTTTGTCCAGTGAATTGGATCTTGAAGTGATTTTGTCATCCTACGTGACTGAGTGTTTGATGATAGTGATTCTAATGATTGAGCTTTAATCTGTTCTAACATTTCTGATACTTCTTCTTTTCGAATTGGTTGCTTTATTAGAGGGTCTTGTCTTTTTGATTTTGGTATTAGTTCTAATTTTATATTTTCATGTTCATCTTCCGAACTAGTATATGAATCATTTTGACAAACAGTAGTCTTTTGTCCATACTGTTGATTTTTAATTATAATAGGCCTGCAGCATGATGAACAACCTTTCTTACAGTCCCTAATTGCATCTTGCCAATTACAATATCTGAATAACCATAACCCACATTTACGACAACTAGAACAACAACAACAACACAAGCATAATGCAATACTAATTCCAAACACAGTACTACAGTAAAACCAAGTAGAGTATGAATACCAGAAAGATTGATATTCTATTTTATCTTCCTCCTTTTTAATTTGTTGTTGAATGTCATCTATTCTTATTCCCATGTACTTAAAGTCTGAGGTTGATGAAAGGATATTTGGATAAGGAAGTGACATTTTTATTTTTGGAATAACCTCTTCTTCCATTTTAGTGAGACAACAATCTATATCCATTGGTACAAGAGGAATAATGTCTGTTGTTGAGTGGTTCATTACTTCATGTTTTATTGGAAATATCATTCCAACTGACGTTATTCCTTTACACTGTATGGGAAGTACCAATTTACCTCTCTTATACAATTTCACTTTTTCCTTCACTTCATCGTCACACACAAAAGTTATATCATCTACTTGTGAGGTTACATACAACTATTCATTACTTGGTGCCAAAGGAATCCAAATGGTTTCGCTTAACATCATGTATTGTTCTAGATTTATACATTCTTCAGGATAAACTTGAGTTGAGGGATGTATGAGCCCTGTCATACAGTCTCGTGTATTGAATAAATTTATGGGTATATTTTCAATGCATACTAAATATTTTAGTCCTGCCTTCTTACATTGATCAATTTGTCGTTGATTTAGATAAGCATATTTTGTCTTTATAGCGTTTGTAGCTATGTATTCCGTGTGAGGTTGAATAAATTTTGAAGTTTTATTATTCGGTAATTTTATTGGAAATGGAATCATATCATATAGACTGAATTTTTCTCTTTGCACAAGTGGTACCTTTACCCTATAAACTATCAACGTAGAAGATTTGAAAATTGTTGCAGTTAGAATTTGGTCAACCTGATCGTTTGAAAAAGGTGGTAATTGCAATTCTGGGGGAACTGCATTAGCCAAAAGATTCTTAATTTTTACGTAAGTTATTACCTGCGGCTGAATGATTCCTTGTCTTCCATTTACTACCATTGTTATTAGCAATGTGTAATACTCAAAGCAATCATGATATCCTAATTCTATATGTTTAATTATCAAATTAATTTTGGTTATCACGTCATTTTCATGTAACGTTTCTTTCCATTTCTCTCCCCATGTATTAGTAACTGTCTCAAAATTCTTTATTATTTCTTTCTCATTTAACGTTACTTCCGTGACTGTTTCGTTGATACTGATCAAACTAGACTTCAGTATTGTTAATTGATCTGAGCTTAATTGCAAAAACTTTAATTGTTCCGCCTGCATTTGATCCATTTTACTTTTATAGGTTTCAATTTCAGCTTCTGTTGCGGTTCCAAACAAAATACGAAATGTTTCTCCTACAAAACCTAACATTGATCTTTTGCGTCTCTGCTGGTTAGGACCAATAATTTCATCTAGAGTGACTTTTAATTGTTGGACACCAAACTTTCTTGATCTTATGTCAGTCAACCCTTGCTCACAATCGGTTTTATGAAACCATGTAAAATCCTTTATGGCTTTACATTCTTGTTCTAATCTTGTAATGCCCTTTTGCAATGTGTCATACAAATGTTGCACAGATTTTAAATCTACGTACGTGATTACGTCCCAAGAGTATGGCGTAAACCACACATCATTTACATGATTAAAATATAAACCTGTTTGTCCTGAAATTTCGTCATTCTGTATTCTAATACCTTCACTTACTCCTATGTATCCTAGAATCATTGCTATATAGAGAGTCATCAGCATGATGCTCTGCAACAAACAAAACAACATTGTCTTATTCTTTACTATTGTTACTCTGTTAATATGTACTATAGACCTCTTACGACCTGTTCCACCTATTTTACACAGTTCCACGTTTACTCCTTGTAAACCCCTTACTTCATATGGTCCCCTTATCTTATTCTTTACATATTTTTACTCTGTTAATATTCACTATAGACCTCTTACGACCTGTTCCACCTATTTTACACAGTTCCACGTTTACTCCTTGCAAACCCATTACTTCATATGGTCCCATTATCTCATTCTTTGCATATTTTTACTCTGTTAATATGCACTATAGATCTCTTACGACCTGTTCCACCTATTTTACACAGTTCCACGTTTACTCCTTGTAAACCCATTACTTCATATGGTCCCATTATCTCATTCTTTGCATATTTTTACTCTGTTAATATGCACTATAGATCTCTTACGACCTGTTCCACCTATTTTACACAGTTCTACGTTTACTCCTTGTAAACCCATTACTTCGTATGGTCCAATTATCTCATTCTTTGCATATTTTTACTCTGTTAATATGCACTATAGATCTCTTACGACCTGTTCCACCTATTTTACACAGTTCTACGTTTACTCCTTGTAAACCCCTTACTTCATATGGTCCCATTATCTCATTCTTTGCATATTTTTACTCTGTTAATATGCACTATAGATCTCTTACGACCTGTTCCACCTATTTTACACAGTTCTACGTTTACTCCTTGTAAACCCATTACTTCGTATGGTCCCTCCCACAAAGGATCCAATTTTTTCCTGTTTTCTTTCCTAACGTAGACCTTCATGCCTACTGTTATCTTTATTTCCTTTTGTTTCCCATTGAATTCTTGAACTCTATGTTCCTTACTCTGGATTAATAACTCTCTGGCTTCTTGCCATGTTATTCTCATTCTCTGTTTAAACGTTGCAACAAAATCATCATATTTATACAGAATCCCTGCCTTTTTCTGTAACTTCCCTGGGATATTTGCTATCCTTCCGTACATTACTTCATAGGGGGTATATTTCGTACTACTATGGGGCGTAGTATTGTAAGTAAATACTGCGAATGGCAACCACTTGTCCCATTCATCCTGTTTCTTAGTACAATAACATCTTAAATATTCGACCAACACCTTGTGAGCTCTTTCGAGACTTCCATTTGACTCAGGGTGATATGCACTGGTATGAATTTTGTCAATCTTAAGAATTTTACATATTTCATGAAATACCTTACTCATGAACTGGCTTCCTTGGTCTGTTAAAATTACATGACATATTCCAAATTGTAAAATTATATTATTTACAAAGGCTTGAGTTACAGATTCTACTGTCATGTCTATCATAGGTACTGCTATAATATATTTACTTAACATGTCCTGACATGTTAATATATATTTATTACCGTCCAGTGATTGTGTTAAAGGACCCACAATATCTAGTGCTATTTTATCCCAAACGTTTTCTGGAGTGTCTGTTATTTGCATTGGTGCCTTAGGAATAACCTGTTGTGTTTTATTTACTTGACATGTTTTACAGTTTCTAATATAGTTAGTAATGTCTTTTAACATATCAGGCCAACTACAATATAACTTAATTCGTTCATAAGTCCTTTGCACTCCTTGATGACCACCAATAGGACATTCGTGAAGTTCTTTCATTATTCTGTATTTTCTGTCCTCATCCATTTCCAAAGTTTTCCTTTCTACATCTACATTGAAAGTTAGTCTACTCAAACAATCGGCATTCACATTTCTCTTTCCTGCTTTGTGAATGACTTCAAAGTCATATTCCTCTAACAAAAGCCTCCATCGTAATATCCTTGAACCTGGATCTTTTACGTTCATCATCCATTTTAAGGGCTGATGATCAGTTACTAATGTAAATTTAGTCCCTAACAAATATGGTCGAAAATGTTTACAAGCCCATATTATGGCTAATAACTCTTTATCTGTTGTGCTATAATTTAATTCTGCTCCATTCAAGGTCCTAGATGCATAAGCTATCGGTTTATCTTTTCCAATTATTCCTTGACTTAAGATAGCTCCTATTGCCACGTTACTAGCATCCGTAGTTAATACAAATGGTTTTGTAAAATCAGGAAATTGAAGAACGGGAGCTTCCGATAGTGCTCGTTTCAGTCTTTGAAAACTCTTCTCTTCTTCTTCAGACCATTGCCATGATTTACCTTTCTTTAACAGATCATTTAAAGATTTGGAAATTTTACTAAAATTCACTATAAATTTTCGATAATACCCAGCTAGTCCTAAAAACGACTTTACATCTTTAGCATTCTTGGGTGTAGGGAATTCTTGAATTACTTTTACTTTATCATTATCAGGGCTAATCCCTTCCTTGGTTATAATATGTCCCAAATATTTTAATTCTTCTTTCAGAAATTCGCATTGTCTGGCTCTATCTGAACTTGATACTGTCGGAATAGGTCAAACACAGATCGCAATCGTGTATGATGTTCCTCTAATGTTTCTCCAGCTATTATTAAATCATCTACATAAACAAAACAACGTGTCCCTATCATATGTGAGAGAATAGTATTCATGAAGCGTTGGAATGTGGCTGGAGCCGATTTTAATCCAAACGGCATTCTCTTAAATTCAAAGTGTCCGCTAGTTGTACTAAATGCTGTTTTGCACTGATCTTCCTTTGCTAAAGGAATTTGCCAATATCCACTGGCACAGTCTAAGGCAGAAAAGTATCGTGCCCTTCCTAATTTATCTAAAATATCTTGAATATTTGGCAGTGGGAAACTATCCCCTATCGTCTCGTTATTTAATTGTCTAAAGTCAACACAGATACGCCATTTTCTTTTCCCCGACGCATCTATTTTCTTCGGTACTACTAACAGTGGAAAATTCCAAGGACTTTGACTTGGTTTGATTATGTCCTGTTCTAACATAATTTCTACTTGTTTTTGTACTTCATCCTGATGGGCTTTTGGTAACCTATAATTCTTTAATGTCAGAGGTTTATGCGGATTAATATGAGGAGTTGGAATAGTATGTGCCAAACCTTTTACTTCGGTTAGTCTATCTCCTGGCAATCTGAATATATCATTATATTCTTGACATAAAGATAATAGTTCCTCTTTCCCTTCTTTCACGTGTGCTAGTCTGATAGTTTGCTGTAAATGTTTTAGTCGGTCGGTTCCATATAGCGGTTTAAGATGAGTATTGCACAATAATTTCTCTAATACTGGGACTTCCGTTATGGTTTCTTCACTTTCTGACAAGTTAATTACAGAGACCATAAATGTATTATCCGTGCAAGATACTATACCTTCCGCGACATACACTTTGTCATTAAGTTGTTGTTTAGGACAATATCTGTCTCCTATTTCTTGGGTAGGAAATGCGATAATAGTTTCACTCATTTTAGGTATTAAGTATGTTTGTGGAATTCTTTCATTATTGGATTGCCTTATCCAATCTCTACCTAATATCATATGAATGTTTGAATTTGGTAATTTTGGTATAACATATAATTTTGTCTTAACTCCCGCTATTTCCATATCAACCCATCCTTTTATATTCATAGTTTTACCCGTAATCCCCTTCACTTCCATGGGTTCAACGTTAAGTGAAATATGTGAATGTACTTTGTCAGCTAGTATGAATGAAAGACCAGAGCCTGTATCAATTAATGCAGTGCACATCCCCTTTATGTCCTTATTTTCTAACTTTATTAGAAATTCGTGCTGTTGTTGACAGTCTTGCGTAGTACAACAACACAGCCTCGACTGCGCAGGTGTGTCGATATCTAGTTTCCCTGACTTGAGTTACTTCCCCTGGAAGATCCTCGGTTTCCTCGTAGACCACCCCTATTTGATCTACAATCCCTTGTATTGTGCCCTATGCGTTTGCAATAGTCACATACTGGTGTGGAACATTCCCTCGCGAAATGTCCTATCTTATTGCATTTATAACATCCCTTTGTGTCCACCATGTGAACATTTCTCTTTTAATCCTATTTCCTTGAACGTTCTGTGGGAAACGTTTCTGTACGGCATTCATGCTCTTATCCTGTATTTTTACGTTAGACCTACGGTCACAATCCTCAATGACTGCTCTATCTATTACCTCTTTCAATGACATTTTCTCCGATACCATTTTAACTGCTTCTCTTACTGCATCATGCAAAATTCCATTTATGAATACATTTCTACCTAGTTTAATAATAATATTCTGTCCTCCTTGTTTCTCTGCATTACTCCACTCTGTTGTAAAACGGGCAGTACTATCAATTGTGGCTTGAATCAACTGTTCCACTCTAGCCCCCCATTGAGTTATGCTTTCATTGGGTTTTTGTTTCACTTGACACAATTGAGTAGTATAGTAAGCAAAAGTTCTTTGAACAGAAAAATGAGTTTCAAGTTTCTCTTTTATTTCAGCCCAAGACGTTATAGTGGATGGACGAATGTTCAAAGTACGTTTAGCATTACCAGTGATTTTGGCCAAAATGTATTTTACTAAAATAGGTTTTTGATCAACATGAACAAGTGATTCTGCTGCCTCTACATTGTCAATAAATTCAGTTAAGGTAGAAGGTTCGCCCGAGAAACCTTTCTCAAATAATTTAGCTGCTGCAGTAATAGAGAATTCATTTGTTACTTGACGTTGTCTTAACAAAGTTGCTATTTGTTCTTCTAGAAGTGCTATGCGTTCTTCATTTTCAGGTATCAAATTATTTGGTTCTGCCATTGTTGTAGATCTAACGGGCCCTTTGTATTCTGTGAAATATATTATAATCTTAGGAAGATATATAAAGGATTGACGACGTTCCTCGGAACTAGTAGACAAAACTCACCCAGTAACTAGTGACTGTTGAACGAAGGCGCGCTCCCATCGAACGTGGATCCTCGGACTTCGGTTGTCAGGGCAGTCGTCCAGTGAGGCTGCTACGCGGGTCGCCAACGGCTGGAAGTGCCGGAAACCTTGATGAGTGACGGGCACCCCGAAGAGGAAGAGCTGAAGCAGGAACAACCGGCTCGCAGCTAGGGCTGTTGTAACTTCTTCGTCGTGGAACAACCAGGATCGATGAAAACAGCAAAGTGTTGAAAAGAATATCCTCTACGATGAATTAGTTGTTAATATGTCGATCATCATCACACCGTCGCTGCCACCAAGATGGTTTATGTGGTGTAGTCACATAAACTATAAATGTTAGGGTTCGTTCGGAACCTAAGTCCCGAAATGATGACTCGAAGAAATTGTAGAGTATATTTATTATAATATATACAAAATACAAACACTGAACTCAACTGTAGAGCTCCCAGTAGCAAAAGGCCCGTCTGGTAATTAATTCCATGCTTATATTATCCGAGGAAATGAAAAACTCCACCCTATGAGGTCATCGGCAGCCAATTAGATTCAGAACCATATGGTCATTACCTCCCTATGAGGTCTTTAGCATCCAATTAGGGGTAGATGTATTTTTAAACATGAGGTCATCAATAGCCAATAGTAGGCATGTATGGATAACATCTTTTAAGTTTATCACAGGAGTGCTGTTTACTCTGACCATCTTACTTGTGATGAGAGAGTTAATGTTATTGTGGCCCTCTGCGCGTGATTTAAGATTGTTTATACACGTGCACTACAGACTACTCATGCGGGCGACTTCATTTCCTCGTGATATTGATACAACTAGACTCAGCTTGTTCCATGAACATAATACAGATTAATAATATATAATATTAATTCTAAATACAATATTAATTCGATAGATAGGTAATCATATCTGGTTATGCCTCTATATATGACAATAGTAATATTACTTCATCATTTACTAACCTAATACCATTAAATTCTCTAAGTAAAGTTAAAAGTCGTAGCGATAACAGCCGTGATTGGTTGAAACACGTCTTTCATACCATTTTATGTGTAAAAAGTAGTATGACGTAGTAAAAGTGTAATAGTCTTAATAATATTCCTGTTTTATAATTATTGTATTAAATTTTGTAATTTCATTGATTTTTTGTTGTATTGTATTCAGCACAAAATTGTTATTTGTAGGAACTTCCCCCGAACACGAACTAGCTGAGACGGATGTACGCTATGTTTATTTCGTGTATTCATTTTGTATTGTAGTATGTAGTAATAAAATAAAGTACAATACAATACTTTAATTTTGGTATAATTACATAGTAACGGGTGCATTAAATAAGTAAGTAAATAAGCAAAGAACTTTTCCATTACGTACAACCTCGTGGGGCATCATTGCGTATCTCAGGATTCGTGGCACGTGTAACCTGACGCAGGTTGTGTGTTGTGGTATGTATGTACGCAACAGGAGTACAAATATTGAACGAAAAGAAGTGGAGGGGAAAGTATGTCATCAAGTTACGTTCTAGCAGAAAACATACGACACATGTTTTATATGTCTCTCTCATAATGTTCTTCAAACAGGTCACTGATCCTTTTGCAAGGAGTTCCTGTTCAAAGTCAGTATTCCAGTCTGTTAAAATGGAGGGTTCACTAAGATTATGGTAAGCCACACTTATAAAATGGCGATTCTACTGATGATTGTTAGGAATTCTATTATATAGTGAATGAAAGTCTTGAACTACTGTACTGTATAAAAATTGGTTGCTTTCGGTATTATTTCGCAAACAAAAACACATATATTCAGTGTTATTTTGCACTTAAAAAATAGGACTTTCTGACTCTCGTCGTGCAAAATATATTACTGAATATAACTACAAAGACTAGGGATGCTATGCATAGACATTTTGCTAGCCCGCGCTATGAGCTTGCTAAACTAGCCCCGGCTATCGACTGATTACTTGTACAGGATTCATATCATATCATATCGCTAACACTGGTTTATGAATACGAAAAACGTTAATTCGCTGAACATCCACCGGAAGTCCGCGCTAAGAATGTCTATAAATATGGCCCTAGAGGTCTATATCTTCAAGGGAATCTTAACAATCTTTGTACATTTTAACAAAACTTATAGTTTTCTATCGCCACTTAGGCCTGTTTGTTGTGTACAGTAATTTGTGTAACATTCTCCCATACTGTGTTAATAATATAAACTTATAGGCACCACAAAACAGACAAGCTTTTTCTATTTTATATTTAAAATAAACTCACTCGAAATACGGTTTGAATATTAAATTCAAAATTCTGTATTGAAATAGGAGTCTAAAGTTTGAACATAAGATTCACAAAATTTGTATATAAATACTGTCTTAATGTAAACAGATTAAACTGTATATTACAATTTTTAAGAAAATTCCACTACCTAACCCAAACTAAATCGCAAATCCAGCTATCTCTAATCACTGCTGTGCCTGCCAACAGTACTTCGCGCAAAGAACTTAGCTTCACCAAAACTTATTACGTTACTCTTTTATGCTTTGTTTCACTATCCGGTAGATTAACATGAAATTATTCTTACCTTCCCAAATTACACGTTTAAGCCTTACTTTAATTTTCACTAGTTTAATATAATATTATTGTTTTCTTCTAGCTTTACTCTTTCATGCTCTGTTTCACTACCTATCCAGTAGATTAATATGAAATCATTCTTATCTTCCCAAATTACACGTTTAAGCCTTACTTTAATTTTCACTAGTTTAATATAATATTATTGTTTTCTTCTAGCTTTACTCTTTCATGCTCTGTTTCACTACCTATCCAGTAGATTAATATGAAATCATTCTTATCTTCCCAAATTACACGTTTAAGCCTTACTTTAATTTTCACTAGTTTAATATAATATTATTGTTTTCTTCTAGCTTTACTCTTTCATGCTCTGTTTCACTACCTATCCAGTAGATTAATATGAAATCATTCTTATCTTCCCAAATTACACGTTTAAGCCTTACTTTAATTTTCACTAGTTTAATATAATATTATTGTTTTCTTCTAGCTTTACTCTTTCATGCTCTGTTTCACTACCTATCCAGTAGATTAATATGAAATCATTCTTATCTTCCCAAATTACACGTTTAAGCCTTACTTTAATTTTCACTAGTTTAATATAATATTATTGTTTTCTTCTAGTTTTACTCTTTCATGCTTTGTTTCACTACCTATCCAGTAGATTAATATGAAATTATTCTTACCTTCCCAAATTACACGTTTAAGCCTTGCTTTAATTTTCACTAGTTTAATATAATATTATTGTTTTCTTCTAGCTTTACTCTTTCATGCTCTGTTTCACTACCTATCCAGTAGATTAATATGAAATCATTCTTATCTTCCCAAATTACACGTTTAAGCCTTGCTTTAATTTTCACTAGTTTAATATAATATTGTTTTCTTCTAGCTTTACTCTTTCATGCTCTGTTTCACTACCTATCCAGTAGATTAATATGAAATTATTCTTACCTTCCCAAATTACACGTTTAAGCCTTGCTTTAATTTTCACTAGTTTAATATAATATTATTGTTTTCTTCTAGCTTTACTCTTTCATGCTCTGTTTCACTACAATCAACCCCGGTTATAGTGAACCTTTGCGGACCAGCATATTTCGTTCACTATATCCGAGGTTCACTAAAACCGAAGTGTGTGTTTTTATACTACTGACGTTGCTATACATACAGTATTAATGTCCACTTGGGACAGACCACGTTCAATATCACTAATAATGCTCGCTTTATCTTCCAACTTAAACACTTTACGCTTCGACATTCTGATGTTCACAGTTCGAAATTTGAATCTAATCTGACCATATAGGTAGTAGGCACTGACCGATTTCGCACTTCTTCCTACTAGAAGTATGTCTACTGTATGGAATTTCCCCGGGTTCACTTTTACAAAGATGCGGGAGGAAGGGATGAGGACCATTATACTCTAATCCTTTTATTTACTCTTTGGTCATCACTCTACTCCCTTTTACAAAAGAAACACTTCCTCTTCCTATTCTTCGAATAAGCTCTTTTAAAGGAGTCAGAACTAATCCTTCCTTTATTCCTCACTGCGTACACTATTCTCTTTAACATGTTTCAAGCTGTCCAGGAAAATGAACAAATCCTTTGTCTTTCAATGCACATAACGAATAGATGATTTGAGATTTTGTTCTGAACATATTCCTGGAAGTTTATAGGAGAAAGGGTTTCCTAAATTACCATTTTGGCCATTTTAAAATTACATTTTCTTGGGGAAGTTCTAGTTTTAGGTTCACTATAACCGAAGTGAGGGTTCACCATAAACGGAAATATTAATGTACTTTATAATGTATGTGTATCGGGACCGGGTATCAGTGAAAATTAATTACATGCGCAAAGGTAGAAAACGGAAACGGTTTAACAAACTGTGAAAGAATAATCTAGCAAGCGAAGAGGAAATTACGGCAAAGATTACACAAGTAGGTCAGGAAAAATGGTGAAAGAATGTCAGTGGAAAATGAATATAAGGTACTAATAATATAGGGTCCGCACCTGTGGAGTAACAGTTAGCGCGTCTGGCCGCGAAACCAGGTGGCCCGGGTTCGATTCCCGGTCGGGACAAGTTACCTGGTTGATGTTTTTCTCGGGGTTTTCCCTTAACCCAATATGAGCAAATGCTGGATAACTATCGGTGCTGGACCCCGGACTCATTTCACCGGCATTATCACCTTCACCTCATTCAGATGTTAAATAACCTAAGATATTGATAAAGCGTCGTAAAATAACCTACTATGCAGTGCTATAAAATGTTAGATCCAGACTAGCAGTCAGTCATTTAGGAACGACCACATTTGTGACAGGTTAGCAGCAAAACATTTAAGCAGTTGCTGCCGGAAGAAATATAACATGTCTACAGAGGAACGAGCCATTTTCCATTGAGGATTTAGGGAAACTGAAATCAAAAACCAAAAGGATACATTTCTTATGGGATATTTGAAAAGGAGGACCATTAAGCAATGTCAAATAACTGTAAAACCACAGCACCGAGAATGTTTTTGGGTATACAGTATCATGACAGAACAATTTTTAATGCAAGTCTTTTATTCTATCATTGTTTTAAATATCTAAGAAACAAGTAATAACTGTACAAAGTATAATGCAACTAGGTGATACTGTAATGACATATGAGCGGCAAACACTCCAATAGGCCTCACAAAATTCTATGTTAGGTTATTAGATCACTTAAAGTGGTATAGTGTTTGTAAGCCTATATTCTAAGTATTTTCAGTTAAAATGATAACATGAAATAAGTGGGATTAATTATTTTTAATGTTGTGATAACAATTTAGTAAACGAACATATTATATTTTTTTTTGTAGAACATACATTGTAATTATCTTCATTATTGTAGTATAGATCTATATCTAGCTTTTCCTATAGAAATATAGAAAAGTTAACAGTATTGCAGTACTTTGAACCCTCTTCTATGGGAGAAGGGAGTAATTAAAAAAAATCGAATGAACATTAACCATGGAACTCATTGTAATCACAAGAGAACGTGTTACCCTACAACAGGCATGTCAGAAATCAGACATTGAAAGTGCAGTGTATGTGCGCGAACGCCGGTCTGTGCAGATTGCGTCATTCACGTGTTACTCTTACCAGTTCTTTACCAGAGGGATGTACAAGAATCTATTCTGCGCTTCTAGTGTTCAATTAAATTGACATTTGGACATTATAAACACACTTAGCAGAAGGAAAAAGACACAATTATTGTCACAAGAAACAATAGACTTACTCAGTTATAATATAATTGACAAAGCTGTGGTTTATAAAGCATTATTTAATTACATGATTTGTATACAATATTTTAAGAAAATATAAATATTGCTGTAATTTCGAAACAAAAAACGAACACAGTATTTCATTTTACGTAGTAGGTACTGATTTTCAAAATAATACTCTTTCATTGTTCGTCAAGCATTATTGGGACTATTGGTGCACAAATGTTAAAGAAAATATTTTACTCCCAATTAAAAGCAATAGGACATTGTGAGGCTTTTACACTTAAATCATTTCCTTGCTGTATGTTAATATAAATTTACATTATTATTAATAAATTGGATAAATTATACTTGAATTTAAATTTACACATAGTTTATTTGGAAAACAGTGAGAGCAAGTATCAGCAAGTTGGGAGCGTTACTGAAATGAGTTAAAAGTGTAGTTCACAAGCTGTGAAGCGAGGACATTTCCTTTTTGTCAGGTTTAAAGATTTATTAACGTAAGTATATTAACATAATATAGTAACGTGAGATGAAAATTCGCCATTATGTATTATTTTTCCAGAAAATGTTTCCTCCTTACAAATAGATGCTGTCTTCGTTCCCTTACAAGCTCAATAGCTCACATGTATTCCTCACTCATTATTCTCTATTACTTATCAGCTTATAAAATAAAAGTTGTAAGTCGTCTAACCTTTGATGGCTGTGTTAGTACAGACTCCAAAACAACGCTATTTTCACGTTTGTCTCGCCGTGAGAGTACTGATTAAGAAATAAGAGCTGGCGAATATCATATTTTGAGAACTTTACTAATATGATCTAAATTCTCACATCACTATTAGGTCCACATGACATGATGAAAGCCTTTCATTTTAAAATAATTACTGTTGGCTGAGAAAATCATTATAACAGTTATGTTATATGATTCGTGATTTCTCTTCTTCGTTATATCTGTGGACTCCTCACTTTATTTTTCATAACGCATTCACAATCACAGCTCAATGAGCATCCGTACTGATCTGTGTTACTGAAACCAAAGCTGTTCTGCTACTGCAGGTAATGTACAGCCCTGTCGCGTTCCCCTCCAAGCCGATTCACTCCCTCCAGGTAGGAGAATAGGAACTGCACATTCCACATAGACAAGTGCACAATGTGCGCGACTGCACAATGTGCAGGGTTTTGACATGCCTGCCCTACAATATACAGAGTGTTTCCGAGGTGGTGTTACAAACTTTCAGGGATGATGGTGAAGAGCGCATGTATCAATTTGAGATAGGAACTCTGGTCCGGAAATGACCGAGTCGAAAGTTACAAGCAAATATAATTCTGTGAAAATGAAATAATTTTATTCCTCTGTACACCTTATTTAAGTGTATATATCGGTACATCTTGCACATACTGTATTCATCTGACGTTGTTTACGTTGTCTACTTACAGTATTCCATTCTGAGGGATGGGGACAGGAAACTACACTAAAGCAATGCAGATAACGTAATGTGTAACGAACATTTTAGGTCCTGATATGCACGTCTGTAGACAGCAGTATACATGTACAAGTTGCAGTATCCAGTCATCAGTCCTAGTGAAATGGAGGAGTACACGAGAGCGGAATAAGCAGACCTGATTTTCGAATATGTATGAGCCAATGGGAACAGTAGACAAGCTCACAGGTTGTATCGGGCAATTACCCACGTAGGAGACATCCGGCCCATACCATTTTTCCACCACTGTTCCAAAAGTTAAGGGAAGGAGGGCACGTAGTGCGAAATTACAATTCCATTTCCACACAACTATTTTTGCTTATAACTTTCGACTCTGTCATTTCCGGACCATGCTTCCTTATCTCAAATTGATACATGTGCCCTTCGCCATCATCCCTGAAAGCTTGTAACACCACCTCGGAAACACCCTGTATATGAATAGTGTCATATTCCAGTAAGAAATGCAGGGTACAGATAGTTTTTGTTGATTATCTCAAAACTATGTTTTCTGAGTTACGCCCTTCTTTCAGCCAACTCCTCAATTATTCTTTTCTTGTCGCGTCACTTTTAATGCTTTGCTTCACCTTCACCTTTAACTTAAATTATATATTTTTTCCTTCTCGCGTTATAATTTTGTGCTGTGCTTCACTCTCCACCAGGTTAATATAAAATGATTCATTTCCATCTCGCGTTACACTTTTATGCTTTGCTTCACTTTCCACAAGGTTAAATTAAATTACTTGTCGCGTCGCTCTTTTATGGTTGCTTCGAATTTCCTCAAAGTTAACGTAAAATTATTCTTCTCTTTCCTCGTTATTGTTTTATGCTTGCCTTTAATTTCTACTAGGTTAATATATAACAGTACATATTATTCTTATTTTCCGCGTTACTCTTCTATTATGTTAACGTACAATTATTATTCATATATTCCCGCATTAATATTTTATGCTATGCTTCAATTTTTACTATATTAACATAAATTCAATCTTGTCCTCCTTCATTATTCCTCTATTCCTTGTTTCACTTTGTACTCTACACGTAAAGCAATTCTTCTCTTCGTTTCTTATTCTTTCATTCATTGCTTCAATTCCTACATTACTTACTTACTTACGGCTTTTAAGGAACTCGGAGGTTCATTGCCGCCCTCACATAAGCCCGCCATTAGTTCCTATCCTGAGCAAGATTAATCCAGTCTCTATCATCATAACCCATCTCCCTCAAATCCATTTTAATATTATCCTCCCATCTACGTCTCGGTATTCCCAAAGGTCTTTTTCCCCTCTGGCCTCCCAACTAACACTTTATATGCATTTCTGAATTCGCCCATACGTGCTACATGCCCTACCCATCTCAAACGTCTGGATTTAATGTTCCTAATTATGTCAGGTGTAGAATACAATGCGTTCAGTTCTGTGTTGTGTAACTTTCTCCATTCTCCTGTAACTTCATCCCGCTTAGCCCCAAATATTTTCCTAAGCACCTTATTCTCAAACACCCTTAACCTATGTTCCTCTCTCAGAGTGAGAGTCCAAGTTTCACAACCATACAGAAGAACCGGTAATATAATTGTTTTATAAATTCTAACTTTCAGATTTTTGGACAGCAGACTGGATGATAAGAGCTTCTCAACCGAATAATAACACGCATTTCCCATATTTATTCTGCGTTTAATTTCCTCCCGAGTGTCATTTATATTTGTTACTGTTGCTCCGATATTTGAATTTTTCCACCTCTTCAAAGGATAAATCTCCAATTTTTATTTTATATTATTATTATGATATACCGAAGTACATATGATATTTCCATGCAGAAATTCTGCGTCATCATATGATGAAGGATGGGCGGAGCAGAGAAAAATTCTCTATAAAAACATTACTGCGCAACACATTTGGTGATCGTGTAATTAGTAGGCATTTTCCGAACACTTGGCCTTCTAGGTCACCAGACATAAATCCAGCTGACTACTGGTAATGGGGTTATCTAAAAGAAAAATGTATTTCTTAGTACATCTACTACACGTGAGGAACTGAAGCAGTCAATATAATAATAATAATAATAATAATAATAATAATAATAATAATAATAATTTATTTTACCTGGCAGAGTTAAGGCCGTAAGGCTTTCTCTTCCACTCAACCAGCAAAAAGTATATATATGTATGTATCGGATGTCATTGAAAACATCCCTAGGAATGTGCTTACTAATGCCGTTTATAGCACTGAAGAAAGATTATTTCTTAAATATTTGATTAAATGGCGATCTTACTCGTGTTAATTATGTAAGCATGTGCGGCTTACAGCTGTTTCGGTGCTTCTTCACACCATCCTCAGAGCCTACTAGATCTCGGCGTCATCTCGAACTTCGCTGCCTGTTGTGTAGGTGTGTTCGATTGTTGAAAAGTGTTGAAATGCGGTGTCAAATAATGTGTGTGTTATGAAATTGATCTGTGTGTTGAGAATTTGATCAGGTTGTGTTTTAGTGTGTCTGTATATTTCATATTTTTCTAGTGAGCTGAGTTTTTGGTTTTTGGGTTGTATGTGTAGGAGATCTAGTAGGCTCTGAGATGGTGTGAAGAAGCACCGAAACAGCTGTAAGCCGCACATGCTTACACAATTAACACGAGTAAGATCGCCATTTAATCAATTATTTGTATTCAAGTGTTAAAAGTAGTGCACGAAAGATTAACATGGATTATTTCTTATTGAACAACACTGTAGTGATCACATTTAAATTTTTCGTATTGTAATAAAATCCCATTTCTTTACAAACAAATTGGTGTTTTTATTTTTGTAGAATCTAAAAATTTGACGAACTTATTACCATTTCAAAATGGGCACTTACTTGTGAATAACCTTATAATTCTAAAAAAACCTTGATCGTGACCTCGTACAAAGTCGAGAAAAAATCAGTTGCTGAAGCAGCAGCTTCCAAATACTTAAGATTCTTTTTATTAGTATGTGGTATTTGTTTGTTGATATAATTTACAGTGGCTTGTTTGCATAGCTGAAGAGGCTCTTTTATCGCTTACCTAATGATGACTAATAATACGTTCACAGGCAGTTGTAGAGTCAACTAAACTATCAAATTGAATATTTCAAGATGCACTGGTGACCCAACTCGCTTAGTCCATTTGGCCATTTTTATTTTTTATTCATATATATGATTATTTTCAGACTTCTATTACGATACTTTAAGTTTATTTTCTTCCAAAACAACGCCAATCCTTGTCTAAAAGTTTGTGTTACTGTGCATGTTACTTGAAAAGTCACTCAGTCCATACACCGGAGGATAAAAAGAAGTTAGCTCAATCCTTATATAAAATTGGACTGAACGCGTTTTGAAATCACTCTTTTTATTTGTCTTGTTAACGCTTGTGAAATTTTTTTTGTCTTACAGTAGTGCTAGAACTACCGAATTTTCAACACTGCTGTTTGGAAGCGAAGAATTTTTCTTCTATAAATGAGATGCTAAAATTCACCACGGAACTGTGGAGTTATCTGAGAGTAAGTGCTGGACATACAAAAGAAATGGCGAAATTCTATTAAAATTAGAAATCTCATCAATTCTGGATAGCATTCTGTGTTTATTAACACAAGCAAATCTGGGTAACGGCGGGCTTATGTGAGGGCGTCAATGAACCTTCGGGTTCCTTAAAAGCCAATTTTAAGTAAATAAGTAAGTAATCTGGGTAACACAAGTTACAAGAATATACGTCAAGACTTATCTATAAATTCTCATCTAACTGGCCAAAAAGAGATGTAGTTGAGACATTCCATGCCAAGTAAAACGCTGATTTAATCGTAATTCTTCAGATTCAAGGGAAATATTTTTTGTAGGTCCTATACAGGAATTCATTACACCGGTATTTTTTATTTATGAAATTGTCGCTATATTTTTGAAGTTAGGGAGTTTTATAGTTCCACGTAAAAAGTCAAGACTGGAGCGCACCATAAAATTTAAATGATTGTAACTGATTCTATTCATCGCAGAAAAACAAACTATAGCTCATTTTGAAGCAAATTAAACAACCTTTCGTTCTGCCGCTACCATATTTTCACAGCGATATTTTTTGTAGTATTACTGCTTTTTAGGAAAAAAGTTTAAAATTATATTTATACCAAGTTTTTTTAAGGTACCATAAATACTCTCATAAGTAGCTTCGTTTATGGGAAAAAATTTGAAGATGAGAGAAAATTCTATGTATGTTAATTAACATTTAATATTAAATTTAGGACTCAACGAAATATGGCTGGAGCTTCGGAAGGTATGTATCCTTAATATGGGTTTAATATGACAAGTTATCACGTAACGAAGGTCACTAATAATTGTCTATAATACTTTTTGGATCTGAATTACACAGAAAAACTCCAGTCCCCATACCGTGTTCACATTTAGTTACACCTTTGTAGTCAGGTTTGGGTGATATTTTTTAAGTAAGCTCCTATTTCATTTCAAGAAATTTTGAAATTCTAAACAATTCTGAGAGAAATTAAGTTCGGTGAAGAATAATATGACTGTCTGACTATTCGGGGACATCAGATTTTATCTGAGGTAGATATCTTGTTTGTGATGGAAAACTCTTTTCACATTAGCACTACAGTAGTCTCCGGGAGAAACAAAATAAACTATATAATACTCAGCATGGTTTGATTACATTCAATTTAAATTACAGACATATCTCCACCATTAGTTGGCAGAAATGTTAGTTATTTCATGCAGACAATTTGCCATTTGTGACATATTTTACAGATGCCATCTTAAAGCAACAAGCTTCGACCAGCAATATCGAGAACCAAAGAGAGGAAATCAAGTAAAGTATTGTAACTTTTATCCTACTTTAACCATCACACACCCGACAACAATGTGACTTTATTTTTAATAATTCACCCGACAACAATGAGTATTTCACTTAACACAGTAACAACACAATAGTCGTTATTGCACTCCACACGACAACAATGACAATACACGACGTGTATTATTGAGAAGAACAACAATGTACTCCTACTTTGAATTAATGTTCACAATCCACTATGTGCAGAACAAAACTCTCAGTTCTGAGTTCACAGTTCGCTTGCCTTGGCTAGTTCTTCTAGCTCACTGTTCAAGTTCACTGCACGTCGAATCCAAGTCTTCCAGATGCGGTTCACTGCACGTCGAAAACCCTGTCTCCCAGATGCAGTCCACTGCACGTCGAACCCCGGTCTGCCAGATGCGGTTCACTGCACTTCGAACCCCGGTCTTCCAAATGCGGTTCACTGCACTTCGAACCTAAGTCTTCCATATGCGGTTCACGGCACGTCGAACCCAAGTCTTCCAGCTGCTCTTGAAGACTAGCTTCCTTACTCTCTCGAAGACTCACTTGTAGACTTGAAGACTCATGACTGACTGTCGGCTACTAGCACATTTATTACTACACCACATGTTCTGGAATCTTCGATTCGCGTGGCTTTCAGAATCTTCGAGAGAAATACGCTTCTAGATGTTTCCCTTGCTCTCTCCGCTCCGCGCCGTCACCGTAGCCTTCTCCCCTCGCTCCGCACCGCGCTACAGCTTCTACCGAAGCTCGAGTTTCCGTTTCCCCGCGCCTTCCGTCTCGCAAGTTGCGCATGCACACTCCTGAGGCAACCAGAACAATTAAGACTGGTGCATACTTTTCATAATACGTGACGTTTAAACCCAATTCATTGGAAGCAGGGCAATTTATTAAGAATCCCTAAGATCTTTAGTGGGATAGTGGAACGAACATGATGAAAGCAGGACGTCTGGTCACTTTGTGTAAATTTGAAGTCAAATTTAACCAATACCGGTACTATTTTGTGTTCTCATAGAGCATTTGTGAGAAATTTTCTATAGAACTCCAAGGTCAAATGTTCAATGTTTATATTCGTTCAACAGGACTTGTTGAAGACGAGCTTCGTCAAGAACGTGTATTCCAGTTGCTCGAAGGGGTTACTTAACTGCAGATTTTAAGCTATTTTTGAAAGCTAATGTATGTTTTGTGTCTTCGATTTTATTTATAAGTAATCCAATTTTGTATATTCGAAATAAAATTAATTAATATATAGGCATGCTTAGAGTGACCAGACGTCCTCTTTTGTCCGAACATGTCCTCCTTTTTAGGCCTTTGTCCGGGTCCGGGCGGATTTAAAAAAAAATCAAGAAATGTCCTCCTTTTCGTAATTTGTATGCCTGATATTTTGAAATTATCCGATTTGACGCCTTTTTCAAGTACCCTAATTGTCCTGTAGATGGCAGCAGCATCGACGGAATATACTCTTTACCAACGATCATAACTCTCTTTGCTTACAAAGTAATATTAAATTCACATTTTGTGCCGTATTTTTATTACTGTATTTTGATAATTATATCTCCCTTGGCTTTCATATGTAGGTAACTGTAGAATAATTTTGTAGTTTACTCATAAGTACGCTGTAATAAAATAGACACTGACATAATTTTAAACATAATATAGGCCTAAACCTAAACCTAAATAGATATTTTATGTCCTCTTTAATAATTATAGTTCCCTTGACTTTCATATGCAGCTAACTGTAAAATTATCATTATCATCAAGTTTTATAAGCCTAGAAGCCTAGGACTCGCGTTACGGAATGCGCGCTGGTTCGAGTCCTCATGGGGGAAGAAATTTTCTCATGAAATTTCGGCCAGTGTATGGGACCGGTGCCCATCCGGAATCGTGTTGCACTTGGGGAGCTACGATAGATAGCGAGATCCGGTTACGAAAACCAGCTATAACGGCTGGGGGGCTCATCGTGCTAACCACACGATACCTCCATTCTGGTTGGATGATCGTCCACCTCGTGGCGGTGACTCCAGCAGCCGGCTGGTCGGTCTTGGCACTTCGTGGGCTATAGCGCCACGGATTATTATTATTATTATTATTATTATTATTATCAAGTTTTATAATAATTATTTTGTAATATTAACATACTTTTAAGTAAATCTGTGCTGTAAATATTTTGTAAAAAAGTAGATACTAACGTAATTTATAGTTATAATATAGGCCTAAGCCTAAATCTAAGTACATATTTTCTGTCCTCTTTTTTCGAACACTGACCTACTTCTTGAAGCTTTGTGTCCTCTTTTCTATCGATGTGAATCTGGTCACCCTAGGCATGCTACAGTCTAAGAAGATACGTAACTGAAAACATTCGAAATGCAATGGACAGAGGAGAGAGGACGTCTTTATGCCTGCTCGATCTGAGTAATGCTTTTATTTCTGTGGATATCGAAATTCCTAGCCAAATTAAAGACTACAGTATACACTTTTCCGACAGGACTGTAAGCTGGATGGAATCGTATCTGCGTGACCACAGACAACGCGTCTCTGACGACAATCGGTCTTCTTCTTGGCGATCCACAGGAGGAGTTCAACAAGGCTCAGTTCTCGGTCCGCTACTCTTTTCAATTTATGTCAATGACGTCTCAATGAAACAGTACATTGCCGCTACATTGCCGCTGCCATCCTAATGCTGATGATCTCCAACTCTATGTACATTTTCGACCTGATATATTAAATGACTATATCCACAAATTAAACAGCAATCTCATTTCACTCTCCACATGGGCCAGCAGATTCGGACTTGGACTTCATGCAGCCAAGACTCAGGATTATAATCATCGGAGCAGAAAGATTGCTGAACACTTAGAACTATAGTCAAATTCCGGCCATTACGATTAATACTGATCTGAATGAAGGGTGGAGAGTAATGGTGAATTGTTCAATGGTTGAGCTGTTTGGACTTTTCCCATTGCTAATTTTAAAAATTGTAGCACAACGTTTCGAAGAGTGGATCCATTGAAGCTACTATTGACATTCCGTACTCACTTAACGTGAAAAGTCTAGGAATATATTTTCATAATGAATGAATTTGGAATTACAAAGTAAAGCTCACTTGAATAATTTTGAGGGAAAAATTGTTCCGGGGCCGGGTATCGAACCCGGGACCTTTCGTTAAACTTACCAACGCTCTACCAACTGAGCTACCCGGTAACTCTACCCGACACCGATTCAACCTTTCCCTCTATATCCACAGACCTCAAAGTGGGCTGACAACCGTCAAGCAACCAACATTGAGTGCACACTAACTCTGCGTGACTTAAATTGTGGTTTCCTGTTAACGAACAGTAACGTGTATTATGCAAATCAAGCTTTCAGGTATAACTCCCTGTAAAGTTGATTTGAATAATTTTGAGGGAAAAATTGTTCCGGGGCCGGGTATCGAACCCGGGACCTTTGGTTAAACATACCATAAACATACCGGGAACTCTACCTGACACCGATCCAATTTTTCCCTCTATATCCACAGACCTCAAAGTGGGCTGACAACAGTCAAGCAACCAACATTTGAGTGCACACTAACTCTGTGTGACTTTAAATTGTGGTTTTCTGTTAACGAGCAGTAACGTGTATTATGCAAATCAAGCTTCCAGGTATAACACCCTGTAAAGTTGATTTGAATAATTTTGAGGGAAAAATTGTTCCGGGGCCGGGTATCGAACCCGGGACCTTTGGTTAAACATACCAACGCTCTACCAACTGAGCTACCCGGGAACACTACCCGACACCGATCCAACCTTTCTCTCTATATCCACACTTGTAAAAAAAAAAAAAGCTGCTATTACATTCATTCGTTAAGCCGGTTCAAGCATTTCTTTTCCACCGCCACTGAAACAAACATTACTTCAAACACTCGTAATGCTGCACTTTGACTATTGTGACGTGGTGTTCACTGACTTAAGCATCGAACTCTCGAACAAATTACAACGTGTTCATAATACATGTTTAAGATATGTGTGCAATGTCCGAAGATATGATCATGACGTATTTAATCATTTTTCGAATCTTTATCTTGACTCCGACACAACGACCGCATAATTTTACACTGTCTTTCTCTATTTCTATTTCAAATTCTGTGCACCTCAGCCCCAAGTTATCTGTCGTCTCGGTTTGTGTGTTTATGATCCAATCATAACCTAAATACTCGATCTCAGATCACCGGTACATTGAGTACACCTCACCATAACACTTCACGAAACTCTTTATCATTCACCGTTGCAATTTCTCGTCATTGGAACTCGTACGTTAAAATCTCGTTCACACTTGAAGAGTCCACTGCAAGAATGATGGATGTCACTTTCTTGTCGAAAATGAACCAAGACTGTCAATGCATAGCCTAAGAAATGTAGAATGTACATAGAGAGTTATATGGCATTAACACTGATAGTCATTGTCCAGTAATGATTGGAAAATCACATTTAAGCTTTGAGCGCTAAGCATTTCAAACTTTCAATAGCTTCTCCTGAAAAATGTATTCCAAATGACATCCATCAGTCTTGCAGTGGACTCTTCACTTTTTAAGTAACTTGAATTCAAGTCACTTGATTCGACGAATTTGAAAAGTGTGAACTATGTTTCAAGTTGACTTGAAGTCAAGTAACGGCTCGAATTCAAGTTTCAAGTGAAGTTGAATCCCTTTCTACATTTTACTTGACTTGAAAGGATACTTGAAATAACTTGAAGATTGTGAACGCCACTTGATAACTTGAATTCAAGGAGAAAAACGCGGGAATTTAAATTAACAGCTGTTTTAAGAGAGTTAAATTAACAGCTGATTGTTTTTCTGTTCTACTGGGAACGTAAAAATTATAGGAAACAACAATACTAAGTGAAATAATGATTAAATATTTTAGTTTCTGAAGTTGTATAAAACACACGAAGGCCTGTAGATTATAGAAACTGCAAAATATCGTAACAAAAATACAAAGGAAGCTGCGAAGGAAGAAAGAGTTCATTATTGAACAACAGAGATTTTAACGTAGACACAGATGAGATATGAAAGACAATTAAAAATCATTAAACTGTAGAGAAGAAGTGAGGAAGATAGGAGGGATTAAGAAGAGCGTTGCTTGAAGGGATGACATTTATCGGCCGAAACTGGCATAGTTCAATGTGGCTGATAGATTTTTTTTGGGAACTGTAACAGCTTCTAGATAATCATTTTAAATTATGGTAAATCAGACTTGCTTATATTTTATTACATTTGCGATAAGAATTATTAAATCTGCTTGAAGATTTCACTTATTGCATTTGTAATGGTCAATGTTCGTGTATTTCTCTTACTAATCCAATTCCTAACCCATACTGAATAACGCGTCTTCCATTTCTTCAATATATTTATCATTTCCCTGGCATGGAGGCTTGCTACTACAGAAATTCCTAATTGCACAACTTCCATCGACGCCATTTTATCCTAATTGAAAACAAAATAACTTGAATATGTGTGAACTGCGACTTGAATTCAGGTTACTTGAAATCACGTGACTTGAATTCAAGTTACTTGAAAAGTCTGAACGAGGCTTAAAGGACTGTCAGATACTCACTACTTTCAAAAGCCAGTTGTCAAATAGACTCACTATGACCTTTCTTAAAATATGATTTTTCTAAAATATGATTTTTATTTGTAATGTATTAATTTTCCTATTATTTTATTAATTACTTCGATTCACATTGTTTTAACTGTTTGACTCTTAGAATTACATGTAACTAAACTTGCCTTCATCTTGCAATTATTATTATTATTATTATTATTATTATTATTATTATTATTATTATTATTTGTGTATTATGCCTGTTTTGCTGTTATTACATTTACTATGTGTTCTTACGCTGTTTTAGTGGAGAAGTCCTTATGGCGTTATGTTTATGCTTATGAATTGAATTATTCTACTTAAAATGACATGTACAATTTTATATAGCCCAACTAAAATATGTTTTTATATTGACTTAATCTGTTGTTTAGTATAACTGATGAATTGTATATGCTGTAAATTGAATAGTATACTGTATAGGTCAACTGATGAATTTTTAACCTTATAAATTGAATTATCTACTTCATATGAATTGTACTATTTTGTATAGCTTAACGAAAATATGTTTGTAAATTGAACTAATTTGATTGTATATGTTTGTATAGTTTGGCTGATGAATTGTATATGCTTTTAAAATGAATACTAGTCTGTAAAGCTCTACTGATGAATTGTACCTATATGCTGTAAATTGTATAGTAGTCTGTATAGCTCAATTCATGAATTGTATACACTGTAAACTGTAAAGTAGTCTGTATAGCTAAACTGATGAATTGTTTATGATTATAAATTGAATTAATCTACTTGATATTAATTGTACAAATTTGTATAGCTTAATGAAAGTATGCTTCTAAATTGAATTAAACTGCTTACCTTGTACTGTATAATATGTTTGTATAGTTTTGGCCGATGAATTGCATATGCTTTAAACTGAATAGTAATCTGTATAGCTCTATTGATAAATTGTTTATGTTTGTAATTTGAAGTAGTTTGCATGATATGTATTATCAATTTCTGTATATCACAACTGATTGAATTGTTTATGCCTTAAATTTAATTAACCTACTTGTTTTGTATTATACATATAGCTCAACTGATGAATGATCGTTTGCGTTTGTAAATTTAATAATCTGATTGGCTATGTACTGTATACTTTTAGTAGAGCCATCGATGTAGCTCAGTCGGCAGACTCGCTGGGCTGCTGATCCAGAGCTGCGTTCGGGCTTGGGTTGGATCCCCCTTTGGCCTCATTGAATGGTTTCTTCCGAGGTTTTCCCCAGCCGTGGGACTGAAGCCGGATGGTCTATAGCGAGTCCTCGGCATCACTTCATTTCACCCCTTTGTTTTGATTACCTGGTTGGGTTTTTCCGAGGTTTTCCCTAACCAAAAGACAAATGCCGGGTAATCTTTTGGCGAATCCTCGGACCTCACCTCATCATTGTAGAAAATTACTAAATTTTAAAACTATAAAAATTGTAAAATATTGTAAAAATTTGTAAAAATTGTAATTGTAATACTGTAAAATTTTGACTTGTTCCACATCTTAAAGCTTCATTGCTCATGTAAGATTTATGGAATATAATAAATGAATAAATAAATAAATAAATAAATAATAAAAGTAAATAAATAACTTTACATTATCTTGAGTGAAACCAAGAGCTGAATTTATAATGAAATACGCTCCAAGAATTACATATAGGCCCTACATTTACTTATCAATACAAGTGTGTAAGCACTGAATGACAGAATAAAGATGGCCCCAAACCGGAACAGGATTACAGCTCATCCCTGAACAGTATATTATAATGGTGATAATGCTGATGATGATGCTATAGCTAATGATATTTGTCATGCGTTTATTTTCACTGTCCGCACATATTAATATTATGTCACATGGATTCGTCACGTGCCAACATCGTCTGAAAGAAATACAATAGAAGCGATATAAATGCCGATCATGTACGGAGTTATGACGTCAGAAATAACTCACAAATTACTACTATTGTCTTGTGGAAAAAGTATAAGTATGTTATAAGAATAAAAAATGAAAATCTTTGCGATTGCCATAGAATATTAATCATACAAAACTTTTTTTTATTTTTTAGTGAAGTTGTTTTTCTTAACAAATTTCAAGTCCAGAAAGCTTTATCATATACAAAAGATCACGGTATTACCTGTAGTGATAGTATCTTATTTATCGACGCTTTCGATTGCAGGATTTATGCAGCGTTAAAATGTAATGTGAACGAGTAATTAATTACACACAAACTTGTCTGAAGCCTTCCACAAGCAAAAGGATTCTTCTACGTGAGGTAATCTACTACACGTTTTCCCCAGTATCACTTCCCTTCCAGAAGAAACCATGCTACAGATTTTATATTTCTTCTGATATCCGTCGCACTCGCCTGAGATTGAACTCGCAAAATTCGACTAGTATGGTATCCGTCAGTCTTCAGGACAGAAAATTTTACGAGTTAACAGAGTTTACAAATTTATTTTCTTCCGATATATTGCCTATGTACAAATCCTGTTAACTACTTCATAATCGGCAGCCACGGTGATCTAGTGGCTAGGGCGTTAGACTTATTGGACTCTGTGGACCCGGGTTCGACCCCCGGTGTACCCCGATTTAAAACTTGTGTTGGGAAAGCCCGTGGTCCAGGTGACACAGGGTTTTTCTCCTGGAGTTCCGTTCCCCTGTGGCATCCCAATAAATCTCCATCCATCATCTTAAGCCTACATCGCGGGTGTAGCGTAGACCAGCCTTCTATGGTGCACTGTGGGCAACGACTCTGTCGGTAAATTGGTCTACACAACTTACTTCACATGGGTGAATAACGGGAAGTCAAGTAACCGCCAGTGTTGCCAACTCAGAATTCCATTTGCCGCTGCACAAGCTTAAAAAAACCGCTTAACTGTCGTTAAAAAAATCCACATTTTTCTTAACACATCACTTCCAAATTCGAAACACAAACTATACATCTTGGGGCAATGCATAAGTGCAACAACATTTTTCAAGTCTTCTCAGTCCTGCTCGAATGGTCAAAATTGTATTTAGCTTGGGATTTTCCATCCTGTTCCTGTGCTTTTACACAAGATTCATCTGGCTAAATAGCCTCTCAACCTCTGCATTTGACAACGATGGGATAAGGAAATAAAATGAAGGA
The DNA here is from genome assembly GCF_040183065.1 of Periplaneta americana. Taxonomy (NCBI): domain Eukaryota; kingdom Metazoa; phylum Arthropoda; class Insecta; order Blattodea; family Blattidae; genus Periplaneta; species Periplaneta americana. Next base: position 143,808,480 of record NC_091120.1, read on the forward strand.
ATGTCCACCACTGCATCACTGAAAATCGCAACTTAAAATTTGGAATGAACTATAATGAGATTTAAAATTCTAAAAAACCTAATATTTCTAATCCTTTGGAAATTGAAATAACACTCACTTCTGCCCAGAAGCGTGTAGTGTTGAAAACATTTTTCCAATCCCTAACTGTCACTGTATCTCAGCAACTGTTGCCGAGCAACAGAAAAACACTCGCTACTCTTTCTGTGCTTATCTCTATCAGCACGGGTAGTTAAATCTTAATATTTTGCATTCAATATCACCTTACACCATTTACACCGAACTTTCGAACTATCACCGGCTTCTTCCACCCAATTTTTCAACACTATGTTTTTTTCCATACAACTCTAAATGTTTGTACGTATGGAGTTTTACGCGGCATCGTTAAATAATATATATATTTCTTCAAAATGGAATGAAGTAGCTCAAGAATATACTGGATACTTCGGAAATAATCAAATCACAGTCGGTTCGAAATCTGATTTCACATCGAGCTGGAGACGTGCCTGGCAACAATGAGTTTGCTTTTAAGTTTAAGTTTTAAAGTTTTGTTACATAAACTATAATGCGAAATGAAAAATTAAATAATAATTCAGTTAATTATCTATTCTCTTTATGATTAAATATATCAATTCATTTAGAAAAACAATGCATACATTAGATTAAAGGTTTAACGAATGCGGCATACCTTATTTGTACAACAACAATGGATGAGCCAGGAAATGGACGTGGTTGCACCAAATGGAGTTAATATAAAACATTGATATTTTACACATTCGCGCAATGAGAAAGTGTGATAATACCAAACTAAACTCTGGTTTATGGTTAACTAACATTGTTGTCCGCAAGTACATATAACCAGGACGAATGACCATAGTCCTGAAAACATCAGATTTAGCTACAAAACCGCTGACTTGGCAACACTGGTACCCGCCATTAGCAAAAATAAAAACTTCATAATCGCTTCCACATTCCACGAGGCTAATGTAGTCCTGATACAACAATGCCCGTTGACAGTCGAAGCAAAATAAATACTCTCTAACAATAATACAGGAAAGCTTTCTGTTAAGCATTGTAAACGGCGGCAAAAAGTGACTGCGCTGCCATCTACCGGCTTGAAATATTGATACACTTCTTGAGACGTGCTGGGTAGATTACGTTAGGAAAAGCGGAGAGCTGTCATTTGATGTCAATAAGAAAACCCAAAGCATAGTATAACTTGGAGTCGTTTTGTTCGCAACATTTTAAATTAATAAGAAGTTACAAAGTTATTGGAATAGAAATGAATTGGCACAATTCCAAAATTTTTTAAATGTAGCTATATCACAGTCTAATACATACAGTCACGAAACTTCATCACTTTTTCTGCCAACATTCGCGACACTAGCGCCCAAGCGGCAGGCAAGGCACTGGTCATAGTCTCGTGCAGCCAGCACGTGCTTTAAAGGGATGCGAGATGTTATAATAACGTTTTGATCATGCATCGGATTAAAGGCAATATGTGTGCAATGACGAAAATTGCAGTAACAAGTTTAAATCTCCGAATTTGTCATTCTTCAGATTCCCTAAAGACCAAGAGAAAATCATAACTCAGTCATAACCAATAATCCATGCTGTAGGTAGCCTACGTATTGTGTTCTATAAAACATTTATTATTTATCAGTTACCTATTTATATGTCAGAAAGGAGAGTTTAAATAAAAATAAAGTAAGTACCTGTTACAGTATATTATTTTTTTGCAGAAATCATATGTGTAAATGTGTAACCATTCCGATTTTGGATAATGTATCTACAGTTTTTAATGCAAGTAATTCCATAATTTTTGTATTCGTGTTTTTTTCTTTATATTTTTCAAAAGTTGAACGTTATATTGCATTCAAGTAGGGATCATGGTGTTAATTTTTCAAGAATTCATGGAGTATTGTAATTCTTTTGCAAAATAATCACTTCTTGAATAAATCCAGACTGTGTCGATAGATTTCTGATGTGTTGGTGTAGATTCATGTGGCAGACGTATTAAGTTCTCAAGAGCCTTTTTAAATTTAACATAAAAAGCAATCTTTTCTGTAATAATTTGCATGACTGTTATTGGTGTTGATTTTACATTCCCAGTGATTATTTGAGCCGTTCAGTGCAGAAGTGGTTTAAGTCAAAATTAGGTAATGAGGTTTAAAGTAAAAATTCTGTAAAATACAGCGCAAAGTAGCAATTAATATATCCTTCGTGCTATTCACTGATTACTAATAGTTTAAATAAATTCAATATTAATTGCTACTTTGCGCTGTATTTTACAGAATGTTTACTTTAACCCTCATTACCCATTTTGACTTACACCACTTCTGCTATGAAAATGAAATTAGGCCTACATTTTCTGAGTTAATTAAGTCACAATTTTTTCAACAAAATTGTGTGTTCATTTATTTGTTCTCACCTACGTCATATTAACAGTAAGTGCATGTAAATTACGTATTATATAGGTAGGATACGTTAAAATTAAGCTTATGTGTGAAAACTGGAAATGTAATGTAAAATGCGGTAAACTTGCCATAAACATTTAAACCATACTATGAGCACTATTTGTCACTCAAAATAATAAAGGAAATACCGGTTCTTAAGAAATGAAAAATAATGAACTTCATAAATCAATGTCTGTCATATTAAGGTTTAAATCTTCCCCTTTTTTATTTTCAAGTTTACCTCAGCGGCCGAGTTTACCCAAATTTGCGGTATGGAAAATAGTTAATTTCTCAGGAAATAGGGAGAGGAGTTCACCACGCAATGTACCCTGCGAGATGTGCCCTACAATTTTGAAGCTACTAATTTTGACTCTTCTCACAGGAAATATAGAGTTGCAATGATTCATAAATATACGTATTTAGGAATGAATTTAGTTAACCGTCCACGTACGAAGAATTATATTATTTCAAACCATGATACGTGAACAGGGCCATGATTCAGTTGTAAGGAGCAGAAAGAATTACGTTTATTCCCAGCTTCTGAAACTTGTAGATTAACTGCGTGTGAAATTCTTCTAGGATTCTAAAGTAAAATTAATAAGAATCATATACACTTACTGTATAGCATAAAAATATAAAACAAATTACGCAAAACCCGTTTTCTGATGTGTTATCATATGTCGTGTGCACACTTTTAACTTGCCTGCCGCTAGAGGGCTACTGTCGCGCCAGCATCAAATTTTGGCATATTTTATACGTATGACTTGCGTGACTGTAAGTATTAGACTATGGCTATATGATTTAGTTCTACATGACTTAGCAGCTTCCATTTCGTTTCCACCTATCTGGTTGTCCATTTATGTTTGATGTAACAGTTTATTAGCACATTGAAATATTAACAATAAAGATATTCGCACAATCACTGCAAACGGAAATGTCAACAGGAGGCTCTACCATCTTACATAGTTCTAAACCAAGAACATTATTACTTAAAAAAAACATCAGGACACAATTTTGTCTCAGGTGTTAATATCCTTAGAGAAATCCATTTTTGAATCTTTACAGTTTTTTTTTTGCTATGTGTGTTGTTACATTATTTGGACTATCTGTGAATCAGCTATGCAACCAAACTGCAACATAAGCTCTTGCATTGTCTTGTAATATTATTTTTATTTGCATGCTGTACATTTTTGCCATCATTAATAGTTTCGTCCAAATAGGACTGCAAAAATTCGACTTCGCTGCTTCGATATCTCCTATCTTGAGTAAGAAATAACAATTGAAGCGTTGGGCAGAATAACGGTCCATGTTACAATCTGCTAATTGTGCAGGAGGAACAAAAATGTTACATCATAATTCCGCTCATAAATTTACTATCGGACGGGCAACATAGACCGTTATTCCATCAATATGTTTTGTACACTAAGCTAAGTATACGATTGTATGTTATTGAAAGTCATGTTACACATCAATGAGATTTGTAACATTCTTACTCCACAGAAATGATTCTGTGGAATACAGACAATAAACAGTTTTATACAATCAGAATATTATGAAATATACAAAATCAATAAAAAGGTTAAATTATGAACAAAATGATTATGATACTTATTTTTAAAAGCTATCCTATTTATATGAATTAACACCATATAATTTATTAAAGTTACACCCAATGTCATATTATGAATAAACATACAAAAGCCTATTCGTCAAATAAAATACTAATTATTATTACAACATAACTACAGTACTGAGATGTAGGGACACCATTAAATTAATGAAAGTTGTAACAATAACAAATGAATAAAGAAAATTAGATATTACAGTTGAGAAATTTTTTAGGGATCGAATTTGAACGCATGTCCCGAATATTCAGTATCCATCCCAACAGATGGCTTCTCTATTAAGTATGAATTTTACTAATAATGAAGACAATAACAATCACAGTTTTTAAATGCTGACTGCAAGAGAGTAATACATTTTAAACAGCTCCTTTCTGACATCAAGAGCAAGCTGTGAGAACATATCCTTACAAGAATTTCCACAAATCTATCCTTGAAACGAAATACCTAATAAAATTCTAAAATAAACTATAGTGGCAAAACACAACATAGACGAACTAACACTAGGTAAAAGTGTAAATTAAAATACAACAAATAAAATACTGCAAAAATAACCGACAGGAACTTGCATTACTTAGGGAATCTTTCGCACTAACTTGCGACTTCGTCTTCGTTGTTGTATACCCAAGACCACTATCTCACAGCGACTTTCGTGATAGATCTTTCCACTTATTAATATTAATTTGTCTGGATCCTTTTTTTACATTTATTTAGCCACAGAAAAGAGATTTTCTATGCAGTCTTGTTTTAACCTTCCTATTACTAAACATTTAAATCCAAACTTATGGTGTAATTCTTCCCATAGCAATTTTAAAGCGAGGTTCATATCTTTATCTATAAAATAAAGCTTATCTAGGCATTTCCATTAATTAACTTGCCAACTAGCTTGAAATTGTAATGTACTTCGAATGTTTCTCCATTCAATATTGTTTGGTCCTTCCGACACGGAAGTTCATCTCTGACTAAAGCCTATTTTCTCCCTACATACCCATTGGTGATATAGCCATGGCACATGATAATATTTAGTATTAGTATTTATTTATTTATTCTGGTAGAGATAAGGCCGTCAGGCCTTCTCTGTCCCTCTACCAGGGGATTACAGCTATAATATGAAGAATAAAATTACAAGGTCACAGGATAGGTCTTGCCTCCTATATTGTACTGGATTTCTATCACAACAAGGTAAAAAATTTCTCACAAATGCTCAACGAAAATACAAACTAGTTCTGGTTAAATTAGGGTTCCCAAACATATTGGAAGAAAAATACGAGACACTTATCGGTTTTCACTGAATAAGTTTAGTACCTATGCGCACCCATCAAAACGCTAATCTTTCAAAGTGTGTGTTTAGTGAAGTTTACTACACAAACATTTTACTAACTAATTAAGGCTAAGTAAACAAATAGTAAACAAAATTGTTAGGGAGCATATTTGTATTAAGTTTAAGCTTATTTATGTAAGTTGCCTTCAAATTGCTTTCACTAAATAATTACAGAAATAGCTACAAAATACGCTACTTCCGTGACAATATTCTCATAAATCAATCCGCTTTCGCCTTGCAATATTTCTCTGAAGAATTAATTTCACTTAACAATTGTTTATTCTGAAGAATCGTGTATGAAAAGCAACACAATCCTCACTGAAGAATGATTTACAACAAGCATTGATTTTATTGTTTTTACAGACAATTTATTTTTCTCATCAGTCCATAGAGCGTTCATGCGAGAAAATAATTTTTCGACACACGCATTTGTCCCAGGGATACACATAATGAACTCCACTACCCTCTTCAAATTTGAGAGTTCTCCTTCAGTACTTTAAAAAAGATCCACCCGGATTTCATCTAAACTTTTGGTGTTGCCATCACTCGCATTGAGATATTAATTACTCACAATAATTGTGCAAATCTGGCTTTCAGGTAGAAGCTCCCTGTAAAGCAGGTTTGAATAATTTGAAGGAAAAATTGTTCCGGGGCCGGGTATCGATCCCGGGACCCTTCTCTTAGCACACGAATGCTCTACCGACTGAGCTACCGCAGGAATTATACAAGACACCTTCACAATTTTTCCTTTATATCCACACAACTCAAATGAGCTGGCAAGACGCCAGAACTCAACTTTGAGTTCACACAAATTCTGTGTGACTTAAATTGTGGCTTCCTGTTAACGTATCTCCAGTAACGATTATATTATGCAAATCTGGCTTTCAGGTAGTAGCTCCCTGTAAAAGCAGGTTTGAATAATTTCAAGGAAAAATTGTTCTGTGCAGGGTATCGATCCCGGGACCCTTCGCTTAGCGCAAGAATGCTTCATCGACTGCTACCCCAGGAACTATACACGACACCGTCACAATTTTTTCTCAATATCCACACAACTCAAATGAGCTGATAAGACGCCAGAACCCAACTTTGGGTTCAGACAAATTCTGTGTGACTTAAATTGTGGCTTTCTGTTAACGTATCTCCAGTAACGAATGTATTATGCAAATATGGCTTTCAGGTAGTAGCTCCCTGTAAAGCAGGTTTGAATAATTTCAAGGAAAAATTGTTCTGTGCCGGGTATCAATCCCGGGACCCTTCGCTTAGCGTACGAATGCTCCATCGACTGAGCTACCCCAGGAACTATCCACGACACCGCCACAATTTTTCCTCTATATCCACACAACTCAAATGGGTTGACCCGGCCCCGGAACAATTTTTCCTTTAAATTATTCACAATAATTGTTTCATAATAGCACATCTACAATGCAATGAAGAAGTTCAATGTTTATAATTTGTAATATAGAATAGACAGTGTAACGTTTCCATTTTTTCTCAGTTTATAACTCTAAAATACGGTAAGGAAGGCTGTCCCGAAGACTTTCTCGGTACAACGGGACGCATTAGCGAAAAACGGGACGATCCCGTATTTTACGGTACGCCTGGGAACCGTAGGTTAACTTAGATTTTAAGTCCACTTAAAATGACCAGACGTCCCGCTTTCATCATGTTCGTTCCACTCCTAAGCATATCTTTCACATTTATTTCACAGTCGGGATAATATTTTCCATTATATTAGTACATATTTTGCACATGACTGACAGGCGATGATCTGTACTCCAGACCTTGCTGACATGACGTAAAGGGGGCGTGAAAGTTGAGTACGTGATGACCTCTATGCAAGAAGGTGAGCAAGCCGGTAACCTCGGACTTTACGTTCGTTCATGTAGTATTGAACCTCACTGAGCTGTATCAGAGTCAGTCTTAAGCAATATTTTCCTGGAATTGATAATAATTGCAAGTTTTACAACCATATAATATTCAGCATGTATTATTCTACTTTTAATACTCTTATTTTCTTTCGGACTCAGGTTCTAACGTCAGGTATCTCCATTATTTGCAGCAAGTGATGGCATTTCAGACTACAAATCTGGAGGATACGGGTTTGTTTCGTAACAGTGAATATTTACCTTCCTTGAATTCATGCATGTCCCTTGTTTTATGCGTACATGTTTACGGAAGGTGCAACAGACATCCCTCTGCCCTCTTGCACTCAAACAATATCCGATATACAGGGAAATCATTTTATTTTTACTAACCTTTTAAATATTAACTTCCCTATACCTCTGAATCAACGCCGTTTGCTACCCCCTTCCACGACTGGAGTTCGATAATACTGGCGTAATATACAAACAAATCACTTTACTAGGTATACGAGGGAAGAAAAAGTAGTTCATCCATTTACGTAAACTAGGAAATACTGCGCTTTTGAGTTTGATCATTTTCATTAGGTTTTTGTTTAATCAAAATACAGTTCAGTATTAACAATGAATGTTTTTACTCACGAACTGAGCTATCCATTCAGACATATTCATTATGCAATGCATATTATACTGTCTGCAGCACATTAGCGTACACTATAGAGAATGAAGTTAAATTGAAAAATAATCATAATATGGATATTTAAACACATTTTTGAAAATGATCGCCGTTCATTTCGATACAGGTTTCAGTTCTAATGTGCATATTATCGCACTATAGACTATTGTACCTAATCCTAATTACCAGTTTCGTTCTTCGGACTAGTAACTCATATTGAAATAATTCTGTACCTACTCTATAAAAGAGTACCTTACGTACTCTAAATTCAATCTTCACTTCTGCCCGATCCGAAAAGATAAAATTACTCAGACATACTATCTACTGTTCGTCCAAGTGGTTATGTAGTAGGGTCGTAGAAAGGGAGGAAATCACGTGACAGTTTAATTACTTAACGAGGCCCTTTTATTTAAGTTATTTTGAACAATTGTATAATATTACGTAGACGTCCAATTCCTAACAGAAATTAATGTTCTCAGAAAAGAGCTAAGACAGCCCAGCCATTAGCTGGCGAATAAAAGCTGGTGGGGGAAACCGAGATACGACGTAGGCAAATGGACGACAGTACCTGTGCGAAAATGATTCAATACTGAAAGCTCTTTCGTAACTGGAAAACGCGAACATATTTTTGGAACGTACTGTTTACTATGACCGTAAGGCTACTATGACTGCATATGCGGTCTTGGATCTGTGTAGAGGACGGTTGAACATCATTAGTAGAAGGGGTGGGAGTGAAGTACATTCAAAAACTCAGGTACAATAAAAATTGAAGTAAAAATAAAATGATGTCCCTGTATAACTCGTTGCACGAATGATTGCTGATTTCGAGAGAGGCATTGGCGCTGTTGTATACGATACAATCCAGTGTTTATACTTCGCCTACTGGCAGCCGGCAATCATTCGTGCAACGAGTAATACATGCACCATCCAGGAGGAAGGAATATGAGAGGAATCCCTATGAGTAAGTTTTAAACCTCAAAGATACGACAAAGATGGGTCAGACCAGAATTTATAACTATTCCCGAACGTCACTGCCTCTAGACTATTGAACGTCCTGTGAAGCTGATTATTAATAATTTCAAAGGATGCCCGGGTTCGATGCCCGACCACGGAACATTTTTTCCCTTCACAGGGAGCTTTACTCGAAAGCTAGATTTGCATAAGACGCGTCACTGCTCGTTCACAGAAAGCCATAATTTAAGTCACACAGAGTTTGTGTGCACTCATTGTTGGTTGCTTGACAGTTGTCAGCCCACTTTGAGGTCTGTGGATATAAAGGGAAAAATTGGGTCCGTGTCTGGTAGAGTTCGTGGGTAGCTCAGTTGGTAAGAACATTGGTACGTTTAACCGAAGGTCCCGGGTTCGATGTCCGGCCACAATACCTTACATAGACAGAAAGCTCTTTATTTACATTTAATTTACATTTAGGTTTGTGTTATGTATCTTTTACAGGTATTGGCTTATTGAAATTTAACCATGTTAAGGGCCAGCGTGACTTTGTGTCTAATGCAGGCTCGTAGATAAACGTCATTAAAAGTCGAGAAATTGACAGGAATGTAACAAATAATACATAAACTTACATAAAACAGTCTTTCATTCGTAGTATTCTGCCCAAGAGCAGGTCTTTTACTGCAAACCCAACATTCTCCAGTCTTTCCTATTTTCTGCATTCCTTTTAGTCTCTGCATATGATCTTAATGTCGTCTATTATTTGATATCTTCCTCTGCTACGAATTCTTCTCCCGTTCACCATTCCTTCCAGTGCATCCTTCAGTAGGCAGTTTCTTCTTGGCCATTGACTCAGCCAATTCCTTTTCCTCTTCCTGACCAGTTTCAGCATCATTCTTTCTTCACCCACTCTTTCAAACACAGCTTCATTTCTTATTTTGTCTGTCCATTCCACAGCTCCATCCTTCTCCATATCCACATTTCGAATGCTTCTCTTCACTTCGTCGTAATGTCCATGTTTCTGCTGCCACATAATGCCACACTTCACACAAAGCACTTCACTAGTTCTTTTCCAGAGGTCCGCAGAAGATGCTCCTTTTTCTTTTACAAGCTTCCTTTACCGTTGCTATCCTCCTTTTGACTTCCTCATATCAGCTGATGTTATTGTTTATACAGTAGAACATCACAAGTATTTGAAGCTGTCCACTTGCTCTACTGCCTCGTTTAGAATTCGAAAGTTTATCTTCTTTATTTTATTTCCTGTGATCATGGTCTTAGTCTTATTTGCATTTATCTTCATCCCATGCTGCTCACAGCTGTCATTTAGCTCCACTAGTCCATACCTTAATATCATCTCCTCTTCTGCTAACAACGCCGTATCATCAGACAATCTTATGCGCTTTATTCATTTTTCCTCCTACTATCACTCCTCCCATATTCTGAAAATAGTTTTTCACTAAATTCTCTAAGTAGATGTTGAACAGGGTAGGTAATAAATTGCATTCTTGACGTACTCCTCTCCCTATTTCGCTTCCTTCTGACATTTCGTCTGCTATCCTGACTTTGACTCGTTTTATATAAAGGTTACTGAACAGCCTCCTCTTTTTCCAATCTACACCAATTTTCTTTAGAATCACCATCCGTTTATAACAGTCTTAAGGCGAGATATATGAAACTGGAAGAAGAAGAAGAAGAAGAAGAAGAAGAAGAAGAAGAATATTGCTTATCGCCAGAGGTAAGAGTATTTATGTTAGCGATAAATGAGAAAGTTATGCATTATACATAGTTTTGAAGTGGTGTATGATTTTTTACGCAAATTTTTAAGAACTTTGCCTTTTTTCGAGAATATTATGTTTTCTAACGATTTATGAGAAGTATCTATTGTTTTTAATTTCGGCTAGATAAAATGTACATTTTTCAAGTTACAAAAAAGTAAACACTTTACAAATAAAACTTAAATTAAACATTCACAGTTTTATGTCATGAAATAAACTGGAAGATAATTTGGACGAAGTTACGCAGTAATAGACCAAGCGACAATTTGAAAAAAATGAGATATTTGCAGAAATCTGTTGCTAGCAGGCTAATTTAACGTGGAAAAAATAAAAAAATAAATGCGATATCGGAATTTTGCTGCTATTTATAAAGAAAAATTCGCTTATTGCATAAAATTCATTTATTTATTTTGCTTTCAAATATTAATTGAACTGCTGATCTCTTATCAAAAATCGGTTAGCCTTTTTTTGGTATTATTTGTGCTATTTTTGTAATAGTATTAATTTATAATACTTCTTGCATAAAATGTTTTATAAAAAAACAGATTTATTTAAATGGCCATCATCTCGAAACAGATTTTTGACGCTTGGTCTCTTATTGCGAAACTCCGTCCATTTGAAAGTTTACTGTCGCATGACTATCTAAATTAGACTCATTAATGATAAAAAAACACTGATGATATAATAATAATAATAATAATAATAATAATAATAATAATAATTATTATTATTATTATTATTATTATTATTATTATTATTATTGAAGCTTTAGATAATTTGTTCGAGCCTTTAAGGTTACTTATTAAATCAAGTATCGGCGATTTAAATAGTGTAATGGCAGTGTTCAACCATGCATTTAAAAATGCTAATTTTGATATGCTTCTTTGTTGCAAATAACTCTGTACCATTGTTGAACAGTTAAGCCATCATAATAGAGATAAACTGTAACAGCACTGTTGGCATTGAGAGCAAAAGGTGAGCCTTACCATGTCTTTGGTTACTCCTATCAAATGTTGACAGCGAGATATTTTTCTATAATTTTGCTTACTTGTAACAGACAAATGGACAAGTATGAAGAACAAAAATGTCACAATTTGTCGTATGTTCCAGTTTAGTAATATGCCTGATGATAATGATGTGACGTAAAATATATGTTGTAATTTGGCGATAAATATTTTGAACATTACTCATCAATTTACCTTACTTACCTGTTAACCTAATTAACATTTGTTAACTCACAATTCAGTCATTATGCATTTGTTTTAACCGAAAATTAGCGCGATATTAATGCGAATTTGTAGTAAAATTTTCAACACAAAACACCGCCAACTTAAAAAAAAAATGAGAATTTTTCAAATAATTATCACCAAAATATCTTGCCTCTACTTATACCACATTTTCGGATTATGGGAACCACCTCGAACGTAACGTTTGAAACTGAGGGGCTCAGTGGAAAAGGGGCTCATGCCACAAAAACTAATTATTGTACGAGAAGCATTTTTAAGTCAGTGCTTCCCCTATGTAACGTATGCGCATATTATGTGCAATGACGTCAATGTTTATTAAAATAAAGAGTCTTCAAAAAGCGTGCCGATTTTGAATCGCTTGGTATTTTTTTTGTTTGTCGGTTGTCGACATTGTTTTATTTCATTTCGATATCCATAAACATTCCGATTGTTGCTTCAGTCTGAATTTCGTCATTGTGTGTCTAGCCATGCAGCAGTTTACTGTTCCGCAACGTTTTGTTCGTGACAGTGATACTGTTAGTCCAATGAAATCGATTCTTCATCGTTCCCAAGAATTAGGCAGAGGATGTTCTTCAGTGCGGCTATTTCAAAGTATGATCTCCATTACCACCATGGTGCCACCAGTCACTCTGTGAAACAATGGAGTTGCTCCATGAGCGGTCATGTGAATTAACGCCATGCGATTTTTTTCTATGGGGTAAACTTAAATCATTGATGTATGTCATAAACCCTGAAACATCCGCGAGTTAAAAGAGGAAATTCGACGAGTTATCGACGAAATCCAAGTGGAAATTTGTCAGGCAGTCATAGCGAATTTCACGGACAGAGTTCTTGCATGCCAGCGCAGTAGAGGGGGTCATATGCCCAACATCATTTTCCATACCTGGAATGGGAAGGTGAGTTGAACATGTTTACGTCCTAGTTTAAAGTATTTTGAAAAAGTAAAGTTCATAATTTGATATATCAAAACCGGCGCGCTTTTTGAACGACACTTTATAATACTCATGTATAGCTATACAGAGTGCTGCATTGGAGTTAAATCGCTCGCTTGAACTCTGTCGAGTGTCGCACCCTCGAGTGAGATACGATCGGTCGTGATACTCTCGTAATAAATAGAAGCACAGTACAAGGTCATCTCACCGACAAGTCTTATCTTGTATGGAAGGCGATAGATAAGATACACATATGTTTTGCTCACACGGTAAAAATAAGGCTTCATTTTCTGCGTTTTGTATATGACAAACGTTTAATGGAACAGTCAATGGAACGTACCAAAACAGGAACATGAAGTTATAAACAAAATAGTATGAAAACTTTGATATACAGTTATTATTTCTAATTAATAATTATTCAATATTTGATTTACCACATATATAATATGACAGGTCCATACATAGTGTTCCGCCTACATACTGCGACAATGTAGAAACGTTTTACAAAATATTTTTGATATATCAGTAGATTAATAACAATATTAGTACAGAGATAACGTCACAGAAAATAAAATAAAACGAATAATCATGCTGCACAACTGATACAGACGCAAAGATTGATACACTAATTATTAGAGATTATTATTATTATTATTATTATTATTATTATTATTACTAGAAAACTTGATACAGTTCTTACATTATCGTGATTGTGCTCTCCGTTTATGATAATTACATTTACATCCAATAACATCTATCAGTTGTGGCAAAAACAAAATCACTCCTGTGTGGGGGGGAAAAAAAAAAAAAAAAAAAAAAAAAAAAAAAAAAAAAAAAAAAAAAAAAAACATTTACCTACAACATTTATATTACATTTTAAAGCAAGTTTTGTAGTTGTACTATGGAGAGGTTAGTTAAACACTGCAAAGTTTTGAAATGACAAACATCTAAGATGTTACTACACAATTCATCACTGTAACAAGAACGAATGTCTAACGCTCGGCTTATACCATTCGAGGATTTATCGCTCATGACAATTTTACCCATCATGCATGTGCGCTACCTATCGGATTATGCTATGAACTACTTGGCGCTCGAGCGAAAACGTCCGATGCATTCCAAATCGTGGCCGGTATCGAGTCATTTGCACAGTGATAAAACAATCGATTTCATTACTGCTAGACTGCTATCATAGTACGCTACTTGGATGTTTTTAAGACTGCACAAGTGGAATGAATACCGATTATTATTTTGTTAAAGGGTGAATCTTTCTTATATGCCAACCACTATAGGAACTTGATAAAATACCTTCAAAATGCCTTGGCTTTATAGTATTGATTAGTAGAAATTGATGTGATCACTAGCAGGGCTGTAAGCCCACCCAACTCGCACTAAATACGTACAGTTTCCCTAGAAAAGGATGAGACGATTGAATATTCCTAAGTTTCAGATGTAAGACACTGCGCATGATCGGAGACCAGAGCACTGATACACAAGATAACGAATATTGAGTTACTTTAATTCAGGCTATTTGGTTTGTTACTAGCATCGTTCCGAAATTCACTTCAAAAACTGCAAAAATATGATAATATTACGTAAATAAAAGATAAATATATACATAAATCGTGTAGTTAAATCGACAATGGACCTTCATGACTAGATCGACACTCCGCACAGAAAGGCAAGCTTTCGTGTCGTTTCCATAGCTCAGACTCTAAGACTTCTGCGTCTCGTGTAGAAGAGTGCGAGTTCGAGTCCTAGTCTACACAACGATTTTTTTTTTTTTGTTTAAATAACTTTGAAATAGAGTTTTAAGTGTTAATGATCACAGACAATACAAAATTACAACTTATAATATTGTAAACGTTAATCTAATGAATGCATTTATACATACACACACATACAATGTAAATGCATATATATTAAAAACTAACAATTAAAAATGAAATTAAAAAATATTCCTAAGCCACACAGACAAACTTTTAAAAAGGTTTAGAGTCCTTAGGCTATGTCATTTGTTGAGTAGTTATTACAATATTTTATTAGTAGCTTTCCCATATGTGTAAGAAATGCACTCGCACAGAACAATTTTTGTTAAAAGCGTGGCTTTGGATTATTTCATTCTCACCCCTTCAGTTGATTTTAACTATTTTACCTACGTGTTTCCAATAGTGTTTAATTTAATGTTAATTCAATTTTATTCATGTTATGATTGAATGAAAAAGCACTGTTGCAGTTATTGACTAATTACATATATTAATACTAATTATTAAATGCACCTCTTAAATAACCAATTGCAGTGTGTTTTGCAAAATCTTGAATGTTTAAGTTGTCAATAATATTTCTGTACTATATACTATAAGACATTAAAAGAATTTGCAATAGATTTGGGGTCCTCTAGTTTATAATCACTGGTTTTAATGAAAAAATATTTTCTTTCTTAGAATATCTACAAGTTTAACTTCAATAATATTTCGAATAGCTTTAATTTCATTATCTGAATGTTCTACTTTTCTATTCGAATGTATTCTATTTCCCTCTTTCATAATTTTTTATAAATTACACCGTACTTCTTGTAGTATTTAAGAACATGAGGATCATTACATTGCAACTCATTACATATAGATTCTTCTTTTTAATACATGAGATTTTTAAGTCCCTGCGTTATCTACATGTTTTTATTTTTTAATTTTTTTCACAATATTGAGTGGAGAACATCCACTAAAGTGATTCTGAAATTAAAGTGAAAAATGCAATACATTTACTCTTAATATCAGTAGTACCAGTATCATATACTTTTTTCCAAGATTCATTTTGTAGACATAAATGTAAATAGTCACTAGATACAGCATTTACGACCCTTTTTTAGTTTTTAAATTAATATTTTGAAATTGTTCAGAGACACTGGAAACACTTAGGATTTATTTATCATGTTCAGACAAGCCATTGATTACAGGTTCTGTCGAATAGGAATTCAGTCTAATTCTGTGTACAAAACTTTTATCAATGGCTGTGTTACTTCAGCTTGTATGCTGGTGGGAAAATGGCTCCAGTTTCAAGGAGAGATAATCTATGTTTATGTCACTACAGATCACAAATTCCATATGAGATTTCTAAAGTCTTTTCCTTACAAATTCAATGTTGGCTATAAATATTAATAAATAATGTAAGGAATATGAATGATTGTAGTTAGAAGTCTGATTTACATTATAAAAAGCAAGAAGTTACATTCCGCAGCAACATTCAAACTTTCGATGTTTGGTTTTGTCGTCCAACGCATAAGCACGGACCTATTCAATGCTTATGTTAATAACATAGAATTTAGCTGTAGCAATGTGGTGTCATAACTTGGGACTTGTTTAATTAACGTAATTAGATTTAATTTGATTAGTTTCGCAACAATAATTGGACTTCCTGTTATATCCTGTTATTTAAATATTTAATTTAGGGTTGATTTATTAACTCTTACTGTGCAAGATGCCACTTATTTCAATAATTCTATATCACGCTAAATAGTCATTGTCTACACTAAAGTATTATCGTCATCCCTCATTTCTCCATATTTTTCGACAAATTATACAGTCGAGGAACTCTGAACAAATTAATTACACCTCAATAAAAAAAGAGTTTTACCTGGGATCGAACACGAAACATCTCGGCTATATGGTGGAACCGACACGCTACTATATGAGCTACCGAGACAAGACAGTGACAGCAGCAGTCCAGAATGTAGGGCCTAGATCCGATAGCAGGCATTTGCCATTCGGTACAGAGAAGCAATGATATTTTGTTACCCGAGCTATGTTGTGAAATCGTGGCCTTAAATGGCTGTCTTCTTCGTGATCCTTAAACTGATCCTTGTCCTTGTTGTGGTCCTTGTAACAATTCTTGTTCTATTGTCATGGTACTTATCGTTATACGTCGATATCGAGTGAATCGCGCTGTAGAACTTTAACTTCCGACAACCAAGAATTCTCTCATTCCTTTTAAGGGTAACTGTACCTTACTTAGGCTATATACGAAAATCGTCGTGCGTGAACGAAGAATACTGCCATATTTCTGCAATGTAACAGTGGATTTCAATGTTGCCAACATAGTAATAATACTACACACCTAATCAAACCTAACCTCTCTCATAATACTACACACCTAATCAATCCTAACCTAACCTGTCACACACCTACACACCTGTAGTAACATTCCTCACATTTAGTATCATTTCGTTTTCAAGTATTGCCGGCCCTGCCAATCGTTCGTTGCTATCTAGTGGAAGTGGATCGTACTGATTCTTAAAAAAAAAAAAAAAAAAAAAAAAAAAAGAATATGGTGACTTTCATAATAATTACATTTTACATGTTTCGTGTTATACTAAATGTGTTAATGTAGTAATAATTATATATGGTATAATAAGATTTGAAATGTGTTGTGGTTGTGATAAAAGTATTGAAAATTGGTTTATAGCGCCGCATTTGCACACATAAAAGTGTGCAATATTCGTTCAGTGGTTGGTGGATGCTCTAGATTGACATATTAAAATAATATAGCCGTACATTTACTAGCAAATATTATCTTTTCCAGTCATTGTTTTGAGCTTTGATAATGAAAAAAAACTATACTATTACACTGTCTTACACTTTCTCAGGCACAACAGATTTGTTTCGTCTCACATACTGCCTACCACTGTTTCTTAATATCTCCCTTTCATTATCCTTCCACTAATGTTTATTACGAGGACGTTTCTTTGCAGAAACTTTTTATATCTTTGCTACAATCGATTCAAATTGCTACACGATTCCTACATATTGTGAACGATGTAAACATGAGACAGTACATAGCATCTAATTGGTTGGTTACGTACGACTCCTCCAATCAGAGTCAATGTTCTATGAAGCCAACACACAGTATGGCAAGGACATTCATTCCACAAAGCTTCTCTCTTCAAATGAAGAAGAGGCATTTATAAATGTTTACCATGTCCGGTAGACAGATGCTACAAGACTGGAAGTTCATAAAAGGGGTCCTAGATGGCAAGATCTGTAGGATTATCGAAGAAACTAAAAATCGATAGGAATGTGGAATGGGCTAGGGATGAGAGGTTATTCGAAAATATCGGTTAACAGGTTATTTTAAAATTAATTTAACCTGAAGGAATTAATCAATAAAAAATAACCGATTAACCGGTTATTACTTTTTTAACATTTTAATGTCAGCAAATTAGCCTGGAAAACAAAATGAGAGGTTATTTACAATATAAATAAAATAACAATAGCACGTAAACCAACCAGAATATAGTTGAAAGAACGTCATTAAGTGCGTTATAGGTACGAGAAATAAAAAAAATAATACAGATTCCATATTGTTACAATAATAATCTTGATTAAGACACATTCCGACAGTCAATCTATTCTCCTATGAGTAAAACCAGTAAATACTGAAAATGAAATTTCTCGCCGTTTCAAATGCTCCAATAAGCCAATAATAGAAAGTCGGCGATTAAGATGGGCATAGGTTATTCACATTAAATTGAAGTGGAATTTCATTTTGCCATCTATGGACAGATGAAGTAAGTAAAACAGTAACCCACACCCTATTTAAGAATGGCCTATGGGACAGAATTGATTACATAGAGTACAGAATAATAAAAAGAAACTTAAATTGGAGATAAACTTAAAATAATTTGATTCGGTATGTATTTAAAAAAATAACCGATCGTTCGGTTATTGAGGAAAATAACCGGTTATCAGGTTAAACCGGCAAGCAAAAATAACCAGTAATTAACCGGTTAACCGTATGAAAGTAACCGATTATCAAAATAACCGGTTATTTTTGCCCATCCCTAGCATGGGCTCCTTTTCCACTGGACCCCTCAACTGTGTGGAACCCATTTGTATTTGCTCCCTGGCAGAAATATGTACGTCGTCAGGCCGAAGAAGTATTTCGAAAAATAAATAAGCCTAAGTTTTTAATTTTTGTATTGCTATGTAATGTTCACGAAATAAATAACGAATAATGCATAAAACTAATGTCTTGAGTTTATCAAATAAAACTTAGACGTTCTTTAACATGCTTAGTTGTAACTACAAAATAATAAATCTAAATTGTTTATGCGGATACTGTATAGGCTAGGTCTACTCGTAAACTGGCTACCGTACTTGAAGTTATCAAACAACAAGTTACACAACCTACAACCTTTGCGATTAAAAGACTTCAGGAAATAACTGCTGTTTTATACTATACATCCTGCTTTCTACACAAGTTAATCAACTGAATGTCTTTTGTAAGAAACATTATGCTTAAGAGATAAAAGTATTAAGAAAGAAGCTAGACTATCGTTTGTACCACACCATAAGAACAGCTTCATTTGACAGCTTGTATGTGCTGTAAATTGAATAGTATATTGTATAGGTCAACTGATGAATTGTTTAAGCTTATAAATTTAATTAATCTACTTCATATGAAATGAAAAATTTTGTATAGGTTAACGAAAATAAGTTTGTAAATTGAACTAATTTGATTGTATTATAGATTTATTAATTTGTCCTACAGAATAATATATGTAATATTGACAAATAATATTTGATGAGAAAAATTCGCTCCGGCGCCGGGGATCGAACCCGGATTCTTGGTCTGTACAGATTACTGTGCACTTAACTGCGGAATCCCGGCCAAACAAGTCACTCAACTGAGTGCGCTCCTAATATAATGGCAGTTGACATTGACATATACGTCAACATATATGCCTAATTTGGAGTCAGGCCACAAAGGGAAACATTGACGGAGGAAGGTTTCGGTCCAGTGCTGTGGATTGAATTCGGCGTAGCTCAGTGTTCAGAGCGCTTGGTACGTAGAACCAAGGACTCGGGTTCGATCCCCGGCGCCAGAGCGAATTTTTCTCATAAAATAATAATTTGATTGTGTATGTTTGTATAGTTTGGCTGATGAATTGTATATGCTTTTAAAATGAATACTAGTCTGTATAGCTCTACTGATGAATTGTACCTATATGCTGTAAATTGAATGGTAGTCTGTATAGCTCAATTGATGAATTGTATATGCTGTAAATTGTATAGTAGTCTGTATAGCTCAACTGGTGAATTGTTTATAATTATAAATTGAATTAATCTACTTGATATTAATTGTACAAATTTGAATAGCTTAATGAAAATATGCTTGTAAATTGAATTAATCTGCTTACTTTGTATCGTATGTGTTTGTATAGTTTTGACCGATGAATTGCATATGCTTTAAATTGAATAGTAATCTGCAGGGAACGGATTTATATGGACTAAAAATATATGAAATATGTAAATATATATGTAGTTATTTTTACCAAAATATGGAATTAAATATGGATTTTTACCAAAATATGGAATTAAATATGGACTTAAAATTATAAAAAAATGACTATGTACGTTAAATATTGGTACATTTTAATCAAACTAAACAAAAAATATAATGGACGTACCTTATCTTCCAATGTAGTTTCAACAAAACACAATTTTTATTGTCTGTTACCATAACAATAGGTTACAAACATTTCTTTCAAGTGCTGAAAAGTGAATCTTCTTCTATTGTCTCTGAGGATAGATTTATACTGACTAAAAGAGCGTTCGACGTCACAAGAAGTAACTGGTACATAATTCAATTTCACAATGTCTGCTGGGGATAAGTCCAAGTTAATCTTCACTGTTGATTCACCACTCATCACAGCAACAACCTTTT
This sequence comes from Periplaneta americana, assembly GCF_040183065.1. NCBI lineage: Eukaryota > Metazoa > Arthropoda > Insecta > Blattodea > Blattidae > Periplaneta > Periplaneta americana. The sequence continues at coordinate 143,829,056 of NC_091120.1, forward strand.
GTAGTTCTTCATATCCAGGGTTTTTTGAAAGTACAGTGTCCACCTTAGCTCTTACTGCATCTGCAACTTTACCTCTACCACGATTCAGTTGTTCCACAGTACTATTTATAATTTCAAAACTTTCAGATAGTGAAAGGTGCCTATTTTGGAGACTTTTGAGCGTTTTTATGATGCATGAAAATGTATGCTGAATGTGAGCTAAGTCATTCTTCACACTTATGTCACAGGTAACTGTTTTCGCAGTATCAATTGAGACTGCATCTTCAGAGTCCAATGCAAGGAGAACATTGTTAATAGAGTCTATATGTTCGGCATAATATTCAACTGCTTCTAGCCATGTACCCCATCTAGTTAAAATTGGCTTTGGTGGCAATGGAATTTCAGGGTACATTTCTTTCAACACGTTAACTCTACTGGGAGCTTTGAGAAATACTTTTTTCACTGATGAAATCAACAAATCTACTTTAGGGAAATTGTCTCTGACCACTTCTGCCACACGATGAAATGCATGCGCCACACAAGTAAAATGAGTCAATTTAGGATATACAACAGATAATGCTTGTCCAGCTTTGACCATATAAGGGGCAGCATCGCTAATAAAGAATAACACATTATCGTACATAATACCCTTTGGCCACAGGATACCCATAGCTTCGTTGAACAGTTTAACTATAGTTTTGTTATTGCACTTTTCTAGAACATCACAATGTAAAAGAATTCGTTCAGAATATTGTTCACTTAACAAACCGATAACTACATTACCAACAAGTCTACCTTCTTTGTCGGGAGTCTCATCAATGGAAACCCAAATTGAACTATCTTTAATTTCATCTCTTATCTTCTGTATTGTCTCATCGTAGATGGATGGAGCATACGTCTTCCTAAGTGTTGACTCATCCGGGATTGTATGTTGAGTATATTTTTCAAGGAATTCCCTGAAGACCTTATTCTTTAGTTTGTAGAGAGGAATATCAGCAGAGATGAGAGAACGGCACAGGTCGATGTTAAACTCAGATCTTACATTCGATGTTGTTGGTTGTGTTAAAAACAATTGTCTCTGCTTGGAATTTAGTTGTTTGTTGGCCTGATGTTTACTAGTTGTAATGTGTTGTTGCACCAGGAACTTTTGTGTAGATGATACTGCACACTGACACAAATTACAAAATAATATTTTATTGTCAGTTGATAAACCATCTTCTTTAAATTCTGAAATGTAACTTGTTAGTTTTGATTTTAAATTGACTGAATGACGTACTTTCGGCATATTTACCGTCTTTATAGTATGATTTACAAAACTGAACCTATGTGTACTCTGACTGGCATTTAACTGTTGAGCTGCACAACTGAAGTCTGTTAAAAATTTTAAATTAAATTAATACAGTTTTGTAACTTACTTTCCCATTGTTGATAGGACTGCTAATTTTCAAATAACTCTGATGTTAAAGGGATTACTGAACATGTGTTTAAATCTCTATTGTTGAAATGTATTTTTAAAAGTTAATGGAATTTTGTTTTGTTTTATTGTTAAACCTAATATAATATGGACTGTTTTATATGAAATATGGAAAATATATGGAAATTAACGAAAATATGTACTAAACTCTAAAATATGGAAAAATATGGAAAATAAAAGTAGGATTTTTCAACCCTACACATTGTGAAACATAAAGATAATGCAAAATATAAATTATATTAGCTTTATAAGTAAATATGTATTTACATATAAATCCTTTCCCTGGTAATCTGTATAGCTCTATTGATGAATTGTTTGTGTTTGTAATTTGAAGTAGTTTGCATGATATGTATTATCAATTTCTGTGTATCACAACTGATTGAATTGTTTATGCCTTAAATTTAATTAACTTACTTGTTTTGTATTATACATATAGCTCAACTGATAAATGATCGTTTGCGTTTGTAAATTTAATAATCTGATTGGCTATGTATTATGCTAGTCTCCTTTCATCAGAAGACAGAGAAGGAAATAAAACGAAGGATTTCTCTCGCGTGGAAGGCATTCTGGAGTCTCAAGTTCATCATACTGGAGGGAACACTCAGCAAGAAACTCAGAGTAGAAATATTGGAGACCTGCGTAACTCCTGTACTGTTATATGGGTGCCAGACGTGGTCTCTTACTGCAAAACTTCGTAACAGTCTCCAAATATGCCAAAGAAAGATGCTGAGAAAGGTACTAGGCTTATCACTGAGGGACAGAGTTCCAAACGAAGTGCTACAAAAGATGGCAGCAATTAAAGATCCAGCACTGCAAGCCACCAACACCAAATGGAAGTGGGGAGGCCATGTTGCACGACTTAGAGACGAAAGATGGACGCAGAAAGTCACACTATGGGATCCCCGCATTGGCAAGAGATCACCCGGAAGACCAAGACGAAGATGGGCCGACCTCTTCAGTGAACGAGTAGGAAGCCATTGGTCAAGTAGAGCAAGACATAGGGAAGACTGGAGAAACATAAGAAGACAAGTGAACAGCGACTAAAACCAGTGCGACAGAAACAAGCGAACAATACCAAAGTGTGCAGAATGTGAACCAAGTGAACAATTCCACTCTTACGCGGAGTAGCTCACCGCGTGAGACAAATAGAGCTCTCCCTCTATAGGAGGAGGCCTTTGCCCTTAACGGGACATTTTTTTTTTTAGGCTAATCATTTCATGTATTATATATTTTTAGTAGAGCCACCGATGTAGCTCAGTCGGCAGACTCGCTGGGCTGCTGATCCGGAGCTGCGTTCGGGCTTGGTTGGATCCCTCTTTGGTCTCAGTGATTGGTTTCTTTCCAGGTTTTCCCCAGCCGTGGGACTGAAGCCTGATGGTCTATGGCGAGTCCTCGGCATCATTTCATTTCATCCCTTTGATCTGATTACATGGTTGGGTTTTTTCCGAGGTTTTCCCCAACCAAAAGGCAAATGCCAGGTAATCTTTTGGCGAATCCTCGGACCTCACCTCATCTCACTACATCTCGCCAAAATATTGTAAAAAATTGCAGAAAATTGTAAAAATTGTAGAAAATTACTAAATTGAAAAATTGTAAAATATTGTAAAAATTTGTAAAAATTGTAATTGTAATATTGTAAAACTTTGACTTGTTCCACATCTTAAAGCTTCATTGCTCATGTAAGATCTATGGAATATAATAAATGAATGAATGAACATATCTAATTCAGAAAGACAACCAGTAAATTTTGATTTGAGTTCAGAAATTTGTCTGCAGTTCAGAGGAAACGTGTCTGAATGTTTAGCCATAAAGAGATAGTCTTGTGGACTAATTTTATGTAGTTACCTTTCATTAACGAGACAACGAGAAACAAAATGTCGTAAAATTACTAGCATGTCCTGGTATTATTATGCAAATTGCTTTGAACGGACTTTAAACAGTACGTGTTTGAACAAGGAAAGTTATCAAGTCTTTTCCTTCAGTGAAGATAAGATTGTAAGTTAGCAACAAATTACATAAACACGTGGGAGTCCACTAATATAGGTGTTCAGAATGGCAGAACTACGGCCCGCAAACCATATTCTGTTAACGAAATGTTATTTCAGGGCCCTCCGGATGTACAGACATTAATATTAATAATAATAATAATAATAATAATAATAATAATAATAATAATAATAATAATAATATCATTATTATTATTATTATTATTATTATTATTATTATTATTATTATTATTACTATCACCTCTAATTTTTAACTTTGCTCTAGAGTATGCCATTAGGAAAGTCCAGGATAACAGAGAGAGAGTTTGGAATTGAACATCAGCTGCTCGTCTATGCGGATGACGTAAATATGTTAGGAGAAAATCCATAAAACGGGAATTTTACTTGAAGCAAGTAAAGACATAGGTTTGGAAGTAAATCCCGAAAAGACAAAGTATGTGATTATGTCTCGTGACCAGAATATTGTACCAAATGGAAATATAAAAATTGGAAATTTATCCTTTGAAAAGGTGGAAAAATTCACATACCTGGGAGCAACAGTAACAAATATAAAAGCTGCTAGGGAGAAAATTAAACATAGAATAAATATGGGAAATGCCTGTTATTATTCGATTGAGAAGCTTTTATCATCCAGTCTGCTGTCAAAAAATCTGAAAGTTAGAATTTATAAAACAGTTATATTACCTGTTGTTCTGTATGGTTGTGAAACTTGAACTCTCACTTTGAGAGAGGAACATAGGTTAAGAGTGTTTGAGAATAAGGTGTTTAGGAAAATATTTGGGGCTAAGAGGGATGAAGTTACAGGAGAATGGAGAAAGTTACACAACATAGAACTGCACGCATTGTATTCTTCACCTGACATAATTAGGAACATTAAATCCAGATGTTTGAGATGGGCGAATCCAGAAATGCATATAGAGTGTTAGTTGGGAGGCCGGATGGAAAAAGACCTTTGGGGAGGCAGACATGTAGATGGGAGGATAGGCCTAATATTAAAGTGGATTTGAGGAAAGTGGGATATGATGATAGAGACTGGATTAATCTTGCACAGGATAGGAACCAATGGCGGGTTTATGTGATGGCGGCAATGAACCTCCGGGTTCCTTAAAAGCCAGTAAGTTTAATAATAATAATAATAATAGTAATAATAATAATAATAATAATAATAGTAATAATAATATTATTATTTATATTATTATTATTATTATTATTATTATTCTCGTATTTCTCTATGACCCTAAGTATAGGGCGTCAGTAAACAGCATACTGTAGAAAAGGTTTAAGTGGTGTACTATTATACGAAATATATTTAGATACTAGCCGTACCCGTGCGCTCCGCTGCACCTGTTAGAAATAAATATAAAGTAGGCCTAATTACATAATTAAAATAGGACGTTTGATCCAGGGAACAACTTTTACAACAGAGCAAGATAATCTGCTTCGCTCATTACCCAATTTTTTTTGCGTTGCATTTATTGCATGTATATTTTATGTATTTTAACACGATTCAATTGAGCATAGTTAAAATTTGATTTTTTAAAATAATGGATTGCTAAGCTAACGTACTATTACTGCATACTAAATCAATACACTCTCGTTGTTCGTTAATTCTCTGAGATTAAAATGAGTGTACATAAATATTATTCTAAGAAATACAGAAACCGAATGTACAAAATACAGTAGCCTATCAAATTGTCTGTGCCTAAGAAGCTATTTTAATCTTACCTGTCCCCGATTTACTCAGACGTTACTGTAATAACTAATAACATTATAGCATTATGTCCATCTAGAGAAACTACACTTTCCAATGGTGAAATAATAATTAATTATACAAATCGGTTAATTTAGCTTCTGATATTACTTCATACAAACACAGAAACATTCTCTGTATGCTATGTTTAATAGCTTTCGATTGTTGTTGTCCAAGGCCCCTGTTTCGATTGTTGTTGTCCAAGGCCCCTTATAGACGAAGTCATTTGTTCTTAATTCATTACACCGTCTTAGATGGCGTTATTTTAATTTTAAAACTCATTTATCTCATTAAATATCAGTCCTATCAAAATTTTGTAAAGAATAAACCTTATCGAAAATCAGTTTTAAAGAAACTTTTGTTATGTAACATTTTTCACAAAAATCAATAATAAGCGAGATATTTCGATTTATTTAATTCAGGCCCCCTTATAACTCCCCTTTTAAATAAAGTATTTTGAATGCCATATAGCCTAAAATCTAAGTTACAACGAACTTAATTTATATTCCAATTTTCATATAAATCGGTTCAGCCATTATCGCGTGAAAAGGTAACAAACATACAGACAGACATACAAAGAAAAATTTCAAAAATGCGATTTTCGGTTTCAGGGTGGTTAATTATATATGTTAGGAACAATTATTTTTGGAAAATCTAAAATTACCAGAAAAATTTCGGCTACAGATTTATTATTAGTATAGATTATATTATATTATATTATATTATATTATATTATATTATATTATATTATATTATATTATATTATATTATATTATATTATATTATATAAAAAGTGCGTTGATAACGGATGTACTCCGATAAGAAAGTTTTTAATTTGTTGTGGGGGCTCTTGAATCTCAGAAGCAACAACCTTTACAACAGCGCAACATAATCTGCTTGGCTCATTACCCATTTTTTTGCATTGCATTTATTGCATATATAGTCTATTTTATGTATTTTAACACGATTCAATTGAGCATAGTTAAAATTTGAATTATAAAATAATGGATTGCTAAGCTAACGTACTATTACTGCATACTAAATCAATACACTCTCGTTGTTCATTAATTCTCTGAGATTAAAATGAGTGTGTACATAAATATTATTTTAAGAAATACAGAAAACGAATGTACAAAAAAGCCTATCAAATTTTCTGTGCATAGGAATAGTTTAATAGCTTTCGATTGTTGCTGTCCAAGGCCCCTTTTTCGATTGTTGTTGCCCAAGGCCCCTTATAGACGAAGTCATTTGTTATTTCATTGCACCGTCTTAGATGGCGTTATTTTAATTTAAAACTCATTTATCTCATTAAATATCAGTCCTATCAAAATTTTGTAAAGAATAAAACTTATCGGAAATCATTTTTAAAGAAACTTTTGTTATGTAACATTTTTCACAAAAATAATAAGCGAGATATTCGATTTATTTAATTCAGGCCCCCTTATAACCCCCTTTTAAATAAAGTATTTTGAATGCCATATAGCCTAAAATCTAAGTTACAACGAACTTAATTTATATTCCAATTTTTATATAAATCTGTTCAGCCATTATCGCGTGAAAAGGTAACAAACATACAGACAGACATACAAACAAAAATTTCAAAAATGCGATTTTCGGTTTCAGGGTGGTTAATTATATATGTTAGGACCAATTATTTTTGGAAAATAAAAAATTACCAGAAAAATTTCGGCTACAGATTTATTATTAGTATAGATTTCCTCTGAAATACAAAGTTGTCAACATCTTTTATGCCGAAAAAGTGGTTCTGATCCTACTGATTGTCCGTTCGTGTACAGTATATTATCCTAAAATATTGGTCGGATATTGTTCATACTTTGTATACCTACATGAATTAATTTAAGCGGGAATGATACAAATGAAATATAATAATATTTAGTAAAAGGTATTGCGCATTTATTATGAATCGAAAGGACGCAGTATTACTCCAGTCCAGAACAAAGCCAAAGCCATCGGTGTAGCTCTGTCGGTTAAAGCGCTTGCATGCCGATCCGGAACTGCGATTGGGCTAATTACCTGGTTGGTTTTTTCCCGAGGTTTTTCCCAACCGTAAGGCAAATGTCAGGTAATCTATAGCGAATCCTCGGCCCCATCTCGCCAAACATCATCTCACCATCACCAATCTCATCGACGCTAAATAACCTCGTCGTTGATACAGCGTCGTTAAATAACAAAGTAAAAAAAAATAAAAAAAAAACAAAGCCATGAATTGTCTCGTCGTTTCTTGTTTTATATAGAATAATCTGACGAATAAGGCCACTTACTACAGCGAGGATCACCTAAGAGTAGTTCCTAAAAGGCTAATTTGGCCGTCTCTTTAGTGTTATCAACAAATACCAGATATCATCGAAGAGGCTAAAATGCTATGTACTGTGATAATAATAATAATAATAATAATAATAATAATAATAATAATAATAATAATAATAGTAATAATAATAACAATATCTTGCTTATTTACTTATTTAACACATCTCATCTCTATGTTGACAGATGTTTTCTAAATGGTTTAATAATTTGTAAAATAGTACGTTTTCCTCCTGGGCCTCTCGCATATTACTGAATGTTCGTAAAATTAGTAGATTATTATGATCTAATATTAAAACGTATTTTATCTGACAACTTGAAATTCATTGCTTTAACTAACAGTTTATGATTCACGAGACGTAACCTATAATCTTGATTACACTACTTTTAACACTATATCACACGGAATATATATTATATGTCTTTCTCGTGTTAATTTACCGTATCTGGTTAACATGTTTCATCCTTTATGGGCCATCTTCAGAACTGGTTGGTGCTGTTCTTGGCGCCTTTTGTTAGTGTTTTCTGTGGGGGTGTGTTTGACTCCACATTACATTACACATTTCTTCAGTGAGGCCCCCTGACCTAAGATATAGAATGTAGAACATAGTACTACGAAATTTGGTATATTTTTAAATACCACTACCATCTAAATGGATTAGGATATTGGTAAGATATTTTGGTAATTAATGTAGGTCTGAAGTAACTTCAAATGTATTTTAAATTGTTAGTCATGTGAATAATGAAAAAAAATATTATATTAAACGTATTATTATTAAACGTATTATTATTATTAGTAGTAGTAGTAGTAGTAGTAGTAGTAGTGGTGGTAGTGGTAGTAATAGTAGTAGTAGTAGTTCCAGTGCAGTGAGTGAGTTGACAGCGAAATGAGTATACTGCTGAAAGGTACTTGTGCATATATGAACTTATCATACTCGGGGTTTCTTAGTTCGAACTTAGGGTTAAGACACAAATTAGATTTACTTTAAATGTTATTTTAAATGATCGTACTTCATTTAATTTAGTATGCTCCTTGTTATATTATTACTATTAATAATTAGTAGTAGTATTATAATTGATTATTAATTGTATTTTTTTATTAATTGTGTTTATTACTAATTGTCATTAATGAGTGTAATTACTTACCACTGCCACCGGGTATTTACCCATTTGCAGTGTAAATAAATAAATAAATAAATACATACATACATACATACATACATACATTATTATGTTCGTGATCCTCCATCAAATTTAGTTTGGCCCCCGGGAGGGCCGGGACCTCTCGTTTGTGAATCACTGGTATATAGTTTAGTGTCCAGATTTCTTCTAATCATTTTATGCAACAGTGATATTCCAATAAAAATAAACACTACATAAAAACTGAATGTAGCTACAGAATGCTTTTTACGAGGCAGTACTTATTCGCAATCGATAACATAACGTGAAACAAAGTGATAATGATGGGAGGTATCGAATATGTCCTCTGAATTTGCTGGCTGATTATGATCTTATTAGTCAGGAGTCAATGTTTTCATGACGACTATAGCAACTAATTGTTATTAAGCAGTGAGAGGGAGGGGCGACAGTTGCTGGCATTGGTTAAGTCGCGATGAGGTAAAATAAAAAAAGAACATTGTTTGTAGGCAAGACTGGTTTCCCTGACCTTCTGATAAGGCAACTTGCTGTTGACTGGAAGAAAGCGCCAGTTGCTGGAAATAGTAACACAAATTGTGGTGTAGAGGAAGCCCAGTAATTAACCAGCCTCTTTAAAGCGCTTCAAATTCGTGTGTTGTGAGCTGGAACCAAATGAATTACCGGTAAGTCTGTGCAGTGTTGGAAGAATTGCTTGAATACCGAGTGCATTTTATTACAGCTGCAACTGTGCATTTTATTGTTTTATTGCGTCACCTAGTCTGTCAATCAGATAGTGTTTTGTTGTAAAGGACGGAACGTTATTATGTAATTTCTTCATTTTATAAAGGATTTTGTATTGGCACGTGTTTTGCTGTGTGACATTAGAACTAAATCATTGTGTTAGCTCATCGTGTTTTTTTTTTTTTTTTTTTTTTTTTACTAGCCACAAAGTTGATTTTATCATTATTATTTCACAACAGTTTATATCGTTTACATTTTATATTATACATTCCTGAAGTGACGTAGGTATAATTACATTCTATATTAACGTATTTCGTCTATATTCTTACACCACTGATTTCTTTGCCGTGTGTATAGGGAGATACATAATAGCTACAACATGTGTTAACAGATTTTATATAGTTATCATTCCAAGAACTTGAAAATATTGTGCAAATAATAAAATGTCACAGTTTTTTCCTTCATTTTTGATTAGTTGTTTAAAAACTTTATCAACTACTAGATTGTTTAGCGTCTATGGAATTAGTGGTAGGAAGGTAGTATTTGGCGAGTTGAAGCTGAGGATTCGCCATGGATTACCTAACATTCGCCTTAAGGTAGGGGAAAACCTCCGGAATTTATTAAATCAGGTATTCAGTCCAAGCGAGAAACGAACCCACAACCACACGTGTCAACATGAAAACGAATTACAACCTGGGCCACGCCAGTGGCCAATTTTCTTTCTTTCTTCTTCTTCTTCTTCTTCTTCTTCTTCTTAGTAGTAGTAGTAGTAGTAGTAATAATAATAATAATAATCATCATCATTGCCAAAGTACATTATAAAATATAAATCAAATATCTATTTATACTTAGTGAACACATTTATGTAACAACAAATAATTAAATTTTGAATAAATTTATCAATGTCTGAACGAATACTAAAAGAATAAAAATTTGTCAACTTTTAAATGAATTATTTAGGAAATAGTTATATATAAATTATGCTAAATATAACATTATATTTACAAAATAATACATGCATGAAAATAATAATAATAATAATAATAATAATAATAATAATAGTAATAGTAATAATAATAATAATGGTAATAATAATAATGATAATAATAATAATGATAATAATAATATTAATAATAATAATAATAATAATAATAATAATGTATGTGTCAGGGTAAGAACAATATTGTTTGTATGCATCTGAAGTTTGATGAGTGTAATATGTATTTAATTGGCATGTATGCAATAGAGGTGGGAAAGGAACTGGCTACCCTACCCCATTATCTCCTGGCCTAGTTGACTCATAAGTAGTGCCTTGTTAATATCACTTGTGAAATTCAGACCTGTCTTCAGACAGTTGACTAAAGAACAAACAATAGTCGTAAAGTGTAAATAATAAACATATTAAGTGTAAGTACATATTTTAGAAATATAATTCTATCATGTTGGAAAACACCTTCAACAGCACTATTTTAACATGCCAATCACCTTCGACATCATTATCACCAGTAAGTGACCAGTGGTGTTCGATTTGATAAAAATGTAGAGAGGATAAAAATGTTTGGTTGACATATTCATTTTTATTATACATATTTTATTGTAACATACTAGGCTTATTTCGTTTTAAATTTTATTATTATAAAGTTATATATTATTGTATTTATTATTCTTATTGTTTTTGTTAACGTACATTTCAATTGCTGTGAGACCTGAAATGATATTTTAAATGTTTGGTACCATGATAACTCTTCCTATTCTACCTTTTGAGTTATGACTTAGTAGGTACAAGTTAGACCTAGGCCTAATTCACAAATAAATTACAAAAACAAGCGTAGGCCTACAACATTTCTGGCACAGTTCTTAAAAAAAAAGTCACAGTCTAAACTGTATTAATATACTATTTTATATTACAGAATAACTTTTTAAATGTCAAAATCCAGATGATATTTACAAACGACATTCTGAATATCCTCACTATAGAAAAATTCAGAGGAGAAAGTTTTTTGATCGTCGGAAATGCCGTTCCAGGAAAAATATCCTATTCAGACTCGTATGGCACTAACAATAATATTAAACATGTATTGAGAGAGGAGAATTTTATATTCCAGGTTGAGAATATACACACGAACGCAGAAGTTACAAAAAAAAGTTCAGAATAGTGGAAATATCCCGGCTTCCTCCCCTTAAATTTTTTTAACACTACTGGTGACCGGGCAGTGTCAACCATACTCAGAGTGGGTTATGAAACAGTCATATCTCAGTAATATCTGTAAGAAATGTCATTTTAATGTGATACATATGATCCGAAGAATATTAAAATTAAGTAGGAATACTTTTAAATTTCAAGTAGCTACAGTTGGTTTAAAAATAGTTAACATGAAAGATATAATAATGGAAAATTAACAATTTAACTGCTCTATCTTGACAGAAACTATCAAAAGTATAAAATATAAATTGTGTACACACTTCCTTGCATTGCTCCCACGTTTACCTATAAAGTTTGATTCATTTAGCTTAAACATTTTTAACACAAAAATTTAATATATACCATGTAAAAATAAAACTAAAATGTTTACAAACTAATTCAATTATATCTTAATAAATATTTATATTAGGCCTATATTAATGAAAGTTCCTTCACATAATTATATAATGTAACGTAATATGTATATGATTATGTCTCGTGACGAGAATATTGTACGAAATGGAAATATAAAAATAGGAAATTTATCCTTTGAAGAGGTGGAAAAATTCAAATACCTGGAAGCAACAGTAACAAATATAAATGACATTCGGGTGAAAATTAAACACAGAATAAATATGGGAAACGCCTGTTATTATTCGATTGAGAAGATTTTATCATCCAGTCTGCTTCTCAAAAAAAATCTGAAAGTTAGAATTTATAAAACAGTTATATTACCGGTTGTTCTTTATGGTTGTGAAACTTGGACTCTCACTTTGAGAGAGGAACATAGGTTAAGGGTGTTTGAGAATAAGGTGCTTAGGAAAATATTTGGGGCTAAGAGGGATGAACTTACAGGAAAATGGAGAAAGTTACACAACACAGAACTGCACGCATTGTATTCTTCACCTGACATAATTAGGAACATTAAATCCAGACGTTTGAGATGGGCAGGGCATGTAGTAAGTATGGGCGAATCCAGAAATGCATATAGAGTGTTAGTTGGGAGACCGGAGGGAATAAGACCTTTAGGGAGGCCGAGACGTAGATGGGAAGATAATATTAAAATGGATTTGAGGGAGGTGGGATATGATGATAGAAACTGGATTGATCTTGCACAGGATAGGGACCGATGGCGGGCTTATGTGAGGACGGCAATGAACCTCCGAGTTCCTTAAAAGCCAGTAAGTAAGTAATGAAATGTGATGAAGCATTTGTTTGTCTTCAAGCACTATACAGGCAATGTTAAAATTAGAAGAAAGCAGTGCATGGTGTATTGTTTAAAAATAAATTACATATTTATATTACATGAATTAAAATTTATTTATGAATTGAATAAAAGGGATTCTTCAGGAACTCTGAATAAATACTCTAGTTTTAAAATATTTACTATTTAAGTAATTTACTTTATACGTTAAGATATGTTTCATATAAAACAATTTTTATCTCGAAAAGAAAGCAAAAACGAGCAAAACTGCATTAAACTTTTTGTTGTAATATCTCAAAGAATAACCGCCTGAAATTAATGACATTACTTACAGTGCACGCTGCATATATAATGTTATATAATTAATCTGCAATTAAAATTTTCTTCTCTCACATGTAAGAGCACTGGCGACCTAATAAAATGACAATTTTCGGGCCAATGTATCCCCGTAACAACATAAACTTCAACCAAAATGCTGTATCTTTAAGGTAAAAAATTGGAAGTATTTTTCGTCATCTACACTATGCCGTTGCATTAATAAATATTAACAACATTTGTATACATTTTTTGATCTGTTTGTGACAAAAGTTCTTACTAGCAATAAAATATTTAAATGGGTCTATATTTAAACTAAAGCAAAAAGTAACATAAAATAAGTGATGAATCAGTTCATTGAGGAATATAATGGAAGTAGCCTACAAATAAATGATTCAATAAAAAAATAAAGTTAGTATTGGAAATAGAGGATAAAAGTTTATAAAATGGTGTTTACCGCAAGAGCGATTCAAGACCTTTAAACGTTACGTAACGTTATTTGTTTAAAATTCCTCCTGTACGAAAAACATGCGGACAGTGAACACTCGTCACTGACATAACAGTGGCCTGGGGGGAAGCCGACACTGTAAGAAACGCATTTCCTCTACCCATTAAGAGGGATAACAACATCCAAAACAAAAAGATAGGCTGTAAAATATAACAAGGTCACATTATAGCTTTGGCCCTGCGTTGAACTTATGGTATAGACTTCTAAATTTGTATGTAGCATACATTTCGTCACTGTGTTGCTCTGCGAAGACTTAACACTGCGATGATCCAAGTAATAGCAAAATAGTTTAATAAATTGATTGCACTTTAATGAAGGAGCGTGTCAAATGACTCGAGATCATTTTGTAAATACAAATATTTGAGTTGCGTATCTGCTACTAGTTATGATTGAATTGAAGACCTGAATTGACAAACACCCCAAGTCCACTGAAGTAAATTTTTCAGTACAGCATAAAACTATGTAGGGTTGCCATGTAAGAGCATTGAAATAAATATTTGTATGATTAAAAAAAAAACAGGTTTAGAGTCGGACTTGTAATATTTTCTTTTATATGCGATGGCAGCCTACACAAAACAAAACATATGTCAGGTAAAAAGTCCAAATCGGTAAATATTGGACTTAGGATGTTTGTCAGTTCAGGTCTTTAATTACGAACTAAACTTAATAGACACCAAAAATGATTGAATGCAATTTTCATTATTGATTAAGTTTTGGAGTGATTTGGTGCTAAGGAATGACGATGTAGAAATCAATGGATTACCACCAAGCGTGGACCTTCCTTCACCAAGGCACCAAAACCGTATCTATTTCAAGCAACGAGTTAGATACTATAGAGAGGCTGAAGACCTCTGATAAGCGCTCCCTGCGGAGGCCAACAGTACTATGGATCGTTCCCTAAAAAACATGGCGGTCTATATACCGCCAGCCTCCGCAAGGAGTGCTTATCAAAGGTACACTGCAACGAGTTGGTACAAGTATTATATTTTTCAGATACATCAATATTTAATTTAAACATTTCGCTATAGGTTTTGTAAAAAGCTGATTTATAAATGAAAAAGTAATAATTAAGACTTTAAAATTTCCAAAAATGTCTCATTTCCTCGGATTTAAATGAAATGTACCGTAAATCATAATATTCGTTGCTGGATAATTAAACCCTCTCAATACAGGTACCATTGCCGCAGAGAATTATAAGATAAGACGGACTGAGCATAAGCGAAATATCTGTATTAATAAGTTTGTACCATCAAGAGTTTAGTATTTATTGTGTTTATAGGGCCTACTCCAATTTTCTTTTTATTAATGCGTAGGGCTCTTTTTGTTGACAAAGAGGAAAGTTAGCACTTGCATCACACACAATTTGTCATTATTGTTCAAAATAGTGTAAGAACAGTTTTAATCTGCAAAAGCCTCTGCCTAGTTGCGAGACACGTGTGAGATCAATGTTTGTTTCAAATTATATTAGACTACACGATGTCTCCATCACGCGACAATATTTGTTTCAAATTATATTAGACTACACGATGTCTCCATCACGCGATAAGAAGTGTAGCTAGCTGTGGCTCCTGTTGTTTCTGATAACAATGTTAATCGTAAGTATCTTATCGTTTCAATAAATGTGGTGAGTTATGATCATGAGTAACTTTCTATTAGTGTCATTCTTTAATTAGGCTATTATGTTGCATGCTAAGAGGTTATTTGTAGTTTTAATAATTGCAGTTTTCAAAAGTTCTCTGTGTTAATTCCAATTTCAAATTAATTTTTCTCAATAACTTAATTAGGTACTGGATTTTTTTTAATTTTCGCCACTATCTTTCCTATATTTTACTCCTCTTAGTTACATACGTCGTCTCTCTCTTGAAATCACCTGGTGAGCACTGAATTACATAATTTCATATTAGGTTAGATTAGCTGTAAGGTAATTAAATTTGTGACGAAGTCAAAAAATTATTTATTTTTCTCCTGCCGATTAAATTCATCCGTCTTTAGGTGCTTTGCTTTGGTTGCATCGAGCATAACTTGTCATTTAATACCTGGGCTATATTTAGTGAAACTAATAAAACATAGGCCTACAGCTGTTATAAAACGTAAAGTTTTGTGTGTATATTACTTTTTACTTATTAACATAGTCTTAATATGTAACTCAATTCACAATAATACTAACTTCATCACAGTCATTTCCTACAACATCCGAGCCACGCCCCTTTGTTTTGACTAACCGAAACATGGCGGACCAATGTTCAATTGTCTTCAAATTTCTGAGGTCTTTGGACTCTCTATAGTATCTAACTCGTTGATTTCAAGTGAAGAAGTATCCTTAGTAGTTGAGAAGAACAGGTCAATAAGCGTGGACCTTCCTTCACCAAGGCACCAAAACCGTATCTATTTCAAGTGAAGAAGAATCCTTAGTAGTTGAGAAGAACAGGTCAATTTTATTTCATCTTCCAGTATTAGTACAGACTTGATTTTTTTTTATTTATTGAGTATGCCCCAACAAGTATAACTCATATGTAGGGGCTATACAAGAACATACATATGTTGTACAATGTAATTTAAAAAGTCATGAAACTACAGTCTGTGGAAAATGAACAATATCACAAGAATTTATTAGAGAAAGAAAGAAAAATATGAACAAATAGTATGATAATTGACTATAAAGTTTCTGGCAGAAAGAAGAAAAAGTTTGAAACCATGAAAGAAATAAATCAACTGAGAATTACAATAAATAATCTTCCCAAAAACGTATTTTGAGAAATTCTTATAACACCGGCAACTTGGTAAAATTCTATATTCTAAAGGAAGTTGGTTAAAAGTTGTTATTAAAAAATGCTTAATTACTTTGGTTCCGTAAGATACTGAGCTATGATGAGAAAAATATATTTTCTTTTTGCTTGTTAAATGAGAATGTATATCTTTATTAAACTGAAATATAATATTATTATGTATTAAATTGTTAATAACTTTGTACATGAAAATAGCAGCACATAACTTGATAATTGATTCAACTGGTAGAGCGAAAGAAAATTCAAAAAGATATTTAACTGGAGTCAAATAATGAAAAAACAATAAATTTCTTAAAGCTCTATTTTGAATGATTTGTAAAGGTCTCAAAGCAGTTTTCTTATTATGTCCCCAAATAAATGACATGAAGATTGATCTCCGAAATGATTGGATAAAATATTCATTGTTATTCTATTTATTGATTTTATTTAGACCTAATCTTTAACAACAAAAACAAAAAAGACGTAGACTTTTAAATTAAGTCATTATCCAGTGACCTCATTTTTAACAGTGCAGTATAAAATAATGTATTTCTCCACTTCTTACACTCTTTCCTTAAATATATTCTCCTTCTTCCTCCCTCACCTTCAATTTGTCCCCCTACTTCTCCGTTCCTCTACATCCTCGTCTTCAAATTCATTGCCCCGTCTTGTTCATTTCCCTTCACTTTCGTCCACATTTTTTAACTTACGCTTCTAGCCGTCTACCTCCTTTTTCACATCCTCCTGTCTCACTTCTTCGTCCTTCACATCCTCTTCCTCAACTTCTACTACTTCTTACTCCTCGTCTTACACTTTACTTTTATTATATATTTTCTCCTTACCTTCCTCATTTTTTCGTCAATTTCTTGAACTTCTTTCTTCTCTTTCTCCTCCATCTCGTCAGGTTATTTCTTATCTTACTTCTCCTCCTCTTCTTCATTAACTTGTACAAATTTTCCCAATTCTATCTTCTCATTTTCCTCAACCTCATCTACTAACTCCTTGTCTACCTCTTCTTCTCCTTCTCCTTCTTCTTCTCTTCTTCTTCTTCTTCTTCTTCTTCTTCTTCCGTAAACCTTACTCTTCTCACCGAACCTTATTCACTGTTTACTTCTCCTCCACCCTTTTTCTTCTTCCTTCTCCTCCTCTGCCTCGTTAATCCTGTAAACTTCTCTCTCTTCTTCGTGCTTCTCTTCCTCAACCTCGTACACTTCTTATTTCATGTCCACCACTTCCTCTTCACCTCTTCCTCATGTTCTCTTCATCTTCAAACTTATAAAATTCTTCCTTCTCCTCCTTAACTTCGTAATACTTCTCGTCCACTCTTCCCTTTTTCTTCCCCTTCAACTCCTCTTTCTCATTAACTTCATCTTCTTCCTTCTCCTTATTCTCTTCCTCTCAAACTCGTCAAATTCCAATTCTTCCTTCCCCTCGTGTTGGACGTTAATATCGTCAACTTCTTTCTCTTCTTCCTGCTCCTCTTCAACCTTCGTCCACTTCTTCCTCATTGTCCATCTCTTTTCACCTCTTCCTCCTACATTCTTCTTCCTCAACTTTTCCACTGCTTACTCCTTGCCCACTCTTTCCACTTCTTCTTCCTTCTTCTCTTTCTTTCCTCGTTAATCTCGTCAACTTCTTTCTCTTCTCCCTACTCTACCTCATCTTCGTCCTCAATCTCGTCCGCTTCTTACTCCACGTCCACCTCTTCCTCATATTCTCTTCTTTCTAAACGATATCAAGTTCTTACTTCTCGTTAAATTCTTCCTCTTCTCCTCTACTTTGTCCACTTCTTACTCATTGTCCATGTTTTATCTTTAACTCTTCCTGAAGTTCTCTTCTTCCTCTAACTTATGCACTTCTTACTCCTCATCGACCCTTCAAATTTCTTCTTTCTTCTCATCTCCTTTGTAACTCATTCTTACTCCTCGTCCAAACTTCTCCTTTCTTCTTCCTTTTCCTCCTCCCCTTTTCCATTAACCTAATTAACTACATTTTTTCTCCTACTTCCTCTTCTCTTCCTCCTCGGCTTCGTCAAATTGCTATTCTTCGTTCCCCTCCATCTTCCTCGCTAACCTCGTCAAATTTGTCCTCATTCCTTCTCCTTCTCAACCTCGTCCACTTCTTACTTATTGTACATTTTTCTTCTTCACTTCTTCCTCCTATACTCTTCTTCCATAGCTTTATTCACTTCTTACTCCTTACCCACCATTTCCATTTCTTATTCCTTCTCTTTTTCCCTTCCTCGTTAATCTCAACTTCTCCCTCTTCTTCCTGCGCTACCTCATCTTCCTTCTCAACCTCATCCCCTTCTTACTCATTGTACACCTCATCTTCCTCAGCTTGATCCACTTCTCACTCTTTGCTTACATTTTCTATTTCTCGCTCTTTTTTCTATTCTCTTCCTCGTTAATCTCGTCAACTTCTCCCCCTTCTTCCTACTCCACCTCATCTTCCTCCTCAGCTTCGTCCACTCTTCCTTATTGTACACTTCTTTCTTCTATACTATTCTTTCTCAACTTTATACACTTCTTATTCCTTGTCCATCCTTTCTATTTCTTAATCTTTCTCCTTTCCTCTTCCTCGTTAATCTCGTCAACTTCTTTCTCTTCTTCCTACTTCTCCTCATTCTCCTCCTCAATCTCGTCCACTTCTTACTCCACATCAACCTCTTCCGTATATTCTGTTCTTCTTCAACAATGCACACTTCTTATTCGTAAAATTCTTCTTCTTTCACTTCATCTTCAACCTCGTCAACCTCTCTTTTTTTTCCTTTGCATCCTTCTCATTAATTTCGTCAAATTATTCCTCTTCTTCCTCCTCAACTTGGTTCGCTTCTTCCAAGTCTTCCTCTTCACCTCTTCCACATGATCTATTCTTTTACAATCCACTTTTTACTGCTCGTTCACCCATTCATTTTCTTGTTGTTGTTGTTGTTCTTCTTCTTCTTCTCATCTTTCTCCTCAACCTTGTCAATTTCATCTTTTTCTCTTCCTCTTCAATCTCATCAAATTCGACCTCTTCTTCCTTCTTTTCTGCCTCGTGCGCTTCTTACTTACTGCCCACCGTTTCATTTTATTAACCTCTTCCTCAAATTCTCTTGTTCCTCAACCTTAGTTACATCTTACTCCTCGTCCATCCATTCTTTTTACTCTTCATTTCCCCCCTCCTGTTCTTCCTAAACATCATACGTTCCTCTCATTCCTTGTCTTAATTTTTCTCCTAAACCTTGTCAAATTCTTCTACCTTCTCATCAACTTCCTCGACCTCGTCCACTTCTTCCTATTCATCGTTCACATCTTCCTCCTGTTGTCTTCTTCCTCAACTTAATCCATTTTTTATTCTTCATTCATCCTTTTACCTTCTCCCTTCACCTCCTTTTTTACTACCCGCCCAGTTCTTCTCATAACTTATCCACCCTTCCTCTTCACCTCTCCCTTCCGTATTCTTCTTCCTCTTCTTCTTCTTGCTTCTACCATACTCACAACATTTATTTTCTGAGAATAAGACAAAATTTTATTCTTTCAAAGTAATAGTACGTTCCTATAACATTTAAAGTTTGTAATCTGTTCTAATATATAGTTATGGACATCCCATTCACTTATTACAACTATGGACTTAGTTTTAGGATTCAAGAACTTCTGATGCCTGCTGTATTACCATATTTGCAAGTTGCGTAAGTAACTCATTTTATTTCCCGGAAGCGATACAATACACTCATGCATAAACATAACCTGTTAACAAAAGAGCAGTCTAATCATAGCCTGTCATTCAAGGTCGCTCGTCTTCAATGGAGAAAGGATTTGCTTAAACTTGAATGTAAGAAAAAAAAAAGTGTTCAATAACTTAAAAACAAACTACAATTTCTCAAACTAAGTAGATATAGTGGAAATACTGTGATGTTGTGAACTTCCATTTTGAATGTTCACAGTGAACATACGTTTTTCAGAACTCCTGATAGTGAAAAACTTGTTATTAGTATGTTGCCATTCTCTCTTCCTTATGGCCGTTTCTTTACGTGCTATTTTTTCTAAATTATTCTTAGCGTTTTGTTCATATTTAATGTCTACGATTCGATTCACTCGGAAATTATAACTAAATTTATTACAAATTTAAAAATAATTTACTCTTCAAGTGATCATACTTGTTCAACAAGAAGATATGTTATTTAACTCCCACTAATGAACCAAAGTAAAATAGCAAATATGATCAGAGGCATAGGTTTAATTTCGGCCAAAGAATACAAAATTCTTAAATTAATAATACATTATCATCGCCTAGAGTTGAGCTTAAACGATATTTTCAAATATCTGTGACAACTGTGACTGTGACAATTAAATATCTGTGACTTTTACCTGTGATTTTGTCACACCGATATTTTATATCGATAAGTAAGCACAATATGCATGAATTACACCGATATTTTGTCACACCGATAAAAATTAACAGGAAATATTGAAGAGCAGTGCAATGTGAATACGATTTCTCTGTACACGCCACACATAAGTGGTTTATATGGGAAAATCCAACAAATAACTTATGTACATGTACTATTAACAAATAAATACTAATCTAACTGAACAGTAACATGTAAAAAGTTAACCTCATATACCAAGACGTTATATCGTAATTGATTGTAGATATAGAATCAATTGATAATTTTTTAATGCAGGTGGGTATGGAGAAATTGAGGTTATGTGATTATCCAAATCGTTTTAAAAATTGATCCTTTTTATTGTATATAATATAATGGATAAATTATTCTAAGCCGTGCATTAACATCATAATGCTGAGTCATAATAAAAATTAACGAAACATAAGTATTCGGAAAAACAATGGAAAATAATTACAAAACAAAACGGTTGTTCAGACAGAATTTTACACAAGATAAAGTATTGGTAACCAATGGTATTATTATTTAATCGTGTAATCACTATATCATTCATAATAAGATAGTGAAACTAGCGTTGAAGTAGTTTCGGCGATTTCGGATGTGAAAATCGTTGCATTTATAAGGTTTTTTTTTTTTTTTTTTTTTTTTTTTTTTTGGGGGGGGGGGAGAGACAGTTGCTTGGGTTAAACTAGCGCTGAGGTAGTTTCGGTGATTTCGCAAGTGAAAGTCGTCGACTTTGATTTTTTGAGGAGATGCAGTTGATCGTATATCCAAGGCATAACAAATACTAAACTAACCAAAGCTAACCTGTCACAGATTCGTATATGCAAGGTGTATATGCGTAGTACGAAGGGAACTACCTCAACGCTAGTTTAGTCGTTGATCGTATATGTCTAGGCATAATAAAAGCTTAAACCAACCAAACCTGACCTGTCACAGATTCGTATATGCAAGGTGTATAAGGGGAATACGAAGGAAACTATCTCAAAGTTAGTTTAGCCAAGTAAGTTGCCCATCATTGTTGTCGGCTTGTGAGAAATGCTTCGAAAGTTCGGAAGAACATAACGTTCAGGGACACGGAGTGAATTAACATGATTTACGTTTGATGCCCCTTATTTTCAAATGTAATTAATTATCCCATTTATGTGTAAGTGTAGGCCTATTTTAAAAGTATGCAAGGGCAATGAGAACGATTTGATGGCGCAGTGTCTGCTAGATGTCAATCTTTTTGGAATTTATAAAATTGACGATTTTTGCTAACTACCCCATAGTATTATATTTAAAAGTTGAAAATTACTTGCAAGTTGATTATTTTAACAATATCAAGATAAAAATCACTAAATATCAAGTTTAGAGCATTGATTAGGCCTATTAATTGGGGTGAAATAACAGCCCACACGAGTACCAATGTTAGGAAGCACTGTGCGATTTCATAAGAGTTAATAACCATAAACAACATACCGGTAAAGAACTTATTACAAAAATAATTTTATTTTAAGTTTAATTATTTTAATTAATACTACCCTGCACGGTTCGTGTTGGAGCTATACATTAAAACTGGATCATACATAAATGAGAGAAGTACAGGACGGTAAAGTTATTAAAATAATGTAGGCTCCTGTGACTAGCCTATTCTGTTTGTAATTAATAGCATAACTAAAAAAAAATTGTTACTGCGTAAAAATTGGGTGGAAAATACTTATACATTAATATAAATTCACAGTAATATGAAAATGTGAAGATCTCGGGGGAATATATAAAATATTTATAAAACATATATACAGACTAAATATGAAAACAAAATGTTAGATTCATGATTATATTACTATAATACCGCTAATTACTTTGCAACACATCGTCACTTCGAAAAAAATAATATTGAACAAAATGTCACGAAAAAATAATCAAATACCACCGCCCGATTGCTGTTATTGTATCATGCGCATGCGCAAATTCACGACGTAGAGGAGAAAATATCAGTCACAGACGTTGCAACGGTCATGAAGTACTGAATACGGAGTAGATTTCGATAGCGATATTTTGTCACAGATATTTCGCGTCATCAGTCACAGGTTCATCTGTGACAAAAAAATACCTGTGACAAAATATCGGTTTGTGAAATATCGGCCATCTCTATCATCGCCTAGCATGAATGACTTTCGATTTAAAAAGGAAGTGTGCTAATTATTTTTGCAAACATTCATTTAACAGAAAAAAATTAACTCTTAATAACGTTTCCTGCATTTTATATTATTATTAATCGTATTTTATTTTGTAATATGCGCTGTTGAATATTTCTACATATTATTTTAATGTGCTTAATCTGCATAACTTTACTTTTTATGTTTCTAAGAACACTCCCAAGCAAAGCTTTGGCATTTTCAAGAGTGATCTAATGATAAATTATATAATTTAAATTTTGTGTAAAAGAGCTGAAGAAATGTATTATTATTATTATTATTATTATTATTATTATTATTATTATTATTATTACTATTATTATTAAAGATACAGTAATATTATTCGAAAAATTAAATATCTCATTAGAGAAAACCGCAAAGTGGCGACTTACGTCAAACCGACTCTAAAGATTTTCTTCTCAAAGTTTTCTTTTCGATACAACTGGCTGCGGACTGAAGATCTTATATTCTATCCCGAGTGGTAGTGATATTTCTCGTTGGCAAAACTTAGATAGATAAGTGCATTTATTGATGCATAATAAATTATACAAACTCATGTACACAAGATCCTTCGCACGAGCCCATACGGCCATTCGTGCTATAACTATGCACAGTTTGAAGCTTCAAAACGAAAATAATACCTACTAATAATAAAATAGTAAAACAACAGTTATTGTTATTACTACCGTTATCATTAATTATCACAATTACAACTAATCTAACTTTAAACCAAATTTCACAAAAATAATAAAAATAAAATAAAGTTGGCAAAACTTACAAAATGACACCAGAGTTCACTCAGCCTCCTCTCAAATGTCTTTAGTTGCTTATTAATAATGACGCTGTATCAACTACTAGGTTATTTAACGTCGATGAAGTTAATGGTAGAGAGATGATAATTGGGGAAATGGGACCAAGGATTCACCATAAGATTACTTAACATTCGCCTTTACAGCTGGGGAAACCTAGAAAGAAACACAGCCAAGTAATCAACCTATACTTCGTTCCATAGGGTGCTATTCATAGACATTTCGCAGCACGCACTACGAGCGTACTAAGCTAGCCCCGGCTATCCACTGGTTACTAGTACAGAATTCAAATCATATCCTATCGCTAACACTGGTTTATGAATACGAAAAACGCTGATCATCCACCGAAAACCCGCTCTAAAAATGTCTATGAATACGGCCCATAATGTCTGACAGGAGAAGTAAACATTGCTGGCAAAGAAGGAGAGAAGTATAATTGCTATTCTCATTCCACGCTTGTCTTTAAGTAGAACGCTTCAAACCGCCCAACTTCAAGACAAGCGTGGAATAAAACCTCTGTCATTGGTTGAATAGCAATTATACTTCTCTCCTCCTCTGCCGGCAATGTTTACATCTCCTGTCAGACATTATGGAACGAAGTATAAGGGGAAATGGAACCCATGTCCAAGCGCAGTGCCGGATCAACACGCATGCGCTACCACCTGAGCTGCGCCGCTGGCCTGCTATCAAATTGAAAATCGCTCTCTTCCGATAGTAAAAGACGGGGTGAATAACAACTGCGCGCGGAAAGGTCAATTTTTGCCCAACTGCGCACGAACGACTGAATTGTAAATAGATCAACTGCGCGCGAGCTACTGAAGTGTAAACAGGCCAACTGCGCGCGAGCGGGTGTACCACAAATACGTCAAATGCTTGCGAGTCTTTCTCATGTAAGTAACATAAATGTGGCAGCACTAGTAGTAAATAGATTCTGATTCTACGTTTCCTCCAGAAATTTGGGCTTCTGACACTATCACATCAGAAATAACAACTTAACAATGCACATCCAAATATATACAACTTTCTTAACGCTATCATTGAAAGACAAAGAAGCAGTTATATCAAAATTAATGATACAGTTACTTACAAATCTAAATTTCCTTGAGAAAAATGTAGGCGGTACATAGAGGAGTGAACTTTAAAATACAGGTAAGGAATTATCTCACGATTGCATTTGCTGAAGAGTGTTTGTTATTATTACAAGAAAACCACATAATTTAAATTAATTTAATAATATTTTATCTTTTTAACAAATGCCCTGTTCTAATACAGGTATGCATATTTTAACTTTTTGACAAATGCCCTACACTAATTTCGGCATGCATAAGACACTGCATTTTCAACCATACTACCTGTGAATAGCAAATAGGCTAGCATTCATAGAGAGTCTTAAGTTTCCAAAAATTGGAAAGAAAAATGTAGGAATAATTGCCGCGCGCAATTGACCTATACCCAAAACTGACCGCCGCGCGCAATCATGCGTTTTAAAACAGATGGAAATTTATCTTGCTCGCAGTCGGGATCCTCCGGAAAGACGGTCGGTGCGTGGTGCCGACCATATCGCCTCATTGTAGTGCTGAGGCCATAAAAGCATACGTCTTCAAGATGTGTAAATGGAATAACTTTCTCTAATAATTGATATCGAATTAAACTATAATATGAGCTCTGTGTGTTCAAAGTGTTTGGCTTCTAGTAATAATAATAATTGATAATCATAACCTCAGTCAAAAGCTTTATCATATGCAATTTACACAAATTACGACCAATTAAGAAAAATATCAAGAAATGGCGTAAGTGGTAAAAAGCACTCATAACACGTACTATGTCGTAATATACAGTAGTACCAATCTTAAGCTACGCAAGGACTTGCAGAAAGGCAGAGTTTCATTCCACTCGCGACACACGCCGCATAATGCTTCGTTGAAAATCAGGTGAAGTTGAACGTTTATTAAAAGTTAACAACAGAGTTCATCTAAAAAAAAGTTGCTGCAAATGTTTTCTATCTACAACTAGGCTACCTACCATTTTCTTTAGAATTTGGAATTTATGCAAAGATATTCTTGACCACTTAAGATATTTTTCTCCTGATATTATCTTGCAGTTATTCTAAAAAGTTTAGGATAGTACTTATGGAATTCTTTAAGTTTCTCAACAAGTGCATATATATATATATATATATATATATATATATATATGTGTGTGTGTGTGTGTGTGTGTGTGTAATGCCTGCCCACTTCACTTTGTGTGATTCGGGTTCCGCATACTGCGGATAGATAGCAGGACTGTGACCCATTTTCAAATTGCATACCACTTCGGCGGGCCACTTTATGCATGTGTAGTAGCCTATCTGTGAAGAGTTATGGTGTGTACTAGGGTGAGTTTATGTTGTGTGTTCGTGTAAATGTAGTGTAGGAAATGGGTGAGGATGATGATGAAGATGAGGAAGAAAAAGGGGGAAACCCGGTGCCGGCACGTGGCTACTCCTGTCGAATAATACCAAGGGGGCCGCCAGGTTTAACGTCCCCATCCGATTGTCGAATCACTAGGCCTATCATTGGGATTTACCTCAGGCATATTGGTGCACAATTTAGTGATTATAAGTTGTGCACTGCCATCTCTCATAGTCCCGAAGTAGAAATTTTACAAGATAATCTCTGACCCCGCCGGAAATCGAACCCGGCCGGCTAGTCTGGAGTCAGACATACTACACAGAGCTAATTCGGCGGACTCAAGTACATATTATATATTCGATATCTCCTAGGTCTACAATCTACAATTTTACAATACATCTCATGTCCATAAAATCATTGCTTAATATACACTGCATAGGCCTATACACACGTACCACTTGTACATTTACCTCTATTTTTCTGCATATTTCTTCCATCCATCTTGCATGATCTTGTATTTTTGAGTTGTCCATCATGGATATATCCATGTAACAAGGAATAAAGAACAGGATTTTGTCATGATATGGTTCTAATGTTCGTCACCTACGACAGTACTTACTTCTTCCCGTTCAGGCAAGATGGTGCTGATCGCAGTTTCATATCCTATTATTCGTCCATGTTTCGGCGTTGGCAGTGTCCTTACGGTGGACAAAGGCAAGATTTATTCTCGTGATCATTCCACCAACAATTCCCCTTTCATTATTGTCTCCAAGTTATAAGTAATCTTTCAATGTTTATGTCACCATACTGTAAATGTGGCAAATACTGCTCAATAGGCCTAATATACAGGGCTTTCATTTCAAAACTTCCCAGTCTAAATAACTAATTATTTAAATTGAATTCAATTTAAACAAAAAAACCACGTCAATTTAGATATTGAAGAGGAAGTCTGAAACCAGGCTTAATTGCATTTTAGATTTCACCCCTACCTCTATATGTTTTACTTAAGGGGAGAGGACGGTATTTTTTTGGTAAAAAAGAAGTAAATTAAAAAAAAATTGTTTAAAATACTGTGTGGTATATGTGGACTATATTGCATAATATTTATGAGTATTTGCGCCCTTATCGGATGTTTCGAAGCCATTTTTAATGTTGCTGCGCTCTGGGTTTTTAAATCATACGCCCCCTTCGATTGTTGTTTCTGGTAACTTCATTTTTTTTTTTTTTTTTTTTTTTTTTTGCTGGACAAAAATGGATATATTTTCTGAACTATTAAAGGTACATTCATGAAATTTAGAACACACATTCTCTAGACTATTAGGAAACTTTCCACTATATTTAATTGTTTTACAAATGTCGGGACTAATACCAAAATTCTGTTACAAATAGTTTGTATAGCATACTTTTATAAGTAAAATAAAAAAAAACTGTTTGAATTTATCTTTAAAAATGGCTTAGATATATCGGTTTTAGCTAAATCCTGTAGCCTACTGGATATATTTTTATTCAAATCTGGGTCCCCAAATAATTCTTTTCTTATATTTATATTTGGTTAAGTCGCTAAAGCCATGAGCCCTCGATATACAAAAAATTAATATTTTACACCAAATAGGAAAAAAGTTTTAAAAATACCGTCCTCTCCCCTTAAATATGAAAGAGAATTCAATTATTCATACAGTTCATTCATTTTTTCTCGCATCTTTTGTTTTCTATCGTCACCTGGAAACCTGGAATGTTGTTATTGTTGATTAGGGCTGAAGAGAATAAAGCTACAAAAACTAATTGAGCATTTCATGTAATAGTTGTGTTTGTGTATTAAATTATTTTAAAATGATTTATACCCTTCAAGAGAGAACATAAATCATCCTTATTGATTAAATTTAGGAAATTACGCAAAATAAACTCCTTTTCACCCTACAATCAACTGATAAAAACAAAAGTACAGGCTGCCAGACGACGATAGAAAACAAAAGATGCGAAAACAAATTAATGATGTGTATAAACAACTGAATGCTCTTTCATATTTAAATATAAAAATATAGCGGTGCCATTTGAAATTACAAAGTGGGGGTGGCTGGGTGGTGGGGGTGAAATCTAAAATGCAATTAAGCCTGGCTTCAGACTTCCCCCTCAATATCTAAATCGACTTTTTTTTTGTTTAAATTGAATTCAATTTAAATAATTAGTTATTTAGACTGGGAAGTTTTGAAATGATAGTCCTGTATGTATTTGACTTACGTATATATGTAATATTACGTATTTTTATGAATTGACATATTGTTTAACTATTAGGTTGATGCAAAAGTTCCTAGTGCTTGTTCATCGTCACAACAGTATTTGAGATGAATAAAAACAGAAATTAATCGGTAATATATTCTCCTTCATTACTTATGATTCTGCCAATGCTGGGGTAGTTTCTCGTTTCCGAGTCTGTAGAAATCTGCTGGTTTGGAGTTAAAGAATTAGTCAATCCAAGTTTGCAAAGCATCTTCGTTGTCAAAGGACTTCCCATGAAGATTGTTGGATAGAGAACGGAAAAGGTAGTAATCTGATAACGCAAGATTGGGAGGATATGGAGAATGTGGAATGACCTCACCAACCAAGCTCCTGGATAACTGTTTTCGTTATGTTAGCGGAGTGTGGGCGTGCATCATAATGTTCCAGCAGCGCTTGATGCAGTTTTCCCGGTGGTTTTTCTCCAGTTACGGCCGCAAGGTCTCAGTTGTTGCCAATAAATGTCAGCAGTTACGGTTACATTCCTAGGAAGCAATACGTACTACAAGGCGCCTTCTTTATCCCACCAGACGCATAACATCTTCTGTGGATGGACACTAACTTTTGTACGGGGCGTTGTGTGTTGAAACGACAGAACCATTTTTCTTGCAGTGCTTCCTCAGATGACATTCTATGACACAAATAATCCGAACCGTCTCCGCCTCCGTTGCCTTTGCTCTTCAATTAAACTCAAACTGAAAAATATGATCGACGTGTTCGTTTTTCTCTACAGGGTGATTAAGTGATTATGTTTCAAGCTTTTAGGGATGATAGAGGGGACGATATGAATAACTTCATATAGGAACCTATGTTCGGGAACGTTCTGTTTGGTAGTTACAAGCCTAGATATGTTAGTAAGTGTAACTAGCTAGAATCGAACTCAAAGTCATTCTTTTGAAGTTTGGTTGAAGATGACTTGTTACTGCAAACGTTTGTGATTTCTCATAAACATGGTATAGGCTAGTTGGCATCGAAAATTGAAGGGTTCAGAACCATAGTGGGCCAAGCGCCATTTACTAAAACCTTAGGAAACAAGGGTTAAAATGAAGTTATTACCATAATTCAATGGAAACTTATAGCAAGTAATATGAACTATACACATTAAAACTAAATTATATGTCAATCTTCATTAAACTATGGTATTCACTTAACTTTAATCCTTGCTTTCTACGCTTTTAATAAATGGTGCTTGGCCCACTATGGCTCTGAACCCTTCAATTATATTTTGACTGATTATATCTTGAAACTTTCCTCGCAACTTAATCATGCATTTCATTTGTGGAAGAGCGAAAGGCGATGAAGGAAAGTTGCAAGGTTTTGGCCGGTTTCTGGTACACGTCAGTTAAATCTCAGTTACTTAATTGCTCTTATAAATTTAACTGCACTGATAACTTTCATGAGTTTCCGGAAAGTTGAATGTAGATTTATCAGCGCTTGTAACTAACAGTTGAGGGGTAACTTCAAGTTCAGTATCTATTGTCGTCCATAGATGTCTCCACTAGTATTTTGTTAGTGATTTTTTAGTTATTTATGGTTACTTTTGTTTGCAGACGTTTTCAGTAGTAATGTGGTTGATAGATACACAGTGAGCTCTGCACTAGTAGGTGCAAGACTTTTTAATTAAAGAACCGTGTGATAAACGATAGTATACATGTACACTTCCAACTCAGTCGTAATATGATTAAAAAAAACAATAATTGTTGATATTTGGCGTGATTATCGAGGTAAATAATACTAGTGGAGAGAGAGCTAGATGTAACTTCTGCTTCAAAACTGCAACCGTATTCAGCTATGGTGGCTATGGCAGCCATATTGATAAATATATTAAAATATTTTACATTCGCCCTACGAATGCTTTCATGTATTCAAATGAACTTTTCAGAGCCCGAAATGCCATTGGCATTGTGGTAGTACACCCAAAAATAAAATATTCCTTGACTGACGACATACAATCTGAAGTTGATGACGAAAATTAAGCTTGAGATGTTCGAAATTGTCTTTATAAACACACATTATTATCGTAACATGTCATAGAAAGTAAAACATTTACCGTAAGTTACGCAAATAAAACGCCAAAATTTAAAAAACTATACAGATAATATAGTAGATTAATTTATTGTGGTCTATATTATTATTTAATATCAGTTATTATAGTTTACAAAACAGTAATGCAGTAGCGCTGCATGTCGGTATTTGTTCGAATCAGTACTAACAGCCAGGTAACTACAAACCGAGGTTTGGTTACCAGTTGAAGCACAGATAACTGTAAAGGTAACGATAACTGTTGTTTCGGAAACTCATTTTAAATATATAGGCTAAGCATGTTAAATCATAGATAACTCTGTTCGTACAGGTAACTGTCTTTCCAGAAACCGGGCATTAATCAGTTAAAATATCATTTACGATACCAACTAGCTTATACCATGTTCATGAGAGACCACCAACGTTTGGAGGAACAGGTCGTCTGCAATCAAACTTGAAATGGATGGCCTTGAGTTCGATTCTAGCTAGTTGTACTAACATATTTAGGTTTGTAACTACCAAACGGAATGTTTCCGAACTTACTGTAGGTTCCTATATGAAAGTTGTTCATAATTGTCTCCTCTATCATCCCTAAGAGTTTGTAACATAGCCACTGAATCATCCTATATATGACACTCCATCTTCTGTAGCCCACAAATAGCTCAAATTTTCTCAAAATCCGCAAAATTCAAGGCGTATTTATAATCACAACAGTTCAAATAACATACGATAAATCATCTCCTATCAGCGCAGTGTTGTGATGACGAACAAAAACGTTATGAATTTATGCATAACATAATACATATTTCACTGTATTTTACTACATACTATTTACGGACATATTTTGCTATATGATACTACGTAAAAGTTCCAGTTTTATCTATTATTGTAAATGAATAAGCAAGTGAGAAAATCTGTCTAATCACATGACACCTGTAATTGCAAACCTGTCATTTACTTTTACTACATAAGGTCTCCAATTAGTCGCGTACTCTCTCCTCCACATTTATGACCTGTATGTATGTCGTCCAGTGCTTTTCTGTTTTGTTTATTTCTGGTTCCCGTTCTCCGCTTTTAGATCTCATTTAAATACCTGCTCTACTCATGCAGAAAAACACTTCTGTGTTGTAAGTGCTTTGACTGTATTTGCAATGTGAAAGGTTTTCAAGTATAAAGCCGAGTTTGAGAACCAAACCTAATATTAACTCTTTGGTGCAAAACATTGGAAATCACTTATCCTTATGCAAACAAAATGGGAATTTTCAATAAAAGAATGACGTAATCAATTTAATATTAATAAGATTATACTAGAACTTGTACATGAGTCAAAGACGTAGGCTACTGCTAAAGGGCCTATAGCTAATCAGATGCTATATTATGAATTTTGGTTACAACAACAAGAAAAAGTTACATCTACAGTTAATGGCGAGCAAACTCCAATGTTTCGTTATTTACATGTGCACTTCATTACTTTTGACTAAACGTTTCTCTCGGCATACTGTATTAACTTAATTTAAATAAGATACATTCAATACTTCACGAATAATGCTTTGTATTCCAATATCAGGCAGTACATCTGACTTAACAATGCATTTATTTATTTATTTATTCTCGTGTAGTTAAGGGCATCAGGCCTTCTCTTCCACACCACCAGAAATACAAATACAATAATAGAAATAAAAAGAAAAATCACACTATAAACAAAGCAAAGCCACACAAAAATATACACAGGTTGCAGTCACACAAACTGTAGATGAGTGATTAAGTATCGTAATTAATTAATCTTAACTAATTATCTAACATAAACAAGACACTTTCAATTTCAATCTAGAGTAAAAAAACACAAATCAACACTTCTAGCAATACCTAAAAAACATTAAATAAGACAAATTTTTCCAATTTAATTTTGAATTGTGATAAAGTTCGGCAGTCCCTAACGTCATTAGATAACGAATTCCAGAGGCGAGGTATTTCTACAGTGTAGGAGGATGAGTATAAAGACGTTCTGTGTTGAGGGATAGAAAGAAGTGCTTGATGCCGGTTTCAGAGAGTTGTAAGAAATTGAAAGCGCGATAGCAGATAATTCGGAGTAGAAGTATGCATGATTGTAAATAGAAGAGACAGTGAATGTATTGTTCTTCGTTCCTTCAGACGCACCCATGAAAGTAACTGGAGGGAAGGTATTAAATGGTCAAATTTACGAGTATTGCTAATGAATTGTATGCACACATTAGGAACACGTTGTAGTCTCTCAGCTAAGAGTGAACTTACATTAGTTAGCAAGGAATCGCAATAATCAAAATGGGGCATTACAAGCGTCTGAATAAGATTCTTTTTCAGACTAAATGGTAGAAATTCTTTCATATGAAACAAGCGTGTATTACTTGAGTGTTCCAATTTAGATCGCTATCCCTAAAAATGCCAAGATTTTTTTTATGTCAGAAGAACAATAAAATTGCGTGTATACATCTAGTCAGCGATGTATGCAGTGGAGGAGGAAGGAATTAGCCACTCTCCTCCTCGTGGCTTATTTGCCTCATGAATGATGTATTATCGGTATCACTTATAAAGTTCCAATACACTTAGGCACGATATGTCACATTGTGCGTCCTTATATGCGATGATTGTCAAAATCCGATAGGTCCCCTGGTGGCATTAGTGAATCTGACGGTGACAGATGGTCCATCCTGCCTGAGCCCCTGATAGAGTCTGGTCCTATTCTGTGTACGAGTAGTCTTATAAGCCCTAGGAGCCCGGAGCCCCAAGTCCTTCCTGATCAGCCGACATTGACAGGTGGGCCATCCTGTCTCAGCCTCTGATAAGAGACATACGAGTAGCCTGATGAGCCCACAAATTCCATCACGACCTGGCCGTGGATCGAATTCTGGCCGCCTGGATGGAAGACCAGAACTGTAGGCACAGACGCTGCTGACTAAACGACAATATTTTGCATACACAAATGGACCAGCGTTGCCAACATGAACACGAGAGCGTCGGCTACAAACATCCTGAAATTCAGCTACAAAGACTGAAATTAAGCTACGCTCAAAACTTTAAGAATTTGCGTATATGTTTCATTGTTATTTGAAGTCGGAGTAAGGTTATTTTTGCGGACTAGGCGACCCCTAATAAAAACTCTGCTGTGTGCCGGGAAGTTCACAAACAGAGGAACTGTCAGATTACTGATTTACTTTTGTTGGGTAGGCGACCCCTAATAAACCGCCTGACGGGTGTCTGCAAATTCACAAGTACAGAAATTGTCTGTTAGGTTAACAGGCGCTATTCACATAATAGGAAAATAAAACTGAAAATAGCAATGCTATCCTTGCCATAAATGCGGGTCACACTGTTCAGAATTCAGTCTGTGACACAAAGTTTCTACCGGTGTGTTTTCATAACTTTAATGAGGAAGTGAAGAAATTCTGGTGGGTATTAGTATGAGAAAATAAATTTGTTAAAAGTGTTTACACAAAATTTGAGTATTCACAGATGGTCGCTCGATCGAATCTCAATTCGGCTACATTTTGACATTCGGCTACGACCATTCTGCTACAAGCTACATGACTAAAAATCAAGCTACGTTTAGCCGAATTCGGCCACGGTTGGCAACGCTGAAATGGACTGACATGGGGAAATGGGGTCGTGAAGACAGAAACAAACAAGCAAACAAATATAAGTATCATACGCATGCGGTTTTTCAGCTATTAGGCTACTGTTAATTTTTGTTATATATTTTTAAATTTTATTCATAACTCATTAAAAGAGCACATGAAGTTAAACGCACAATGGAAAAGATATGAATAATATTGGCAACAATCAGTTGCAATTTAATCAACGGTCTGCCAACGGAAAAAGGGACAGTTTTCAATAATAGTGTCACAATGCGATCATGGCACTTTTTCAATGTTATGTTCTCTCACCGTGTCTCACGTGATAACCTTTAAAAACATTTCTGGTTATTATAGACGGATTGTTATATGAAAAAGCATTGAAAGGGTTTTATAGAAAATTTGAGATTCTAAGTAATTTTCTGGACGAAACAACACTGAATTATTAGTGCTAGAAGACTGCAAGAACGTTACAAAGACGACTTGGAAGAATTTTTGAGTAATGAGATTATTCATTTTAAAGCATAGGCTATGTTAAGAGCAACTAAATAAAATTATCCTCCTTAAGTACATGCTATAAAGTGTTACATGAAAACCACATTCAAGAACTGTTTCCTAATTTAGATATTGCATTACGGATATTCTTGTCAACCGCTGCAACCAATTGTTAAAGCATGCCGCAGACCACTCTTTGCCTGAATTGACTTTGATGAGTTCAGTATGCATGTATTTATTATTATTATTATTATTATTATTATTATTATTATTATTCAATTACGGTATTGTTGATGTTGGTTATTTGGTGGTACATTCATGTCGAAATGAGGGGCGGAAATATTTTTCTCTGCCTAGAGACGCCCCTGTACATAGGCTACATGCATACATACAGTACATACATACATACATACATACATACAAACATACATACTGTACATTTCTGCTGAGTTTTATTATTCGTTGTAACTACTTTCCTGTAAGTAAATTTGTGAGAAAATGTCAACGTACTGTGGTTTGTTTTGTGTGAAAGTCGTTTCTGTGATACGAGTACCGGTATGTTGTATTTCTTTATCTGCGGGACACACGAAATTCAGTACGTCTCATGTACGATGTTGTTTGCAATGTCCTACTTACACTAAGACAGTCCATGACATCACTTTATTGACAAGCATAATGTCTGCCATGACACATTCATTATTATGAGGCGACGACTGTCTGTCTGTCTGTCTTGCTAACTATTTTTTATATGAACGAAGTAGCTTTGACAGCGGCTTCCGTTAGCGACATTCAGTACTCGTAGTCTAGCGATGCGATGAAAAGCACACAAAATAATAAACGGCGCCAGGAAGTGAGTGAATTATTGAACATTTCACTAT